>NC_089229.1:67384848-67735348 GCF_963924675.1 Phocoena phocoena | reverse complement strand
AGAATAAACGTATGGACACCAAGGGGGGATAGCGGAGGTGGGGCGTGGTGACGGTGTGAAGAATTGGGAGATTGTGATTGACATGTATACACTGCTGGGTATAAAATGGATGACTAATAAGAACCTGCTGTGTGAAAAAATAAATTAAAAAAAAAAGAGGAAAGCAAAAGTACCAAGAGACAACTGACAATGAAAACACGGTGATCCATAACCTATGGGATGCCACAAAAGCAGTTCTAAGAGGGAAGTTTATAGTAATACAATCCTACCTGAAGAAACAACAAACATCTCAAATAAACAATCTATAATTACATGTAAAGGAACTAGAGAAAGAAGAACAAACAAAACACAAACTTAGTAGAAGGAAAGAAATCATGAAGATCAGACAAGAAATAAATGAAATAGAAATAAATAGCAAAGATTAATAAAACTAAAAGTTGGTTCTTTGAGAAGATAAACAAAATTGATAAACCATTAGCCTGACTCATCAAGAAAAAGAGAGAGAGGACTCAAATCAATAAAATCAGAAATGAAAAAGGAGAAGTTACAACAGACACCACAGAAATACAAAGCATCCTAAGAGACTACTACAAGCAACTCTATGCCAATAAAATGGACAACCTGGAAGAAATGGACAAATTCTTAGAAAGGTATAACCTTCCAAGACTGAACCAAGAAGAAATAGAAAATATGAACAGACCAATCATAATAATGAAATTGTAACTGTTATTAAGAGTCTTCCCACAAAGAAAAGTCCAGGACAGTATGGCTTCACAGGTGAATTCTATCAAACATTTAGAGAAGAGCTAAGACCCATCATTCTCAAACTCTTCCAAAAATTGCATTCTCAAACTCTTCCAATAATTGCAGAGGAAAGAACACTCCCAAACTCACTCTATAGAAATATAGGCCACCATCACCCTGATACCCAAACCAGACAAAGTTACTACAAGAAAAGAAAATTACAGACCAATATCACTGTTGAATATAGATGCAAAAATCCTCAACAAAATACTAGCAAACAGAATCCAACATTAAAAGGATCATAAACCATGCTCAAGTGGGATTTATCCCAGCGATGCAAGGATCCTTCAACATACACAAATCAATCAATGTGGTATACCGTATTAACAAATTGAAGAATAAAATCCATATGATCATTTCAATAAATGAAGGAAAAGTTTTTGACAAAATTCAACACCCAATTATGATAAAAACTCTCCAGAAAGTGGGCATAGAGGGAACCTACCTCAACATAATAAAGGCCATATATGACAAGCCCACAGCAAACATTATTCTCAAAGCTGGAAAACTGAAAGCATTTCCTCTAAGATGAGGAACAAGACTAGGATATCCACTCACACCACTATTCAACATAGTTTTGGAAATCCTAGCCATGGCAATCAGAGAAGAAAAAGAAATAAAAGGAATACAAATTGGAAAAGAAGAAGTAAAGGCGTCACTGTTTGCAGATGAGATGACACTATACATACAGAATCCTAAAGATGCCACCAGAAAACTACTAGAGCTAATCAATGAATTTGGTAAAGTTGCAGGATACAAAATTAATGCACAGAAATCTCTTGCATTCCTATACACTAATGATGAAAAATCTGAAAGAGAAATTAAGGAAACACTCCTATTTACCATCGCAACCAAAAGAATAAAATACCTAGGAATAAATCTACCTAGGCAGAAAGAAGACCTGTATGCATAAAATTATAAGACACTAATGAAAGAAATTAAAGATGATATAAACAGAGAAATATACCATGTTCTTGGATTGGAGGAATCAATATTTTGAAAATGACCATACTTCCGAAAGCAATCTACAGATTCAATGCAATCCCTATCAAATTACCAATGGCATTTTTTACACAACTATAACAAAAAAAAATCTTAACATTTGTATGGAGACACAAAAGACCCTGAACAGCCAAAGCAGTCTTGAGGGAAAAAAATGGAGCTGGAGGAATCAGACTCCCTGACTTCAGACTATACTACAGGGCTACAGTAATCAAGACAATATGGTACTGGCACAAAAACAGAAATACAGATCAATGGAACAGGATAGAAAGCCCAGAGATAAACCCACGCACTTATGGTCAACTAATCTATGACAAAGGAGGCAAGGATACACAATGGAGAAAAGACAGTCTCTTCAATACGTGGTGCTGGGAAAACTGGACAGCTACACATAAAAGAATGAAATTAGAACACTACCTAACACCATATGCAAAAGTAAACTCAAAATGGATTAGAGAACTAAATGTAAGACCAGACACTATAAAACTCTTAGAGGAAAACAGGAAGAACACTCTTCGACATAAATCACAGCAAGATCTTTCTTGATCCACCTCCTAGAGTAATGGAAATAAAAACAAAAAACAAATGGGACCTAATTAAACTTAAAATCTTTTGCAAAGCAAAGGAAACTACAAACAAGACGAAAAGACAGCCCTCAGAATGGGAGAACATATTTGCAAATGAAGCAACTTGACAAAGGGTTAATCTCCAAAATATATAAACAGCTCATGCAGCTCAATATTAAAAAAACAAACAACCCAATCCGAGAATGGGCAGAAGGCCTAAATAGACATTTCTCCAAAGAAGACATACAGATGGCCAAGAAGCACATGAAAAGCTGCTCAACATCACTAATTATTAGAGAAATGCAAATCAAAACTACAATGAGGTATCACCTCACACTAGTTAGAATGGGCATCATCAGAAAATCTACAAACAAATGCTGGAGAGGGTGTGGAGAAAAGGGAATCCTCTGTACTGTTGGTGGGAATGTAAATTGATACAGCCACTATTGGGAACAGTATGGAGGTTCCTTATAAAACTAAAAATAGAATTACCATGTGACCCAGCATCCCACTATTGGGCATATACCCAGAGAAAACCATAATTCAAAAAGACACATGCACCCCCCCCCACCAGTGTTCACTGCAACTCTATTTACAATAGCCAGGATATGGAAGCAACCTAAATGCCCATTGACAGACAAATGGACAAAGAAGTTGTGGTACATATATACCATCCAAGATTACTGAGCCATAAAAAGGAATGTAATTGGGTCATTTGTAGAGACGTGGATGGATCTAGAGTCTGTCATACGGAGTGAAGTAAGTCAGAAAGAGAGAAACACATATCATATATTAACGCATATATGTGGAAGCTAGAAAAATGGTACAGATGAACCAGTGTGCAGGGCAGACACAGATATAGAGAAGAAACGTATGGATACCAAGGGGGGAAGTGGCAGGTGGGGGTGGGGGGATGAACTGGGAGATTGGGATTGATATATATACACTAATATGTATAAAATGGATAACTAATAACCTGCTGTATAAAAAAATAAGTAAAATAAAATAAAAAAAAAATACTGGTAAGTGCTTTAGTGAGTGACTGGAGAAATAATGTTGCTGAAGCCAGTGGTCAAGTCTCAGTTCCCATCGAACTTGAGCTAGCAGCAGCTTTTGACACAGGTCCTTCCCTCTCCCTGATAAATTTCCTTTACTTGCTTCCTATCACACTGGTAGCTCTTTTTGGGTCTTTCTTCTGCCCGCATACACATTCTCCAGGTGTGGCAGTTACATTATGAATAAGATTTAGCCAAGCAAAGAGGAGGTAAAGACTGGTCTAGTCAGAGGTAAGGGTGTGTTTGAGTCCCAATGTTCAGAGCCATCAAGATGTGTTAGAGGATCAGAAGTATTGGTATGACTTGAATATCTAGGGAGAGCAGAGTGGGTAGACAGGCAGCTGAAGAGGTTCTCCAGGATCAGTTAGAAGTCATGTTGCAAGAAATTTGAACCTTATCTTAAAGACAATAAAATGTCATTTTAGGGAATTGCAAAACAAAAAAAATCATAATAAAAAAAATCATAATCAGATATGCATTTTTGAAAGGGTCCTTTGGCTTCACTGTGGAAAAGGGATTTAAATGGATTAGAAATTGAAGCTAGGAGACTGATTAATAGACTGTTCAGTATTCCAGGAAAGTGATGGTCATATAATAAAAGGAAACACTTATATAGCTGTTGGTATGTATCAAATTCTAAGTACTTTCATATAATGACTCATTTCATATAATGACTCACAACAACCATGAAAGGTACCATCATTATCTCCATTGTATAGATCAGGAAATTAAGGCCTAGACATGTTGAATAACTTTCTCAGGGTCACACAGCTAGTAAGGTATACAGCCCAGATGGGAACCCAAGCTGTCAGGCTCCAAGTCTGTGCTCTTAGGCATAATGCTGTATTGAGTAGTAGCAGTGGGGATGCATAGAAAGAAACAACAAAGCTAAAATCTTCCAAGATAGAAACAACAAAGATAAAGCAACTTCTTAGTGATTTGCTGGCTTCAAAGACTAGGGAGAGAGAAGGGTCATGAATGATTAGATGTCCTGCTTGGAAAATTTGGTTGATGATATTTATACAAAGAAGAGCAAGATTTTGCCGGGGAGCGGAAGTAGGTGGCAGGGATGAGCAAAGACATGAGTTAGTTTGACACGTTGAAATACACTTTCCGCTGAGCTTCCAGGTAGAGCTGTCCAACTGGATATGTGGGTCTGGAATTCAGAAAATAGGACTGGGCCAAAATATAGATTTGGTGGAGATACACTTTCATCATTCCCTTTCTCAAAAATAGACTTTCAGACTCAAGTTCAAACTTATTAGAAAGGCATTTAAAGCTACTTCCTTTGCTGGAACTCTCTTTCCCTATCTCAATAAGCCAATAATCACATCATACTTAAGTCCTGAAACAATGCTAGATATTCAATCCTTTCTTGATCCCAACAGGAAATAATTCCTCTCTTTGTTTCATTATGGCTCTGAATTCATACTTTTCTTATGTATTCATCATTTTCAACTTTGCAGCTTTTCTCCTCTATTGAAAAACTTACTACATTCTATCTTGTATGACAGTTGTTACTGTACATATTTTATCTCGACTACAAGCTGAGAGCAGTGATCATACCTCCTTTATATTTCTTCACAGTAGGTGCCTGGTAAAGTACCTCAAGGTACCTGTGCATAGATTCAGTAACCACTTCTTGAGTTGAAATAGATTCATTTCATTTTCATACTTTTCCTTGATTTAAGTTTAGAATTTATAGTATTTGGCTTGAACATAATACTCAAAAGATGTTACCCTATAAACATTTTTTGGGGTCATACAAGTTCAAAAAATCCTCACCAAGCATAAAGATAATCCAGAAATAAAAGCTTTAAGTAAAGGGAAATGTGGGCATGAAAATACAATATTCTTACCTGGAAAAAAGATACTGGGCTTTATTCTCAGAGAAAGACAAATTTTCAGGCACATTAGGAATGATGATATGGACAAGGAAAGTGGTACCCTTGTACATTATCTGGTGATTAAATGTCTACACCTCTGAGGTAAATGGATGAGCAAAACAGTTTACACTTTGTATGAATGCAGTTTATAAGGCACGTATTTGTAGATTACACAGCCTAAGAAGTAGTGAAACAGTGCAAAGTTATTTATTCACATTTTCAAATATGAACATTATACTTCAGCATAATTGTAAACCCACTGCTGTGGCTTTGTCCACGTTGAAATGCTTCTTTTCTTTGTCCCCAGCACAGAAAAATGGAACCTGCTCAGATATAATCACACTCTTAAAATTGCATCCTTCTAAATACTAATATAACAATTCTACAAATCACTGAAATTGCAGTAAATAGATAATTGTTAAAAAGAAGCACTTTAGTTCTCTCTTGTTTTATACAACATAGGTGGGTTCTTTTAAAAGTATTCTTCAGAGCACACTGTCTTCTGAAAGAGTAGTAGATTTTTACGATAATCATTATAAATTATACTGGAAGATAATAATAGAATCATCTTTCTAGAATTGTGGTTCTTTTTTTAAAAAAATAAGATTTCCCATTCTTTCTGTATTTATGGAATTTCCTCAAAAAGCCTTTTCTGTGTAGGCATTTCATAGAATCCTTTACTTCCCTATATTCATCTTTATCATGTGTTATTTTAATGGCTAGTTTCATTTTCCTTGTTACTTTTGGACACTAATGAATGCACTAATTACGTTTTGTCATTTTTTTCCTGACCGTTACATCTTTACTGTATATCATACCATATGTCTGGTGGAAAAGGGAAGTACTTCTTTTTTCTCAGTTAAATAAGCAGAGTTATCGACAGAGAAAGAAGAGAAAGAAAGTGGTATCTAAGATTTGAGGAGACGGAAGAAGGTATGCAGGGGAAAGTAACTAAGGAAATAAAGTAGGAATACTGGGTGATGTCGATGGTCCTCAGAGCAGGTAGCTTACAAGATGGCCCACAACGATCCTCACCATTTAATATTCACACACTTGTGTAATCCTCTCCCCTTGGACTTACTGACTGGCTTCTAACAAATAGACTATGGGAGAAGTGATGAAATGTCACATCTGAGATTCAGTTATGGAAAGACTGTGGCTGCCATCTTGAGCACCTGCTTATTCTAGGGGAAGCCAGACCCCAGCCCTGTGGAGTAGCTTCTGTGTTAAGGAAACAAGGCCTGCCAATAGACACATGAGTGACCTTCATTCTCTCCACTCCCACCCCAGACAAGTCTTCAAGATGAGACCACATCCCTGGGCAACAACTTGATGGTAGTAACCTCCTTAGAAACCTTGAACCAGAGGCATTCAGTTAAGCTGTGCATAGATTCCTTACCCACAGAAGTTGTGAGATAACTTTTGTTGTTTTCAGTTTCTAAGTTTTGGGGGTAACTTTTAACACATCAGTAGATAACTAATACAGCTCTCTTGAGACATGTGGTCATAAATTTAAAAGATAGTGAAAGCAGTTGCAAATATAAAGTAAGATAGTCAGCAGAGGTATGTATTTGTTCTAGTTACATTCTGATGCACAGAAAAGGATACCAAGCAAAATTAAACACAGGTTACCCCTAGAGCAGAAGAGGAAGGGATGGGGAAAAGGGGGAGATGAAATAAAGATGCATTTTCAGCTTTGCTCTATATATTTCTGTATGCTTTGAAATATTTATAATCAGCTTGTATTCATTCTTTATGTATGTAACTCAAAATAAAATAAAAGACAATCTTAAAAAGGTAGCACTGATGACTTCTTCCTCATAATATACTATAGAAAACAGGCAAAATATTTTATCAGGGAAGGGCAAAATCACACGGTTTGATCGGCTTCTTGAATGGCATTCTCTACAGGGCTGGAAGTACGCATTCTGGAACATTCACAAGTGCCAGGTAGAGTCTTCAGACCACAGCTAAGTGTTTATTTGCAAATGCCAGGTTTTAGTCCCTGGTAAGGCAGTAGCGTTCCCGTTCCGCATAAAAATCCAGATGAACGTTCCGCTCAAGGTCCAGAGCTCTGCAGCTGCTGGCAAAGCACGCTGGGAGCCTTGGCATCTATCGCCCATGTCTGTTTCACTTTTCTCTGTGTGAAAACCTCTTGAGGCCCGAGGGTAAAAGACGTCTCATCATTTAAGCGTCAAGCACTGCTAAGTTAGATTCTCCAAGGCTTTCATCGACTGTGTCATTTTAGCCACATCATTCTCTTAGGCTGTTACTCTATGAAGGTGTAAACACCAATGGAGAAAATAATGACTTCTTGAGGTTTGTTTCGTTTTCCAATCCTGTGCCATATCCTTTTAGTATGGGTGGTTTCCCTGACAATTATTCACTGTGCTTTACTTACTCTGTCTGCCTCCTAAATATTGTGCCCCTTAATAGAGGATACAAGGGAACAGAGTTGTCAATTCACTGAAAATAAGTCAAAATTAATGGTAAATAATTGAATATAATCTTTTCAAATTTCCACTCTTATTAGATTGACATCTTCTGTGAAGCAGGGACCATATCTTCTGTATCCAACATTCACTAAATATCTCTGACTTTGCCAGGTGAGTGATACGTTAGGAACAGCCCAGAGTAGCATGCATTATATTTCCCTTGGCCATATCATCATTGTATTTCCTCTACCCTCATTTTCCCTCTATCCTGCTTTCCTCATCTATTTTTTTTTCTAGTTTTTTTTTGGGTCAGATTTTTACCTGCTGCCATTTAAAAAATTTATCTGACATTATGGGTTTACTCATTCTAAAACACGCTTCAACAGTTAAAATTGTCCACAGAAAATTGGTTTACTATTACAAGTTTTAATTATCTGAAAATCAGTTATCATAATTCGCAAGCAAAAGTTAGATTTTAACATGTTTCTAATCACTGTTGTATAAACACACAGCAAAAATCACCAATACCTTAAATATTAGATCAATCTACTATTTACATCTTACTGCATTTTCCTCAATTTTAAGACTTTAAACTCTAGGTCTTCTCCTTGTACTGACCTTCACACGATTCTCCACTTGGTGAAAACATCCCATTGTCATGGTAGCCATCTCTGCACTCACAGTGGTACCATCCAGGCAGGTTGATGCAGTTAGCACGGCTGTCACACTGAACAAAGCCATCAGAGCACTCATCAATGTCTATTTGGGAAAGAAAACAGAAACGGGATGTTATACAATTGCTGCCTTTCTCTCAAAGAAACTAAAATATTCTGTTAAGATGGCTACTAAAATATTTAGTGCCAGCAAATCCTTAAAACTAAGACAACATAAAATCAAGAAAGTCTACTTGGTTGTTGAAAGCTATAGAGAAAGAATGTAGTGGTATTAGCAATAGGAGAAACATCTAGACAGCTTCTCTGTTGCAAAAGTCATCCAACTGTAGAAACTGGAAAGAAACCATCTGTGATAGTCATTAGTGCTGCTCGCCAAATATTTCCAGCTCTTTTTCTGGACACAAGCTAGGATTGCCGTGTGACTTCCTGAGGTCAATTAGGGAATGACATGTGTCACTTCCAGAGAGAGCCTTAAAGATGCAGTGTGTGATTCACACATACCCTTCCCCCATCACAATGACCAGCGATTTCCAGAAGCTCTGAAGATCAGCCTGAGTCCTGAGTGAAGACGATATGGGGCACGTTCTTCCTCTAGTTGGGGTGGACATAGAGTATGAGCTTTTTGCTTTAAGTCACTGAAATTTTAGGGTCTCTTATTACTATCAACATAATCTCCAGTATATGGCAATAGCATTCATGCATCAACATGCTTCCTATTTTTGAGAATATATCCCATCTATGCCACCTTTTTTTTTTTTTGCAGTACGCGGGCCTCTCACTGCTGTGGCCTCTCCCGTTGCGGAGCACAGGCTCCAGACGCGCAGGGGCAGCGGCCATGGCTCACGGGCTCACGCTCCGCGGCATGTGGGATCTTCCCGGACCGGGGCACGAACCCATATCCCCTGCATCAGCAGGCGGACTCGCAACCACTGCGCCACCAGGGAAGCCCTCTATGCCACCTTTTAATGTGTTTCACATATATCATTACTTCATTCAACCCTCAAAATAAATCTTGCCATTTAGTCAGCATATTGAACATATGAAAAAATATGAGGCAAAAGGAAATTATGGGATTTAACCAAGGTCACCTAAGAGTTCATATTTGCCTAACTTTCTGGTGTGTGCTCCTTCATACAAGTAGACACAGGCTGAAATTGGCAAAATTGTCTAAACAAACAGAGAATGTATCTTGAGTTTCATATATTTCCTCCAGTGGCTTATTACTATTCTCAAATGTTGTGAGCCTTTTATTCTTCTTATTCAGTCTGCTGATTAATGGGAACATCTGATGTCCATCCAAGCCTCTTTAATCAGTCATAGAGGAAAAAGTAATTCCTAGAGTTGCTTTACAGAGTGTCCCCTTCTTCTTAATACCTTCTGGGTTTCTGGGTGGTTTGGGGTTGCCTCAGACCTTGCTAAGTGATCTGCTGGCACCGTACCATCACAGCTGCCAAAAATATCCATCTTGACAACCCTTTGCCATGACTGCAGATTCCACTCGCCGAGGTAGAACAGCCTTTTCTTATATGTTTTCCGCACCTGCATCATATTCCCTGCTGCAGTGACCAGCATGACAAGTCCCTCCTATTGATGGGAAGACCAGATACTTTTTAGAGTCCTTTCCTCCCAGACAATCCACTTCAGCAGTATCTACTGCCTTCTAGTCTCATCTAACTTCAAATTCTTGGAAGTATATATTTCTTTCATTTTCTTTTAAAATTTCCTCTTTTACTATGTTCAATTTTTAAAGAGACACATTTTTGAATAAGTAAGATTTTTAAAAGAAAAAAAAGTCATCACTCATATACTTCTTGATAAGCCCGGAGTTCCTTCAGTAAAACAAGGCACAAACCATTCTCTTAGATTAGGTAGTAAGCCAAAATAAATATTTTATATGATTGCAAAATTTTAACATTCTTTCTGAACTATGAGTGATTTGCCTCTGTGGTTTCTCTTCTGAAGAGTCAGTTTCTTACCGTTGGTAATTCCTATTGTCAAAATAATTGTTAGTGGCCAAGTCAGCTAACCATTGACTTCCTGACACATAGCTGATGTGGATTGCTTCCATTTAGTAAGGCCTTATACGTTTTATGAAACAGCCTATCTGTACTTCAGGGGCCTCCCTAACTGATGACTTATAAATGGGACTAAAATGCTATGCTCATTTCAGCTTTATATGGTCTTTTCTTCTAACCCAAAAGATGCAGGAAATTGGTTATGTCATTTCTTAAGTGCATGGACAAAAGAAAACAGGTTGGAATTTAAGCTTTAGAAATGAGTTTATTGGAAGAAGGTCAGGAGGGGGATGTTTAGAGCACCTCATTTTAGAATAATTTGGTCATTAGCGTTGGTGATTTGGAAGTAAATATTAATAGAACAGAGCCTTATCCACTGAAGCAACTTTCACATCTCTTATTTACCCTTTAATTTAGTTATTTTTTCTTGCTGCAACACAAGGGCTACCTCAGGTCACATGACACAGATATATCTTTCAATATTTACTCCTCACTCATTTTCTCTTGTCACTCTTTCTAATCACCAGGCCCACTCCTATACTGCTTCATCTCCACTTCTCTTTGTTTATATTACAGCAACCTTCCTTGATCTATATCCATTAAAGTTTAACAGAAATGTTACACAGTATATTAGTGCATATTCCCTGAAGACTGGGGATTGAAACATGTGCTGGCCATAATGTATTTTCCTATACAATCTGAGTATCATTATTTGACTATTAATACTAAGTAGTATTTTAGCAGATAGATATGCAAATATACATGTCACTCAATAACTTATCATTCAATACTTATTGAATACCTGTTATATGCCAAGTATTAAGTGCTGGGGAAACAAGGATACATAAAGCAGAAGTAATTTCTGCCCTTACTGGGTTTACTATCTATCTAAAGTGTGTTTTATTTTAAGAAAATTAAACTTATGAAAACCTGAATTTACAATCATGCAGGACAGTGTTTCCCAGCATGTTATATATCTGCCGCCACTGGTATGGTATTTAGGTGATAACAGGCAAAAACTTTATTTTAATAGCTACATTTGTATATTTCTGAATTATTTCTATTTATAGCAAGTGATACTAATAGTACAGTAGTGAAATTGTATTTAAATTTAAAAAGTGAGAGGGATTACAGAAACAACAGTAAGTAGATATTGGTATAAACAGTATATAAATATGACAAAACTTATTAAGGTGGCATATGAATGACTGGAGTTTTGAAAACACTGAGATACAGTATGGAGCAATTATTCATATCTCAGAAGGATTTACTGAGTAGTTCATTAGGTAGTGAAATGTCTTAATTCATTTAAAATATGACTTAACTTATAAAATATAGTATAAGTATACATATGTCATGGCTCAAATTATATACTTGCTACCATTTAGGATAGCAAAGTAAAACTAGCCAGATAATATACATTGCTTTGTTTTACACTTTCATGTTCCTGCTAATTTTGATTTGTTTATGAAAACTTTTCTACTTTGGTGAAAGTCGGTAGAAAATGAGAGTGTGCTTGAATTGCCAAAGTATGCACTTTCCACCAGAAGGTATGTTTGTTTGGCTCATGGGTCTAATTAAAGTGAAAGATGAAACAAGCAGCCTCATCTGTAAGCTATCTGATGGTATGTATATCTTTAGTTACTCAGTAATCATTAATAAGTAAAGAACTGAAATCTGATCCACAATTTAAGAATTCAGTATATTTTATCTATACACAAATGTAGACATTACTATGAGTTAGAACATATAAATGCACACATATTGTGTGCAATTTCAGATATGCACATATCGTGCTTTACACATCATATAATAACAGAAAGTAGTAAAAAAAATCAGATGATTTATTTCTTTGGTACTTTCTTTAAGTCAGTTAAGACCAAACTTTATATTATCTAATTGAGTTAGAAACACAGAGAACAGCAGACCTGGGGTGGGGGGAATGTTATTATTGTATTCCATATAAGAACTACCAAGTTTGAACAAATTACTTTCCAAACCAAGTTAGAGTATTCAGAAAGGTTAGTACAGGATGTATAAGCTCATATGATTTAGTCTTAATTATAAGGACCTTAATTTTATACTCTGTAGGTACATTATATAAAAAACTAAAAATAAATTTTATGAAAAACTATGATTTCATTATATATTCTGTCTTAGAAAGGAACTAGTTCCTTAGGGACAATTAGAACTTTTTCACTAGCTACATTTAGAACAGTCAGCTAGTGATGATATTGAGATGCTGTCCCAGAGCACAGAGAATCTAAAATCCAAAAGATATTTAGCCATCCAACAGCAGTCACGAACAGCAGTCATACTCCAGAGATCAAAATCAACTTAGAAAATGGAAGTGAAAGGCACTGTGGTGATAGATTTTCTAGAAAGTACATATGTTTTGAGGTAATCATTAAAAACACACCAACAAGCAGAAAACAAGAAAGGAACATGTATGAATAAAAAAAAGCTCACACATGTCAGTATCTTGTTTTCTTTGCCTCCCTCAGGTGTGGTGACACAAGACTGCATGCCTCCTACAATGTCACAGACCACTGGCTTCAGAGGAGGCCAAACAAAAATGGCTTTTGACATCAGCATTTAATGGGTCACTTTGGAAAATGACAAATTATTTCTTTGTAAAATTAAGTGTAGTTATAAAATGAGACACTTGAATGATAAACAAACCCTTTGTCATGCATAGGAACAGTTATTTCTATCATAACAACATAACTAAGAATAATAAAAACTGTGTAAATATCTAGAACCATCCATACCTAAAACAGACCCTAATCATTAGTTTAACCTGCTACCCTATTCAAAAGAAAAGAAAATACAATTATTTTTTTTAAATGAGCATGGTACTTTTAATGGCAAAGTCAAATCATGAGAGTACTGTGTTTCAAAGTGTTTATTATTAATAAAAACCTGACAATTTCTCATAAAAAATAGTACTTGGACTAGTTATATCACTATCCTATGCACTGGTAGGTAAATTATATTGATAAACAGTAGGAAATTAAACATCCTCAAAACAATTAATCAACTCTTGATTACCCACATGTGGATTATTTGCTTTCTAGATTATCCACAGCATTTTTTAAAAAAATCACAAGGTCATTTCCCTCTGTCTTTTGTTGAGCTTCTGGGGAGTCTGCTTTCAACCTTTAGATGTGAGTGCTCAATGAAAGCAAACTCTTTTGAGCATTACATTGTTTTTTACAACTATTTCAGACTTGGGTATAAAATATCCA
Source organism: Phocoena phocoena (assembly GCF_963924675.1). NCBI lineage: Eukaryota > Metazoa > Chordata > Mammalia > Artiodactyla > Phocoenidae > Phocoena > Phocoena phocoena. The sequence goes on along the minus strand of NC_089229.1, from coordinate 67,721,663 downwards.
AAATGTCATAAAAAGACTGATTTTCTCATGTGAACTTTTTGAAAGTAAAATGACAATATATGTAAATAAATTTTGAAAATCCTAAAATCCTCTTCACAAGCTGGATAATAACATTGGAGATTTAGTGAAAATTATTTTCACTACTTTATAGTTCATAATCAGGAAGTTAATGACAACTCTTTAAAAAAGCATAATGTAATTTCTTCATCATGTCATTTAGTCCTCACAACAGCTGTGTAAGTTATTCTTATCCCTATGTCATAGACAAAAAAGCGGTGAGAGCAAAGGCATTGCCCAAGGTCACACCATGGACCAGAACTCTTTCAACTCCAAGTCCAGTGCTCTTTCTCTCACCACAGGCTGCCTCTGAAGACCAACACTTGGCCAACCAGAAACAGCCTATACTTTGAGATGTCTCAGTATATATCTTTTTTTTTTTTAACATCTTTATTGGAGTATAATTGCTTTACAATGGTGTGTTAGTTTCTGCTTTATAACTAATCAGTATATATCTTAATGTGAGTGAATTTCAGCTCTGTGGCTTGTCATCTGTGTAACTTTGAGTTATTTTACTAAACTTCTCTGGGTTTTCTGGTTTTGAAATAGAAGTAATACTCTCTATTTCTTAATAGTTCGCTCTTAACTACTGCCATTAACTATACGTGGCCTCACAGGAGAAGCAGTGCCTGGCTCAGAATAGCTACTCCTTATCTTTTTGCCCACCTTTCAAAAGTATCTTGATTCTTTGGGTTTTCTATCAGTTTGAAATTTCTCACAAAACCCCCAAACAAAACCAAAAATGGGGGGAGGGGAAGTCTGCACTGGTTCTATAGATTGATTTGGGGAGAAGTGACATCTTTACGTTATTGAATCTTTTCATCCACACACATGATGTACTTCCTCTTTCTCTAATAATTTTTATAGCTTTTACGGTCTTTATCGATTTCTGAAAGGACACCTTCTATATAGTTTGCCTTGGCTTATTCCTAAATTTTTTTTTGTCTTCCTTTTTATTAAAATCAACATTATTTTTCTCCAGCTTTATTAAGGTATAATTGACAAATAAAATTGTAAGATATTTAAAGACTACAATATGATGATTTGATATATGTATAAATTGTGAAAGGATTCCCCCATTGCCCCATTGAGTTAATTAACACATCCATCACCTCACAGATTTACCTTTTTTTTTTTTCTTTTGGTAAGAACATTGAAGTTCTACTCTTTTAATAAATTTCTATTATACAATACAGTATAATCAACTACAGTCATCATGTTATACATATTATCTCCTCAGACCTAAAACCAACTGTACTGAGGTAAAATTTATATACAAAAAACATCACCAACAATTCCATGAGTTTTGACACATAAACACTACCACAATCAAGCTATAAAACATTGTTTTCACCCCCAATTTTCCTTAATATCAAAATAGTTTACAAATAATTTGTATAAATATGGGCAGTGACTATGCCTGTGTGTTTTTCTTTCTTTCTCTAACATCTAGCAAAGAACCAGACGCATGGTTAGAGATTCATAAACATTTACTGAGTGAATGAATGATCTGTTTGTAATATCAGGTAACTAAGTGGCAAGCTCAGCATGCCACCTTTTGAGTCCTGCTAGGTCAGGGGGAATTAAGGCAGGAGTGGCAGCTTGAAAGCATTCACTAAGATGCAATAACAAGACATGATAAGATGACCCTTTCTCATCCTCCTTCAAATATTTATGTCAAACACTTGACTATAATATTAAATGGTGTAGAATTGGTATAGAAAATGTGTACATTATATATATACATGAAATACAATGTAAATGTAATTATATATTTAATATATATAACATATATTATTAATTTTTTAACAAAGAGTACATCCAAACTTCTGATTAAAGATGAAAGATTAAAAACATTGTTAAATCTCTTCTTCCTCCCATCTTATAAGCATTACGTTAAAGGGACAAAGAAAAGTGTAAACAAAGATAAAAGGTAAAACACCACCAGTGGAGAAGAAAATTCAATGAATTTCTGGATTAGTTAAAGGTCTACTGATGAACAATCAACCCAACCACCTCCTCCCACCTTGAGCAGACAGCTGAAAGAAAGCAATTACCCCCAAAGCCAGAATGGATGGTTCTTCTGTAAAGAAAATAAATAAATAAAATATCTGGAGAAAACTAAGTAGCTAATGTAGGAGTTATCCTTTGTAACAAAGTCCCCTGCATTTCAGTGTTTAGAGTTCAAAGTGTAAAAAGTGGCACCTTTTTAGCTCACCCAGTGTAAGACTGCCAGTCAACAAACCTTACCTTCATATCAAAGGTCAATGTTTAATTCATTCTTAAATATTAATGTGAGATCAAGGAGAAACAAATACTTGAGAAAAGACTACAACATTAAACAGAATAACCAAGATATACCACCATAAAAACTGACCCTGAAGGAAACAGAGATAATGCACAGAACAGGACTTAAAATATTTCTAATTAATACTTTCTAATAGACTTGAAAGAATATTTCATTCATAAGAAAAGCACACAGTGCTATAAAAATGAATATTCAGAGAATAAGGAGCTCTTGGAAATTAAAAATATGATAGCTGAAATTTTTCAAAAATGCAGTATAATACTTGGAAGATCAAGTTGAAGTAGTCTTTCTAAAAGAGTAACATATAGAAAATAGAAGAAAAATATGATAGGAAAAAAATCAAACAGCTTTTGTACCAACCAACAATCAAAATGTACCAACTCAAATGGTACATATAGCTTATGATTAAAAACAAATTTCATACCAAGAAAAGAGAAAACTCAAAGTGAAGAAACTATCTTAAATAATAACAGTAATAATTGAAGAACTTTTCACAGGACTTTAGTCTTCAGATTAAAAGGCCCCATCAAGTTCTCCAAATAATGAAATGATAGCCAATACTTACTGATGACTGACTATATGGCAGCCACCGTTCTTTGCAATTTACCTATATTTACTCATATAGTGCAGACAGCAGTCCCATGAGGTAGGAAATTTTATCATTCCCTCAATTTTAAAGAGAAAGAAACTTAGATACTGGGAGTTTAAGTAATTTTCTCAAGATTATTGAGGGTTAAAACTAGGATTTGAATCCAGATACTCTAGATATAGAGGTCAAACCCTTACCCTATATACAACACTACCTCAAATGAATGAAACAGATTCACATCTAAATGCACATTGTGAAAATTCACAGTAAGTACAAAATATAAATCTTCCAGAAGGGAAATAACCCTTATGTGCAACCTAAAGGTTACACATAAAGGGATAAGAATCCGTCTAGCATCACATTTCTCACTGCTTGTTGTAAGAGAGTGAAGCAATGATTTTGACCCTAGAATTCTATACTTGGCAAAACTGTCAAATACCTGGAAAAGCTGGATAAAGATCTTTTAAGATATATAATTTCTTAGAAAGTTTTTGTGCTATTTACTATTTTTAAAAGATTTTACTGATGATGTAATGCAATAAAATAAAGGACCAAATCCATGTAACGAAACACCTATCAGTAGTTCACCACTCTCTCCTAAAACTCTCCACGTTGCAAGGATATATCACTGTCTTAGTTCTTTCACCTCATTGCCCCTATATCTTGGTTTTCTTCTCAGGTCTTATCTTCTCAATCTCCGCAAGTTTGAGTTCCCTAGGGATCTATATTCAGATATTTTCTTTTCCATCTACTAACTTCTTAATGATTTCATCTAATACTAGGGCTTTAAATACCCAAACTCCATCAATACACTGAAAACTACCTGTAGTGGGTCGAATACTGTTCCCAAAAACTTCGTGTCCACTAAGAACTCAGAACATAACTCGATTTGGAAATAGGGAAGCAAGGAAAACTATGTATGGTAGATAAAACAAGAAATGAAGGTGAACACATATACTAGTGAAGGCTAAAAAGGTAACTTACATAAGAAAAGGGGATATGGAAGGGTGGTGGTATAAGGAAGGTAAATTATCATCTATCATAGAAAAAAGTCTACTGGTAACGTCTAAAATTGACCAGTTAAACAAAGCATGGTATAAACATATTAGAAGAATTGGAAAGTGGTCCCCCTGGAAAGTGGTCCCCCCTAGTACCTTGTCTCAACTGGACTTTCACAAGAGAAGTAAGTTCTAATGCCCTAAGGCACCCTAAGCAAATCATGAATGAACTTCTCTGCTGTGTATCTGGTATGGTACTAGTCATGTACCATCCTTGCGAGATCTGAGAAATTAGTTGCTCGGGTCATTTTCTGGTTTGTAGTTCAGGTGAGGAACTCCTTTTAGAAAAGCTGATAGAAGGTAAGCAGGAAGTGAGTCAGGGGACTATTGCTTTTCATTCTAAGTTCTTCTGTTTTTGATTGTTTAAACGTGTCTAATTTCTTTCATATACATAAAAATATTTTTTGAAAACATTCAGAAGTCTCATTTTTAAAGTGTTGAGTATAATATGGTAGCAACTGGCTAGCAGTGATATCTAGATGAAAAGAAAGATGAGCCAGAAGCTCTGGAAAAAGATATCAGGACCAGAAACACGCGGATAATATAATCAGAACTGATACTACAAGATGCTTCTGAAATTGGAAGAGGGGGATGAAACTACTAAAGTGAGATAACAAACAACCAAGAAAGAGATAAGGACAGTCCTTGTGGGAAAATGGAGGGAAAGAAAAGGCAGAGGAACTGTAGGAGGAACTGTTAGCAGCAACGTGGGAAGGTCACAAGTGTAACCACAGGAACCTAAAGGGAGAAGAGAACCTCGAGGGAGAAGAAAGGACTGTCAACAATGCCAAGGACTTTTTCCAATGGCCTCTTGTTGTAAATTTAAGAATAAATACTTCTGGCTTAACAGAGAATTGAAACTCCCTCTGATGTATGAGCAACAAGTTGAACAAAGCGTTTAATAAAATGGAATTCTGGAAACTCCTTAAAACCTAAAAATCTTTGCCATTACAATATCCCTTTTACAAGGTAGCTTAGCTTAATGTGTAGGATATGAGACTTAGAAGACTTTTACTCATTCATTCAAGTACATATCAAATGTCTTGCATAGAAAACACAGTAGTCATTACGGTGGTATACTCGAGTTCACAGTCTAACAAAAACTGTAGCATCAGCACAAGTACCGCAGAGGCAAGGTAGATATGAGGCCTGTAGGAATAGTACAGGTGAAGAAATATGTGAATGCAGGAAAGAGACATGACCTCACTCTGAAACTCTGATCACTGAAAACTAGGCCACTGGAGTAAAACATAGCTGAACAAAAACTTCCAGACTTGTTCCTGCAAATACTAGAAAATTACTTAAAACGTTTATTCATTTATTACATTGTAATCAAGTACCTGCTTTTAAAATCGGCATGCTTTTTTTGTACATTAGATGGTATTATGGTTAGGCTCCCAAGATAACATGGATGTGTAGCACCTGCTGGCTCTGTAATAATAAGTAGACTGGTTTTAATCAGGGTAAAAGCAGGAAACTCTCAATTCCTATGCTTCCCTGAGCCACTTTCTAATAGCAGGGATTAGATCGCCTACTTGATATTGAGATTATTTCCGGAAGGAGAAAAAAGAAGCTGATTTCCTCAAAGTATCCAGCAAGAATAAGATGGCTAAAGTGCCTGTGTGTAATAATTTAATGCAAGCTTTCTAATTATTAATATAGCACTATCAAAGGCTTTTTGCATTTTGATGAGCTCACTTACTGGTTATTCAGGAAAACAAGCTTTTGAATGGCACGCGAGGAATGGTAAGATGACAGTCAAAATAGCTACCCTGTATTTATTTGTGAGCTAACTCACAAACTTATATCAGGAGAAATACTGCTTTGAGCAAAATGAGCTCACTGATGACAATAAAAAAAGAAACGGAATACTACAGTTTCCATACATATCTGAATGAGAAGTCATCGGAAAGAGCTTTGAGTGAGTGCTAAGCAAGAAATGCACTGATGAATGGCCTCTGTTGGCTTTGAGCACGTGTCAGATCTCTGACAGACTATCTACTTTCAGACCATTTTATTATAACCACTGCTTCCATCTCTGCTAAAACACCCATTAGCTTGATACAGGCTTCTCAGCCAGTAATGAAACATCACAGCTCTCCCACTTAGTTAATTGAAGGGGAAAAATACCAAAAAGAAAGCAATTGAGCAAACCAATAACTCCTTCCAATTAAAATTAAGTGAAACAGGCTACGGGTTTCTTAAAGACAGGTTTGCTCTTTTATGCTGCTCCCAAACCTCTTAACCACACAGGCTGACGGTCACTGCTTGGTCCTGTCAATATGAGGTCACTTAATCAAACTTCTTCCAGACTGATCATATTTTTTGTTCACTTTAACAACCTATTTCTTCATGATCAATCAGATCAGTTATGCAATTAGATTTGATCACTAAGGCAACACCAAATCATACATCAAAGGGTCTCCAATCTTGAGTGCTTGAGTAACAGATTCGGCCTAATTCTGTACTTGATAATGTATTTTAAAAAGGAAAAAAATCCTTTAGACAACATTTTTATGATTATCTGATATAAAGAAGGGACAAGGAGAGGGAAGATAACCGACAGTTGTCCAGCTACTAAGTGTCAGATATTTTATCTGGAAATAAAATACCATTACACTACTGCTTACATACACACACACCCAAACTTTTAAAAAATATTCATATAGTGACTGGAGAAGTGATATGAAGGGACCCAAAGGAAAAACAATCCCTATATGAGCAAAGCTGCCACAACTACTTGTAGTTTTCTATGGAAGCACATGTGTTTCCCAGGAGTTCATCCTGCTGCTCAGAGGCAAGACTCATCCAAAGTGGTCTGGCAAGGTTTGTCCTTCTAGTGGGTTCAGTGCATCAGTCAACAACAGAAGCAACGGGAAGTCTAGCTTTATCTACACTATCTCAGCATTAAGCTGCTAGGGCAAAGATAACGATCTAAATGGACAGTGACGAGGGAGTGATTAAATAAATTATGGCACATTCATAAAATGGAATGCCATACAGCTTACTAAAATGATGTTTCTTTTTTTGTTGTTAATAGGGGTATAGTTGCTTTACAATGTTGTGTTAAGTTTCTGCTGTCCAGCGAAGTGAATCAACTATATGTATACAGATATCCCCTCTTTTTTGGATTTCCTTCCCATTTAGGTCACCACAGAGCACTGAGTAGAGTTCCCTGTGCTATACAGGAGGTTCTCATTAGTTATCTATTTTAGACATAGTGGTGTACGTTCTTCTGAAAATTATTAATGACATGTAAAAGCACTTATGATAAATGTCATGTAAAAAAGCAGGATTAAAATTATGAAGTATTACTCCAGTATGTAAACATGTATTTCATTTTGAATAAGCAGTCATCTTCAGCTGGTGATATTACAGATTATTCTTATTTTGTGTATTTCTTCATTTTATAAATCGTCAGATTAATATACATTGCTTTTATAATTTAAAAAGATTATCTTATATAATTTTATACAGCAACTATACTTCAATACAAATTTAAGAAATTAAATATACATTGCTTTTATAATTTAAAAAGATTTACAGAGGGCTTCCCTGGTGGCGCAGTGGTTGAGAGTCTGCCTGCCGATGCAGGGGACGCGGATTCGTGCCTCGGTCCGGGAAGATCCCACATGCCGCGGAGCGGCTGGGCCCGTGAGCCACGGCCGCTGAGTCTGCGCGTCCGGAGCCTGTGCTCCGCGACGGGAGAGGCCACAACAGTGAGAGGCCCGCGTACCGCAAAAAAAAAAAAAAAAAAAAAAAAAAAAAGATTTACAGAAAGGATCTGGAGTTTATAAATAAAACCAGGATGGATTAGAAGAGTAGCTCCTACGCACCCTTGTAAATTAATGTCTCAAGATGATGGTCAAGGCCATCTATTCTCATCTCCCATGTTACCCTTCCACAGATCCCATGGTCCAAGACTCATACTGGCCCTCTCCTTCCTTGCACATTAACTGGACTCTTCCATCTCCATGCGTTTGCCTACAAGGTTCCTTTTTCCTAGAATACACATTCTCTTCCTTGGACTCATCAAAATCACATTTGCAAGGCTCTCCTCAGGTCTTATGTATCCAGGACACCACTGCAAATTCTCTGGGTTCTAGTTCTCCTGCTGCACTTGTTGAGTTTACCACAGTTGGCTGAGAGCCATTAGACTTTTTCCCCTCCAGGTTTATAGCAATATAATTTGCATATAATACTGTGTGAGTTTAAGGTATACACCATGTAGATTTGGTACACATATATACTGCAAAATGATTACCACCATCGCTCAGCTAACATCTCCATCATGTCACATAATTACCATTTCTTTTTTTGTGGTGAGAACATGTAAGATTTACTCTCTTAGCAACTTTCAAGTATATGACACAGTACTGTTAATTATAATCAAAACTCTGTGCATTAGCTCCCCAGAACTTATTCATCTTCTAGCTGGAAGTTTGTACTCTTTGACCAACATGTCCCCATTTCTCCCAACCCTCGGGCCCGCCCGGGTAACCACCATTCTACTCTCTGCCTCTGTGAGTTTGGCTTTTTTAGCTTCTACATGTAAGTGACATCATACAGTACTGTCCTTTTCTGTCTGACTTATTTCACTTAGCATAATGCTCTCAAGGTCCATCCACTGTCACAAATGGCAGGATTTCCTTCTTTCTTATGACTGGATAATATTCCACTGTATATACACCACATCTTCTTTATCGATTCATCCATTGATGGACACAGGTTGTTTCTAAATGAGCCCCCGGAGGGTCTGAATTTTACATTACTCATCTTTGAGTCTTCTGTTTCTAAGGTACGTCTGGTGTACCTTGGGTCTCAGTAAATATCTGTTGAATTCTGATGAATTCATCCTTAACAAACAGGACTGAGTCCTGAGTAGGAGGCACCTGGATTGACATATGAGTGTTTGAAAGCATTTGAAAGACAATTAATGAAATGAACTTATTTAAGCAATTATATTTTTTCAAAGGAAATAATTCTGTAGTGAATTTAAGAGCACAACTTAAGTGCTGCTCTTTTAAACTTTGGCTCACAGTGAGTAAACCAAAAACAAGAAGGATTTGGGACTTCAAAATCAAAGGAAAAAGATATCAGTGAGGCTGACTTAAAAGATTAAGCTGCCCAAGTTTTTTCTAACATGGTTTAAAGAATATCATATATACTGAGAACTGTCATTTTATTTTCAATTAACCAACACTTTATTTAAGAACTACACTAACAATAACTGCTCTGAAGTTTAAATTTGGGACTGTAAAGCCAAATAATAAATATTAAATTTGTTTACATTTTAACTGGAACTATTTCAAATATGACGAATAAAAAATAGCTGTAATTGCAAACTATAAAACTCAGCAGTCTATGCTCCTAATTTCCTACGGCAGATCATTAAAAAACAGGAAAACCCTCTGTTAATTCACCTTTATTTATGCTCTGGTGGCATGTTTGCCCTGAACTACGAAGATAGCCTCTGGAATTCTTTCCACGCTAATATCTCTTGTGCTTAGAGAACAAAAGAAATTCACTTAACTAGAAAAGTGAAATTTATTAGACAGGTAGGGAAAACAAATTGATGAATTCTACCTCCTTGGCTGTAAATTCTTCTACCCACATATTTAATCCCTTGTTATGAAGAACATAGAGTCATAGTACCTACTAATAAGAGAAATTCCTGGGAAGAATACAAACAGTTATAGCATGCTTACTGTGGCAGATTGCTAGCAGATCTCAGAAATCTGTTTCTTCTTCTTCCTTGGCACACAGCTAGACTACCTGAGTTTCAGCCAATGGAAGAGGTGTAGCCAAGGCTTTTAGGAAACAGATGTGCTGCCCTCTATCCTCTTTCTTCCCCTTCTGCTGGCTGGATACAGTTAATGAGGTCCCCAGAAACAGGAAAGGAGGGGTGGGAGAGGAAGCAAAAGAGAGAAGGAGTCTGGTTCCCTAAACTTCCTACCAATAAGAAACACTTACTTTGGACAGTTACCTGAGAAATAAACTTCTATTACGATTAAGTCATTAATGTATTTGGACTCTTATTTGTTATTGCTAATAGCCCCCTAATTCAATACTATACCCTATATAAACTATCTGGAATCTATCCTTCTAGCTCACATGCATAGGAAATCTAAGTTATGTTTGTCATGGGCCCTGCTTTATGATTTATTTTCCCTTGAATATAGATATTAATTTTTCTAGAAGCATATGTAATATACATAAGACTTGTATGTCCACATTTGTATTAATTTAATTTATTCATTCATGCAACAGATTTGACTGAGAACCTACTATTTAGCAGACCTTGAGGATACAGGAGTAAAAAGAATATGGGACTTGACTTTGAGAAGCTCCTACGGTAGTAAGAAAGACAGATCTGTGCAGCAGGAGTCTCACCTGATGTACTAATAGGTGTGCTTCCTGGTTACTCGGCTTTCCCTCTGTGCTATGAATGACCTTCTCTCCTAAGGGTCCTTCCTCCCTCCTCCAGGACCCATCCCCAGCTCACACAGAGGACACTGAGCTACCTACTTTGTAAACAGCAGCAAAGGCTGGAGAATTCAAAGGCGGAAAGATTAGTTAAGGGTGTCTGGAAAAATAGGAAAGGATTTAATGAGGAGATGATGCTAGGTCTGGGGGAGGATCCAGATGCCCATCTGAGGGTAGCATAGATAGGACCTGGTGCCCAACTTGGAGTGGAGAACCTCACAGTGACTGTGAGGTAAGTTTTGATTATTCATAAGACAAAGCACCCTTCTGTTAACACCGTCTACAGGAATCCCTTCAAAAGAAGTGAAATTACCCTGGACACACAAACTGGAGGTGCCCAGGAAAACACGGGTCATAGATGTAAGCATCTCTGGGTATACTCTGAAGAGAATGATCCCAGAAAATGACTGGTCTGATTGCCAATAATAGGGATTCACAGTGCACAGCCTTGGGACATTACTGCTAATACAGTATCGGCGGCGACATCTGGAATGCAGTTATGCAATTAAAAAAAAATTACCTTGAGATCACTTAGTTAGATTATCTAGGTACTTTTCTCACTGCATGTAATTTTGACAGCATTTTTAGATACGGTAAACACAAAATTTTCCAAAAGATTAATGTTATCAAAGGATTAATTGGTAACTTTGACTTGCTTTCCATGTCTCTTACTGCTTCAATAAGTAGATGAATTATAGAAGTAGATGAATTATACCCCTTACAGCTTGTCCTTTGTAAAGATGATCCAGAAATTAAAGTCCTATAATTATAGCCTAGAGGGGTTTCTAAAAAGTCTCTACGTATTTTCTTCAAAATAATAACTTTTTTCTGACTGATTGACCCAAACTCTCTCTCTACTCAGATTGACTGTGTTTCTGGCATTTCAAAGAAAACTTCGATTATAGGCTCTCTTACAGTGAAGCTAATTATTCTAAAATTTTACATGTGATTATTGCCTTTTCCTAGTTAAAAAAAAGACTTCTACCAATAGTTATTATTATTACTACTATTAGCTCTCTTCAGATTTTACAGAATGCTCCACAAGGAAGACATTTACAAATTGATTTTTGGCATATGATGTTAAGACTATATGAAAACATGGAAAAAGAACAAAAATGAGCCACCTACATTGTACTTACATTGTGAAGAAACCATCCCAAATCCTTGAATTAATAATACTGCTCTTATCTCAGTGTCTTAAAGTTATTGCTGTGACTTTCAAATTTTATGGTGTCATAGGACAAGGATCCCAAATGTGCCATACGATATGACATAATTTGAGATTCTCATTGCTGAGCCTTCATTTGGTCAGCTTCTATTATCTACTCTATTTATCTCCCTATTTCAATTGGACCATGGAGGGATGGCTAAAGGTGAACATTTCCTATAAATGAGTCTCTTCACCTCTATTTCCCAGGTTGATTCATGACCTAACATATCCTTTGACCCTAAGAAGGCAGATTTCTAAGAGAATAACTGCTAGTTTTAGACTGTTGTCTGGCTTCATACCCACAGCCAGGGAACCCTATTAAATATACTTGAGAATTGCTCCCTCAGCAAATATATAAAATGTTCTTCCTTCTTCTCAAAATAAAAAAAAAATCTTTAAAAAATGAAGCAACAATTCAACTAAGTGTAAAGGATAAAAAATCCAAATATATAGTGATTTACATACACATTGGGAATACTTCAAATAAGTAGCTTGTTTTAGTCAGTAAATCATAAAGTGCAGGACAATGAATTGAACGCTGTGAGAAAAAAAGTGGTTAAGTGTTCCAAATTAATGAGAAGGCTGATTTCTATACACATACTAATGTACACACTCACACATTATTACACACACACACACACACACACACCCCAGAGCTGTGTTCTTCTGGAACCTAACGCCTATCTTAGCTAATTTACATATACTAGCTCCACCCAAATATGATTTGGCCATGTGCAAAATATTTTATGGCTTAATTAGATTCTAATATGGTAGAGGTACTAATGTAACAGGACAGACTTCAGATTACAGATATCATGTACTACATGTAGGAAATTACCTTATGTGGTAGTTGCTAAAGGCATGTTACTATATTATCATAGATGATTTTCAGGAAGGACTCCACACTTAAGCTATAAAATAATGTAACATTCTGATGATAGAAATTTTAGAAGAATTGCACATTTGAAAATTCTGAATTGAGGCGTAGTATGTTAAAATATCACTCTTCACATGCCTCTCTCACCAGCCTGGATGCCCTGTCAACTAATAATAAAGATCAATAAATCAAATATAGAATAAAGAAATGGTATAGTACACACTGTAGAATTCCATTTCCATAAAATTCTAGGAAATGTAAAGTAACTTACAGTGATAGAAAGAAAATCAGTAGCTCCCTGGGGAAGGGGGAGGCGTTACAAAAGGCACATTTTTTGCAAAGGGAAATCTGGGGGGTGATGGATATGTTAACAATTTTGATTGGGGTGATGGTTTCACAGGTGTATGCTATATATCAAAACATCAACTTTCTACGTGTGCAATTTATCGTCTGTTAATTTTAACTCAATAAAACTATTAAAATATGTAATAAAAAGGAATATGTGTTCTCAGCTTGATGCACATATACGATAAAAATAATCAGAAATTGGTTTTTAACCTTTTACTGGTGCGTAACTGTCGATGACTAAACAACTTCCAAGTACTCAAGTGAACAAACTGTCCTTAGAAAAGGAGCCAAAATTAGCAATAAAAATAAGAAAATCAATTACAGAAACAGGGAAATAGAGAGGAGGAGTTGGTGTAAAGGGACACTGTGTGAGTTTGGGAACTCAAGTGTAGCAGTAATGAACAGGAACGCAGTATTTTAGCCTCACATCAAGAAACAGAAATTTTGCAAAGGCACAGGTTCAGGAACACAGGCTGGGAAGCTTCCTTTGCAGAATGGGGAAACCAGGTGACAGAGGAAGGAGCACCACAACCCTGAATACTCAGCTGAACTCAGCAGGCCTGTCTTCCTGGAAGTTCTTCCCAGATGGTGCTGAAAGTAGTGATAACTGCATGGGGGTCTAGGGCAGCCCCATCAACACTGGTTGGGGTTCCCGGGAAGGGTTGGTGGGCAGCAGGCTGCTCACCCTGTTTGGAAATCAATGAATCTCATTGTGGGAAATAGAATCTTGAAAGGGCTAGAAGGGCAGGCCCAGTCTGAGATGGAATCTTTTTTCCCCCTGAGTACTTACAGCACTTGCTGGTTCATCATATGTCTCCTAACATAAATGACTTGCTTTACAGCTATTTTGATGTGTGTCTTACCACCAACCACCCTCTATTTGAGCTCATATTCCTACAGTGGAAAGCACTGTTTATGAATCTTTGATCCCTCATATTACTAACAATAAAACTGATTGAAGGAATAAAATTAACGTTAGTAGGCTTTCCTAAGGCTCATTAGCACTGTTTCTCAGCCGACACCATCATCGGCTTCGAAGACACTGTGCTACAAATAGAATCAGCTGCCTAGTTCACCTAAGTAAAGGATGGACATCAGCATCCCAGAATTAACGAATGATAAATCTCAGACTTGGTTTATTAATGGTTGCAGAGGCCGCTGTGACAGGAGGCCAAGAAATATGAACTCAGTTCTCCAATTCAGAGAGTTCCTTGGGCTTGCCTGCTGTGTGATTCAACTTGACTGGGGTTCTGAGCAGTCTATCTAAGCAGGAGACAAGTTCAGCAGCAAATCTGCCTGAGGGTGGATAACATACTATTTACCTGTCATTGCCACTTCCCTTACTTTATCAGTGGGGGTCTGATTGAGGAGAGGATGGCTAGGTACTAGACACTGGGAATCTGGGGAGGTTAAGCCGTCAAGGCACACACACTTGAGATGCACACGTCCAAACGTGCATGCTGCTTTCAGGTCCACTGTGTCGAGGACAGCAGTCAGAAAGCACCAGTCTGCATCACTGAGAACTTACCAAAAGAAGCTCTTGAGCTGCTTTGGTCTCCCTGATACATGGAGGGGGAAGGGCACAGTCTCTAAGTTGATGATGCTAATCCAGCGTAGCTGGCATGATACAAGGGGAAATACGGTTTCTGTAGTTTCCTTTAGGGCTTTTATGTCCAATTCAATCAGACAGATATTATGAGTCTAAGTTCCAAACACCATGTTGGGCACTGTGGTTGCAGCAACAAAGAAGCTAGTCGTCCCCATTCCAGGCAAGTAAGTGCCTTCCCAGAGGGGCTGGTCTGAAAGCCTAACCAGGATAGAAAGATGGGCAGAGCTTGCCCTTGGAGGTGGTGGGAGTATATGAGACCAAAAATTATGAGAAACAGGTAGCAATGAAACAAACACTAAACTTGGCAGGCGGTATTACCAGTCATCAGCCCAAAAGGGTTAGGAGTAGGGGGTGAAGCCAGATGCCAGATCATTGAAACAGAGGAAGCAGAGGAAGTGGGAATAAACCTGGAGGAATTCTTCTACCTAAAGAAACTGATATTGGCTCTTTTATCGCAAGCTGAGGCCTCCTTCAGGATATAAGGAGATTTGTTAAGAGCCCTAACCCAGGCCAGATCCAGCTCTGCAGAAGCTAGATTATGGGTACAAATATGTTAAGAAATCACTAGAGATGAATTTGCAAAGGCTATACTAGAGGTATGTGCTCCACCAGAAAGGCTAGGCAAAGCAAGTGACTTTCAAACTAACTAGAAAGACAAGCTGATGAAGGAATTCCAAACAGAGAGATCAGCCTACTTATAGAAATAGGAGGATGACAGAGTTCAGAGAAGAGAGAGTGGCTCAGTGTGGCAGGGGCATATTCATGTGAGGGGAAGTGGCAAGTGACAAGGTAGAAGATACAGGTTGGGGTCAGATGGTGAAGGGACTTGTTTGTTGGACGTGCAATTTTAGATACTATCCTGAAAGCAATGTGGAGACAAAGGAGCTTTTGAGTAGAGGGTGTTCACTCATGATTTGTCTCTTGAAGCTTTCTCAGCAGGCTTATGGTGACAAAAAGCAGATAATGAGCTCCCACAAACCCTCGCCCATTCTCCTAGGCAATGTCTTGGTTACAGCTTTGAACCTGAGTACCTAATCACTCTCTGCTTTGGGGAGCTTATCCCTTGACTATCCTCTCTGCCTTGCTCCTTTTGGATTACAGATTATTTACCAAACAATAATCTGATTTTCACCCCAAGGGGCCACGGCTCCCACTAACTGCTAAAACAGTATGGCAAAAAGGAAACAAAAAGTACCAATATTCTTTGCCTGGTCCTAGCCTCTGGAATGTTATTAATCAAGGGTAGAGACAGGGAAGTCACATGGCCAGATCTGTTTGGAGGTAGATTAGAAGGGGAAGATGGTAGGAAGAAAGCTAAATTAGAGGAAGGAAGATGAGTAGGGACAACAAATAGAGATAATGACAGTAGCAGCAGAGAGGATCAATGCACAGATACTGAAGAGGTATAATCTACGAGACCAGGTGTCTCATTGCCTGTTGAGGGAAAGAGGGAGAGAATAACAGAAGATCACTTCGCTGTTGGCCTTTAGGTGCTTATGAGACATCTAGGGAAAGATGTCTAGTTGACCACTGAAAACACATATCTAGGGTTCAAGAGAGGTTAGAAACAAAGCACAGATTTGGTATCGTTTGCTATATACTGTTGTAAATGAAGCCATAAAAATGAATGAGAAAAAGGGGTTGCTAAAGGAGAGTATTTAAGATAGGAAATAAGACTGAGGAAGAGGAATCAAAGGCAGAAGAACAGCTTCAAGCAGTAAGAGGTAGAAAGGATTTCAAGAAAGAGAGAAGTTTCAACAGTGTCAAATTGGTTAAATAGAATGAAAATGGAAGAGAGGTCTCTGGGTACAGCAATTCATAAGGGAGCAAGGGGGGTACAAATAGAAATCAGTTGAAAAGTAAATGGAAGATCAATAAAGTAAAGAGTGTGTATACAGATTTCATTTTAAAACAGTTTGTGAAAGAAAGGAAAAGGGTATGTTGGTATTTTGAAAGGAAAGGAAAAGCAAGGATTCAAGGAAAATTTTAAGATAATGAAATGAGTATGTTTATAGGCTGAGGATATGAAACCAGCAAAAAAGGAAAGACTGACCAGAGGGCACACAGCAGAAGCAAGAAGAACTACAATCCTGCAGCCTGTGGAACAAAAACCACATTCACAGAAAGATAGACAAGATGAAAAGGCAGAGGGCTATGTACCAGATGAAGGAACAAGATAAAACCCCAGAAAAACAACTAAATGAAGTGGAGATAGGCAACCTTCCAGAAAAAGAATTCAGAATACTGATAGTGAAGATGATCCAGGACCTCGGAAAAAGAATGGAGGCAAAGATCGAGAAGATGCAAGAAATGATTAACAAAGACTTGGAAGAATTAAAGAACAAACAAACAGAGATGAACAATAAAATAACTGAAATGAAAACGACACTAGAAGGAATCAATAGCAGAATAACTGAGGCAGAAGAACGGATAAGTGACCTGGAAGACAAAATGGTGGAATTCACTGCTTTGGAAGAGAATAACAAAAAAAGAATGAAAGGAAATGAAGACAGCCTAAGAAACTTCTGGGACAACATTAAGCACAACGTCATTCACATTACAGGGGTTCCAGAAGGAGAAGAGAGAGAAAGGAACAGAAAAAATATTTGAAGAGATTATAGTCAAAAACTTCCCTAACATGGGAAAGGAAATAGCCACCCAAGTCCAGGAAGCGAAGAGTTCCATACAGGATAAACCCAAGGAGAAACATGCTGACACACATAGTAATCAAATTGGCAAAAATTAAAGGCAAAGAAAAATTACTGAAAGCAGCAAGGGAAAAATGACAAATAACATACAAGGGAACTCCCAAAGGTTAACAGCTGATTTCTTAGCAGAAACTCTGCAAGCCAGAAGGGAGTGGCATGATATACCTACCGTGATGAAAGGGAGAAACCTACAACCAAGATTACTCTACCCAGCAAGGATCTCACTCAGATTCAATGGAGAAATTAAAAGCTTTACAGACAAGCAAAAGTGAAGAGAATTCAGCACCACCAAACAAGCTCTACAACAAATGCTAAAGGAACTTCTCTAAGTGGGAAACACAAGAGAAGAAAAGGATCTACAAAAGCAAACCCAATACAATTAAGAAAATGGTAATAGGAACATACATATCGATAATTACCTTAAACGTGAAAGGATTAAGTGCTCTGACCAAAAGACACAGGCTTGCTGAATGGATACAAAAACCAGACTCATATATATGCTGCCTACAAGAGACGCACTTCAGACCTAGGGACACATACAGACTGAAAGTGAGGGGAAGGAAAAAGATAATCCATTCAAATGGAAATCAAAAGAAAGCTAGAGTAGCAATACTCATATCAGATAAAATAGAGTTTAAAGAATGTTACAAGAGACAAGGAAGGACACTACATAATGAGGAAGGGATCAATCCAAGAAGAAGATATAGCAATTATATTTATATATATACCCAACGTAGGAGCACCTCAATACATAAGGCAACTGCTAACAGCTATAAAAGAGGAAATTGACAGTCACACAATAATAGTGGGGCACTTGAACACGTCACTTACAACAATGAACAGATAATCCAAAATGAAAATATATAAGGAAACAGAAGCTTTAAATAACACAACAGACCAGATAGATTTAATTGATATTTATAGGACATTCCATCCAAAAACAGCAGATTACACTTTATTCTCAAGTGCACACCGAACTTGAGGATAGATCAGGATAGATCTATCTCCAGGATAGATCATATCTTGGGTCACAAATCAAGCCTCAGTAAATTTAAGAAAATTGAATCATATCAAGCATCTTTTCTGACAACAACGCTATGAGATTAGAAATGCATTACAGGGAAAACAATGTAAAAAACAAAAACACATGGAGGCTAAACAATATGTTCCTAAATAACCAAGAGATCACTGAAGAAATCAAAGAGGAATCCAAAAAATACCTAGAGACAAAGGACAATGAAAACGATGATCCAAAACCTATGGGATGCAGCAAAAGCAGTTCTAAGAGGGAAGTTTATACCTATACAAGCTTACCTCAAGAAACAAGAAAAATCTCAGATAAACAATCTAACCTTCTGCCTAAAGGAACTAGAGAAAGAAGAACAAACAAAACCCAAAGTTAGCAGAAGGAAAGAAATCATAAAAATCAGAGCAGACATAAATGAAATAGAAACAAAGAAAACAATAGCAAAGATCAATAAAACTAACAGCTCATTCTTTGAAAAGATAAACAAAATTGATAAACCATTAGCCAGACTCATCAAGAAAAAGAGGAAGAGGAATCAAATCAATAAAATTAGAAATGAAAAAGGAGAAGTTACAACAGACACCACAGAAATACAAAGCACCCTAGGTGACTACTACAAGCAACTCTATGCCAATAAAATGGACAATCTGGAAGAAATGGACAAATTCTTAAAAGGTATAAGCTTCCAAGACTGAACCAGGAAGAAATAGAAAATATGAACAGACCAGTCACAAGTAATGAAATTGAAACTGTGATTAAAAATCTTCCAACAAACAATAGTCCTTCACAGGTGAATTCTATCAAACATTTAGAGAAGAGCTAAGACCCATCATTCTCAAACTCTTCCAAAAAATTGCAGAGGAAAGAACACTCCCAAACTCATTCTATGAGGTCACCATCACCCTGATACCAAGACCAGACAAGATACTACAAAAAAAGGAAATTACAGACCAATATCACTCATTAATATAGATGCAAAAATCCTCAACAAAGTATTAGCAAACAGAATCCAACAACACATTAAAAGGATCATACACCATAATCAAGTGGGATTTATCCCAGGGATGCAAGGATTCTTCAATATACCCAAATCAATCAATGTGATACACCATAGTAACAAATTGAAGAATAAAACTCATATGATCATCTCAACAGATGCAGAAAAAGCTTTTGACAAAATTCAACACCATTTATGATAAAAACTCTCCAGAAAGTGGGCATAGAGGGAACCTACCTCAACATAATAAAGGCCATATATGACAAACCCACAGCAAACTTCATTTTCAATGCTGAAAAACTGAAACCATTTCCTTTAAGATCAGGAACAAAACAAGGATGTCCACTCTCGCCACTATTACTCAACATAGTTTTGGAAGTCCACGCCATGGCAATCAGAGAAGAAAAAGAATTAAAAAGAATACAAATTGGAAAAGAAGAAGTAAAACTGTCACTGTTTGCAGATGACATGATACTATACATAGAGAATCCTAAAGATGCCACCAGAAAACTACTAGAGCTAATCAATGAATTTGGTAAAGTTGCAGGATACAAAATTAATGCACAGAAATCTCTCGCATTCCTATATAGTAATGATGAAAAATCTGAAAGTGAAATTAAGGAAACACTCCAATTTACCATTGCAACAAAAAGAATAAAATACCTAGGAACAAACCTACCTAGGGAGAAAAAAGACCTGTATGCAGAAAACTATAAGACACTGAGGAAAGAAATTAAAGATGACACCAACAGATGGAGAGATATACCATATTCTTCGATTGGAAGAATCAATACTGTGAAAATGACTCTACTACCCAAAGCAATCTACAGATTCAATGCAATCTCTATCAAATTATCAATGGCATTTTTTACAGAACTAGAACAAAAAATCTTAAAATTTGTATGCAGACAAAAAAGATCGCAAATAGCCAAAGCAGTCTTGAGGGAAAAAAATGGAGCTGGAGGAATCAGACTCCCTGACTTCAGACTATATTACAAAGGTACAGTAATCAAGACAATATGGTACTAGCACAAACAAAGAAACATAGATCAATGGAACAAGATAGAAAGCCCAGAAATAAACTCACGCACCTACGGTCAACTAATCTATGACAAAGGAGGCAAGGATATACAATGGTGAAAAGACAATCTCTTCAATACATGGTGCTGGGAAAACTGGACAGCTATATGTAAAAGCATGAAATTAGAACACTCCCTAACACCATACACAAAAATAAACTCAAAATGGATTAGAGACCTAAATGTAAGACTGGACACTATAAAACTCTTAGAGGAAAACATAGGAAGAGCACTCTTCGACATAAATCACAGCAAGATCTTTTTTGATCCACCTCTTAGAGTAATGGAAATAAAAACAAAAAAAAAAACCCAACCAAATGGGACCTAATGAAACTTAAAAGCTTTTGCACAGCAAAGGAAACCATAAACAAGACAAAAAGACAACCATCAGAATGGGAGAAAATATTTGCAAACGAATCAATGGACAAAGGATTAATCTCCAAAATATATAAACAGCTCATGCAGCTCAATATTAAAAAAACAAACAACCCAATCCAAAAATGGGCAGAAGACCTAAAAAGACATTTCTCCAAAGAAGACATACAGATGGCCAAGAAGCACATAAAAAGCTGCTCAACATCACTAATTATTAGAGAAATGCAAATCAAAACTGCAATGAGGTATCACCTCACACCAGTTTGAATGGGCATCATCAGAAAATCTACAAACAACAAATGCTGGAGAGGGTGTGGAGAAAAGGGAACCCTCTTGCACTGTTGGTGGGAATGTAAATTGATACAGCCACTATGGAGAACAGTATGGAGGTTCCTTAAAAAACTAAAAATGGAATTACCTTATGATCCAGCAATCCCACTACTGGGCATTTACCCAGAGAACACCGTAATTCAAAAAGACACATGCACCCCAATGTTCATTGCAGCACTATTTATAATAGCCAGGTCATGGAAGCAACCTAAATGCCCATCGACAGACGAATGGATAAAAAAGATGTGGTATATATATACAATGGAATATTACTGAGCCATAAAAAGGAACGAAATTGGGTCATTTGTTGAGATATGGATGGATCTAGAATCTGTCATACAGAGTGAAGTAAGTCAGAAAGAGAACAAATATCATATATTAATGCATGTATGTGGAACCTAGAAAAATGGTACAGATGAACTGGTTTGCAGGGCAGAAGTTGAGACACAGATGTAGAGAACAAATGGACAAACAAATGGACACCAAGGGGGATAGCCACGGGGGAGTGGGGATGGTGGTATGATTAATTGGGCAATTGGGATTGACACATATACACTGATGTGTATAAAATTGATGACTAATAAAAACCTGCTGTATAAAAAAATAAGTAAAATAAAATTAAAAAAAAAGGAAAGACGGATGATACAGAATACAGAATGGATAACTGAGCTTTAATCCCATTTCACTACTTCTGCATGCATGAAAAATAGTTCATAAAACAAATTATTTTATTCTTCTCTGATGTTCAAGATAGAAGGTAAGAAATGGATCTTTAGGAGATGGAAGTTATAGGTGGAATTTTTTTCTTTCTTCTCCTGCTTCTGCTACCAGTAAAATCCTGAGTACTGAATTTGAAGCAGAGAACATTGTTTTAAAGGTGTTTTATTATTTAAATATGCATAAATATACTAATACTAATCCTAGTAAGTCATCATTCATCTTCAATTTTGGGAAAGGGTGACCCTGCTTAACTTGAAGCGTGAGTCTAATTAAGTAGTCTAATGATATATAGCATTCAATGATATATTTCCAAATAATTACAAGATAAGAAAACCCATTAGGTATTAAAAGTATGCTGACATAACTCAGTCTTCCTTACCGGTTTAGAAGGAACTTACAGTGCCCCAGGGCCATCATTATAAATATTAATTATCACTGAATATATAGAACTGTCAGTACTACTGATACTTTCTAGTAGAAATGGTCTTTTCTATTTTCAGACTTGCTAAGTACATTGATAGATAGGTTGGAAGAAATAAAAGGTTTATGTCACAGATATTACAAATGTAGAAAACTGCCAGTTTGCTTCTGGTCCCTAAGATGCTATAATTATTTCCTGCTGAAAACTTCCACCATGGTTATTAGTAATCCGATTTTAATAAATTTACTATAGGTCAAGAATAGAGCACATATTGCTGTATATTCCTAGGACAACTGTTTTGGGAAAAGTACATAAATGAGATGATAACACATTTCTGCGGTTTAATGAACTACTTTGTGATATCACATGATGGAACATTTCTGTTTTCATATTCATCCAGCTGGATCATTTCAGTAATAAAAAGATAAGATACTTGACTTACTAATTCCAACTAAAAATCATCCCTAAAGTTGTTAGTATGTTAAGAAATACTCAAGTCAGAAGGCGAATGTTATTAATATATAGGAGTGAGGTGCACCTGCAGAAGTATTAGAATGCAAAAATATATGTTTGTGGCAAAAGGGCAGCAAAACAAGCTATATTCAGGAAATTCTTTATTGATGAAAAAGAACAGAGATATAATTTCCATTATCGAAGGAAAAGCTGAATGATCTAAATATTTTAACAGTTTTCGGGGCTGTTTCAGCTCCCAGTATTTATATAATGTTCTCAAGGAGTTGCAGCATTTTATTATGAAATCATGTGTGTGGAAGCACTTTGTTGGGTTGGGTCTCTACGTATGCCAGGCACTGAGTAGGTCTTGAGGGCATAAAGACATCCTGTGCCCTATTAGACTCGCACTCTAATAAACACACGTATATGTATATGAATACATATAAACACACATATGAAATGCATATATGCATATGTATATAAATTATCTGTGAGGACTGTCAGAAGAACACACAACTTGTTAGTAATCTATTCATTATTTTAGATACAAGTGGAACATTTAAGCTGTATTATTTTGGTTTTCTCCAAAACTACACTGAGATATCTTTTCAGAGTATGCTCTCACTTTTTCTTTCATCAGATGCCACAGTCTGCAAATAATACTCCTGGGCATTGTCCAATGGATTTCAACAAAGGGACTATGGGGCATTATCAGTATTATCATCTATATCATCTATCTCAATCTATACTCATTCTGAAGTTCCATTCGAGAATGAAATACTAAAAACAGCTTTGCATCCCTTAAAGCAGTGGTTCTCAAAGTGTGGACCACTTGAGTCAGAATCCTCTGAGGATGCCAGAAAAAATGCAGATTTCTGATTTCTTCCCTAGACCTATGAAGTCAGCATCCCAGGTAATGGAGTCTGGTGATCCGAATTTTCCATTCAGTGCCCAGGTAATCTATGTATGCCTCAAAGTTAGAAATCCACCCACCCATGGAGCCAGGAATGTTCTCCCCTCCAGCATTCAGATCTGTGAAAGTACTCACTTCTGTTTGTTTTAGCCTTCAAGAGACTTAGTATCAAAATTGATCTCGAACTCTAAAAATAACATTTTTATCAACTCCAGCTAATTCATTAATCAAAAGTTGCACATTGTCTTATGTATCACTCAGAGAAAAATGCTGCCAATTAAACAATGATACACCATCAGTTATAAGATGCCTCCTGATTTTGTAAATGTTAAAATAGGAAATATGTGTAACTAACAATTGATGAAAGACCGTTATCCCTAAATAACAGTGAGAGGGCTGTCAAAATTTAAAGTTTTGAGGGATGAGCATAAGTTTGCTAGGAAGCTCTGTGTTGGAGAAGTGTACTTTCAGACAATAGGAAGAGCAGGTGCACAGATACAGGGACATGACATTCACAAGCCTGGTGTAGAGAGGGTTCTCAAATCAGTCTGCTTAAGTTCCAATATCTGCCTTGATATTTAGCCATGGAGTGATACTGGAGCAACCTAATTTTAAACGTTTCATACTTCTGTTTTCTTATTTGTAAAAGAGAATTTTAATCTGCTTCATAGGGGTGTAAGGCTTAATTATAGAATACAAACGGAGTGTTGAACACTTTGCCCAATACATAGAACACATTCTCAATTACAGTTTATTATTATTATTATTGCTATAGGGAATGGTCTAGTGGGGCAGGAATGGGAAGTGGGAGAAGCTGAAGCCAATGTGGTAAGTGGGGATAGTATTTTGATGACTGTATATTCCTAGGGAGTTTAGAATCCTGGAGTCACTGGAAGCAGGAGAGTGGCTGGTCTGATATGCATTTCAGAACAATTACTCTGTCAGTTTGGACAATGCACTTCAACAGAAGAACCAAAGAAACAGGGAGAGCACTTAGGAGGCTCTGGCCATAGCTCAGGCAAGAGCTCATTAGAGTGATGGCAATGGGGATGGAGGTTGGGAAAGACTTCCTAGACAGACTCAGAAGCTATTGAAAAGGTAAAATTACATGACTTCTTGACTAATTTGATATAGTGAGTGAGTGATTAGTGAGGCTATTTCCCAGGTTTTTTTAGTTTACATAACTATTTATTTATAGACAATAGATGCATATTTTAGAGATTTACAACAGCGTTTGTCCTTAAGAAAATTAAAAATGCAAATGGAAAACCTTAGATGTCAACATATAATTAGTATTCACAGATACCACTAAATAAAGAGAAGATAATGTCAGGGAAAAGAAATGGCATGGGTGGTAGGTTAATATTATCAGGAATGGATGAAGTTGGTTAGGAAAAGAAAACGACACATCAATCACAGAGTTCATATGCCCTTTTTGGCATGTAGCCTAGTAGAGACTTCATGTACACACACAAAAATCTCATGAATAACAATAAGGACTATAATAACGTGACATATATCCACAGCTGGGGTGGAGGTGGCCTGTACCTGGAATCAGAAAATCTGAGTTCAAATCTTAGCATTGATCATTTAATATCTTGTGCTTTAAGGCAAATTAGATAATTTTGCTGATCCAGCTTCATAATCTGCTAAAACAGGGACAATTACACCTATTTGGTAGAATTTTTATAAAACTTTTTCGAAAATTGTGAAGTGCTGTATTTACTATACTATATACATTTTGTCTGATAGGGAGTTTTACACTTTCAATGACACATACAACTCTCTGTTTTAATGAGTCAGGTTAAAAAGTACTTAAATTATTTTTAGTTTTAAAAAAAATAACTCAATCTTCATTTCCCAATGCCATTTACTCTTTAGGAACTGTAATATCTTTCTACTCAGTTTTCAGATACATCAGCCAATGAGATGTAATGCTAATGGAATTCTTTTGTGAAAAAAATACGAGCTAATAGAAAGGGAATGCAAATACTTAACCTATTTTAGGGCAGATTCTGATTTTTAGTTGTCAGGATATAAAAAAATTGTTCTTGAAATAAGAATCAGAGTTGAATGACCTCTGCACATACAGTTGATTCAGAATTTTTTCTAAATAACCCTGGGGTAATGAGAAAGTGAAGAAGAGAGGAAACAGTATTAGAAGAAAGACCAAAATAAGGGAGAAAGGAAATGATGATCTTGGCTAGTACCTGAACATAGCTTAGAAATATAAAAGAAAAAATAGGCATTTTTAAAAAATTAAAGGCATTTTAAATGCCTTTTTAAAATCAAAAGGCATTTTAATTTACTTAAAGGCATTAAATGCAGGCATTTTAATTATGTGACATTATTCATCTTGCATTTATCCTTAGGTTTTCTTTTTCTTGATTTCCACATCATTATACTAGGTACAGGAATATCTTTCCTGGGTCTAAATGGGCCTACCTAAGCTACACAGAGTGGCCCATTTGCTCTGATCTAGGCCCATCTTGATAGTATATGAAATGCCTAGTGCCTGTTCCAGCGCTTTTTTAAAACAGGTAAAAATGTGTTTTTTAAGAGAGAAAAAAAGTTATTTGGTGCCTGTTCTGTGCTCAGCCCTATACTGAGTATTGGAAATACAACTGTGAATTATGTAGACATGGTCCTCATGAAGTTTATCAGTTTAATAGAGCAAAGGATGATCAAATAGGTACTTACAATGCTGGGTATTATGTGCTATGGTGTAAGAATCTTAGGATATGTGGAGACACTTAAAAATAGTTCCCAGTTTGAACACTGGGGCCCCAGAAGGCTTCCCAGAGGAAGACATATCTAAGTTGAAGTAAAAAATACAAAGGAGTTAGACAGGAGAAGACAGATGGCAAAAGATAGAAACATATTAAGGCCAAGAAGCTAGAGAAAAACCTGGCTTCTGTGAGGACTTGGCTGGTGTGTGTGTTTGTGCTCATGAGCGCATGAATGTGTCTTGGGGGTAGAATGAGGGAAACAGCAAGACACAAGGCTGAAGAAGCAAGCGGAGGTCAGAGTGTGAAGGTGCTAAAAGGCCACATCAAGCAGCTTGATCTCTATCGTAACATTATTCAGAAACCATTGAGAAGTTTTAGGCCAGGATCCAACATCATCAATACTGCTTTAGAAAGAGCATTCTGACAGCAGTGTGGAAAAGAGATTGGAGGGGCAGCAGGGGGCAGACAGGCACACATGTGAATCAGGCACAGACACCAATTAGCCACTGTCACAATATTCCAGGAGAGAGTCTGACTCAATGAAGTAGTCACAGGAATGGGGGTGGGTGGGTGGGGGGAAGAGAGTCAAGCAATACATCATCCTGAAGTGAAATCATATCAAGGCCCTTCAGGTGGCTAAAAGTGGACTAGATATAGGATGAATTAGAACACGGAGCAAGAAAGAAAAGGACAAAGGCCATAGAAATGAGAAGGATGCCTAAATATGCCTACTATGTGCTCAGTATTATGCGTATAATATCAGCTATCTAATTTAATTTTCACAATTATCTTGTAAGGTACCTGTCACTTTCCTTCACAGTTGAGGATTTTCCCAAAATTTTACAGCCATTTAATAAGGAAAGGTGGCCAAGCTAGCAAAATGTATTTGAGAATTTTTAAATTGGAAAGGGACATCCAAGTACACACATAATGCACATAAGTAAACCTATAAAATCCCACTAATCAAAAAATAAAGATTTCAATATTAAATACTTACAGAAGTAAACAGGAAAAGTATTTATATCGGGCATAGCTGGCCCGAATGGCAAGACGGGGGTCATTAAAAGCTTTATGGATGAAAGGAAGGTTGAAAAGGAAAGGGATTTGATTTGATGTATGATTGTAAACTAAGTGATTTGGTGGCAGGAAATGTAGCTCAGTATGTGTATGTGTATTACAATTTCATGAAAGACTACATAATCATATAATTAGGAATCAATCTTAAATAATTTGATTCTACATTGTGGCTTACTTTCTAACAAAAACTATGTCTTAGTTTTCACGTAATTGTGTTATTCCCATATTTTCAATGCTTTA
This sequence comes from Phocoena phocoena, assembly GCF_963924675.1. Lineage (NCBI taxonomy): Eukaryota > Metazoa > Chordata > Mammalia > Artiodactyla > Phocoenidae > Phocoena > Phocoena phocoena. Next base: position 67,694,052 of record NC_089229.1, on the reverse strand, counting down.
GTTCTATTCAGACTGAATTTTGATTTGAGATTTGATATCATGGAAATGAAACACAATAGTGAGAGCATGGAAGCATAAAAGCCTTTGGAGCCGATTCATCTAGAATAAGGTATTATATTCTATAGTTCCACAGTTCATCATATCATTGCTGTAATACTTAAAAGAGAATCACCTAGAAAGGAAGTATAAACTGATTCTTAAGAGCTAGAACTTGAGGGATGCGTACATAATAATAGCAACATTACTAGAAATTAATGTAATTGTTTTTGACACATAAACCCTGATAGAATTCGCTTTTACAAGGTTAGACCGCCACACGGTCATTTGTGATTCTGAACTATAGTGCACGCATGTGCGTGATTGTGTGTATGTGTGTGTGTACGTAAAGCACACTGTAATATAGCTAGCCTGTTAATCAGAAAGCAGTATCTACAATATGCCTACCATGATGAACTCCTTTCTTTAGCTAAACTAATTACTGCCACATACACTGAAAATAATCTTAATTTGAATTTATAAATGGCTCTGTTTTAGACCTGGCTAAAGATTTTTAACATTATGTTTAGATTTCAGTTTGATATAATTTGAACATTATGTCCAAAGGCTTTTATGACTTGGGATCCAGAAATAATATGAAGCTACTGATATACTTATTAAGATACTAAAATTTTGATTTATGAAAATTTTTATGAAAAGACATTCATTGTATTCAGAGAAGCCTTTGATTATCACTCTATTAGGTAGTACTACATAACTCAAAAACATTTTTCTCCTTAAAAAGAACAAGGACTAAGAAATGAGTCACAGTTTCCAGCCAGGGATTTAAAGACCAATTTCAAGGCACTACAACAGGTTGAGTTAACACAGCAGATAAGTTCTTCCCTATAAATTTCCTACTGATAAGTTTCATGATAGAACAAGCTTCATCCGCAAAGCAGGTAGCATTTTTTTATCTGAGCAAAAGCATGATTGCATTTTTTAAAAGTACCCTGTCTATGGAAAACCAATTTAGTTCTATTAATGAAAAGGAAGCACGTGATTGAGAACGTAATATGGAATTATAGTTCATTAATTCTTCGAGTATGTAATTTTCCAGGCTCCTGATCCCCCAATGATTTCTGCACACCCCCATAGGTCCCACTAAATGTGAGCAAAAGGAAATTTAACTGTGTTGCTATATCACACGTGGCAATGGTGATGCTCACAATTAAGTAGAAACATTGTGAAAGGGATTTTTCCAGTGACTGCTTCGCCATATAGCCTTGTTAACATTTCTTTGTTGTCAAAAATTGATCAATCACAGGCCCACGGACAACTGGGATGGTAACAGTCTCCTATTAGGTGGCCAATACTATCAAAGGAGATGACACTTGTGACAATCGAAGCTGATAATTCAGAACACTTAATTAGGCATGAGAATTAGTTGTATGTTTCAATCTTTATTTTTTTAAACTTGTATGCAGTGTATTTTCCTATTGGTATCATTGCCATGAAGTATGTAAATGCCCATTAAAATTTAAACTAAAAAAACATGTATACTGAATGATAGAACACAGTTGTAATTTTGAGGGCTGACCCCAAAAGTTACATCCTGATTCTCTATCTTTTATAAGGACTGTCTCTTTAAAATGGTAATGCTCTATTTATCTCCCTGCCAAATTGTCCTTGGAACTTAAATTGCTTCATTCTCCTACATCTCAGACATTTCAAAATTGTTACCTGTAGCCCGTGAATATGGTGTCAATTAGTGAATGTCACTATATGCCATCTGAAGAACTGGACGGAAATGTATTTTGTCCAAGCCAAATGTAGCAAAATGTGTAGTACTGCCTTCTTGCCTTGTAAGGACAGCTAACATTTCAAGCTAGCTGTGGAAGCTGCACTGACAATCCCACTGGGGTTCTTCACCCCCAAGGAATCAAGGTCACAACAACCCTATTGTGCTTTATTAATAGGCTCGAAGCACAGCATATACTTAGTAAGAGAGAAAAGCCAGGTGGGATCTTACAAAGAGTATTCTGAAAACAGCTGAGTGAACAAAGGCAATTTTAGCAGCAAGAGGAAAATCTACCACGGAGGTCAGCCTTTAAATAGTCCTTACAATCATTTCCCCTTTTCAGATGGTAGAGTAGTAAATGGGGCAATCTTTAAAGAGTTTCAGCTATTCATTCTCCCCTCTTTATATATTTTTATGCATAGTGGTGCCTTTTTGGCTTAGCCCAGGGTATATAGGTCTGTCACTGAGAATACACAATTCAGGCACAAGCAAACAATTAGCCTGCACTGATATACTGATATACTGTCTCTGATCTCAGATCAGCAATGACTGAGTTTGAAGGATAAATGGTTAAATTTGAGAATGCTTATTAAGAACACAATCAGGTCATTATTTATTTTTTCACAGATTGCCCATTTCCTTCATTCTGAAGTAAAGCTATATAAGGGGAGGGATTTTATCTTGTTCATCAGAGGATCTCCAGTCTTCAGAAGAGTTCCTGCCACATGGTAAGCATTCAATAAATATTTACCAGGTAAATGAATAAGTTAATTTTCCATATTTGGTAAATATCTTTATTAAGATACCAAAATGAGTATTGAAGCATTTCAGCGCAATACATGGAATATGAGTTCTTACCCTCAGACTTACAAATATTTTGGGGGGCCCCATGACTATAAGGTAAATAAACTGCACAAAAAGTTGATGACACAATGTCTTTTCTCTTGGCTCAGGTCTAAAACAGCTTCCAAGTTTTCAACTGTATTTTAGTAGGAACTTATGGCTCAGTATCAACCATAAAAATTTCATAGAGTATGTAGATTACAGCCACCCACATGAACAATAAACATAACAAGAAAAAGAGAAAGATGGGACTTCCCTGGTTGGCGCAGTGGTTAAGTGTTTGCCTGCCAATGCAGGGGACACAGGTTCGAGCCCTGGTCTGGGAGGATCCCACATGCCATGGGGCCCGTGCTCCACAACTACTGAGCCTGCGCTCTAGAGCGCATGAGCTACAACTTCTGAGCCCACATGCCACAACTACTGAAGCCCGCATGCCTAGAGCCCGTGCTCCGCAACAAGAGAAGCCACTGCAATGAGAAGCCTGCGCACTGCAACAAAGAGTAGTCCCTGCTCGCCGCAACTACAGAAAGCCCGCATGCAGCAACGAAGACCCAACACAGCCATAAATAAATAAATAACTTAATTTTTTTTAAAGGGAGAGAAAGAAAGGGAGACCATAACAAAAGTGTTATGGACTTTTTAATATTACTAGTAAAACAGCACATAGCTCAAAACAGAAATAACTCTGGATGGGTCATGATTGCCATTTCGTATTTTCTTCCTCTCTTTAAAGAAATTTTATTATTCCAAGCCCATCATTACATGTTTTATTTATATCTAATACTTTTAAGATCAAATGACTCAAATGTTTGCTATTTTTGATAATAATAAGTTGATTTTCTTAAGAAATATAACAAACACAAAGGTCAGTTTGTTTTCCTAGAAAACACTAGGAATTTTTTTTTAGCAAATATAGAAAGCTTTAATATTCATCTGTTTTAAGATATCTTTTGGACAACTATGTTTCAGTGTTGTTTGGTTTTGAGTCTGTTTATATACAGGTAAATGAAAGAGCTAGAGTAATATAAGGGTGATGGGAGATTTACTGTTTAGATGGTAGAATGGACAACAGCACAGATTTTAGCAACAACCACAACAAAAATCACCACAAATAACTAACCAAGCAAAAGGGCACAGTGCAATGGCTTACCTAAAGAAACATAAGTTTCTGCAGCTGACTGCAGCCACTGTGACATGACCAAACCTCTTCCCATCCCATTTCCAAGAAGCCATGTGAGAGAATAGACCAGATTCTGAGATTCTCAATAATACTCTCAGATCTGGCAAGAGGAAAACTAAGTGGCTTCTCTCTTCTGTTTAGGGAGTGGGAGAAACAGCAGCAGGGGAAAACCAGGTTGAAATAGATGTGCAGGACAGGACTGATTCTCGAAGAGGAAAGTACCAAATTGACGCATAGAATCAGGGGCTGACCCAAAGCCTGAGGGTGAATCTCTATAGAAATGGGACAGTTCTCTGACTTCATGGATTGAACTCTGACACCAAACATTTTATGAAATCCTAGAAGTGAAGGTGAAGCTCAGATATCACTCCCTGGGCCAAGCTCTCCCCTCAGCCTATCAGGCCCTCAAAGCCAGAGAAAATTATGGATAGAACTCAAAATACTGAGTCCTTAAACCACAACCAAGGAAGGCACAGCAAACAGTTCTCAGATGGCGTGGAAAGAAGTCAAATAGAAAATCTGGACCAAACTGTCCAAGTGTGAGTAAAATATGAGGAAAGGGACTTGAATCCAATGCACAAAAACTATGGAAAACACTCAAAACCATACAGCACAGAAAGAAAATAATCAGCCTAGGAAAAAGCATAACCCTAAAAGAGAAGGAAATTTTCCACAGCACTTAATAGGAATATATTGATTTAAAAAAAGCTTTATAAAATGAGACAGTAGAAAAACAAAATAGAAAAGGAAAATTGCAAGCCTAAAGGAAATAAAATTGAAGACCAAAACAACATCTCTACCGAAGTAATGCATATTAAAAACAGAAAGAATGAAACATACATGGTTTAAAATAAAGTTTCCAACTTAAAAGAAAGCTTGTCATATTCATAGAAAATATAGTTGGAAGGAAAAAGAAGATTTAAATCATTAGGATGAAGCTAACAGATATGGAAGACTGGCAAACATAATTCAGCTAAGGGTAACTGGGGTCTCTGAAATAGAGACCCTAATACATGCAAGAGGAAACCTGTTTAAAAATATTTAATATAGTTCTTCACAATGAAGAAAGATTTTAATTATACACAGGAAGACCACACCAATTTCTAGGAAATATGATACAGAATGTTCACACAGACACACTCTCCACTCAGATCTTTGCTTGGCCACCATCTTGGGAACCTTCCAGTCTTGGTTCAAGCACTACCCACTAGGAGAGTTCTCCCCTAAACATGCAATCCCTAGTACTTTACTTTTACGTAACCAGAGTTTTGTTTGTTTCCTCATACTTTCACCATCTGAAAAATCTGTGCAAGTTATGGTTACAAAAAAACTTAAATTTCACAAACTCTGAAAACGTATAGAAGGACCTTCAAGATGACGGAGGAGTAAGACGTGGAGATTACCTTCCTTCCCACAAATACATCAAAAATACATCTACATGTAGAACAACTGCTACAGAACACCTACTGAACGCTGGCAGAAGACCTCAGATTTCCCAAAAGGCAAGAAACTCCCCACGTACCTGGGTAGAGCAAAAGAAAAAAAACAGACACAAAAGAACAGGGATGGGACGTGCACCTCTAGCAGGGAGCTGTGAAGGAGGAAACGTTTCCACACACTAGGAAGCCTCTTCGCGGGCGGAGACGGGGATGGGGGTGGGGAAGCTTCGGAGCCGCGGAGAAGAGCGAAGCCACAGGGGTGCGGAGGGCAAAGCAGAGGGATTTCCGCACAGAGGCACAGTGCCGACCGGCACTCACCAGCCCGAGAGGCTTGTCTGCTCACCCGCCGGGGCGGGTGGGGCTGGGAGCTGAGGATTGGGCTTCGGTCAGAGCGCAGGGAGAGGACTGGGGTTGGCTGCGTGTGAACACAGCCTGAAGGGGGCTAGTGTGCCACAGATAGCCAGGAGGGAGTCCGGCAAAAAGTCTGGACCTGCCTAAGAGGCAAGAGACCACTGTTTCGGGGTGCGTGAGGAGAGGGGATTCAGAGCACCGCCAAAACGAGCTGCAGAGATGGGCGCGAGCTGTGGCTATCAGCGCAGACATTAGAGGATGGCATGAGATGCTAAGGTTGCTGCTGCAGCCACCAAGAAGCCTGTGTGCAAGCATAGGTCACTATCCACACCTCCCCTCCTGGGAACCTGTGCAGCCCGCCACTACCAGGGTCCCGTGATCCAGGGACAACTTCCCCGGGAGAACACACAGCTGTTGGAACGTCACGCCGCCGGCCTCTGCCACCGCAGGCTCTCCCCGCATCCATACCCCTCCCTCCCCACGGCCTGAGTGAGCCAGAGCGCCCTAATCAGCTGCTACTTTAACCCCGTCCTGTCTGAGTGCGGAACAGACACCCTCAGGCAACCTACACGCACAGGCGGAGCCAAATCCAAAGCTGAGCCCGGGGAGCTGTGCGAACAAAGAAGAGAAAGGGAAATCTCTCCCAGCAGCCTCAGGAGCAGCGGATTAAATCTCCACAATCAACTTGAGGTACCTTGCATCTGTAAAATACCTGAATAGACAACAAATCATCCCAAAATTGAGGTCGTGGACTTTGGGAGCAACTGTGGACTTGGGGCTTCCTTTCTGCATCTAATTTGTTTCTGGCTTTATGTTTATCTTAGTTTAGTATTTAGAGTTTATTATCATTGGTACATTTGTTTATCGATTTGGTGGCTCTCTTCCTTTTTTTAAATTTATATATATTTTTTCCTTTTTCTCTTTTTGTGACTGTGTATGTTTCTTTGTGTGATTTGGTCTGTAAGCTTTGCTTTTCCATTTGTCCTAAGGTTCTGTCAGTTATTATTTTTTTTTTTAGTATACTTTATAGTGCTTGTTATCATTGGTGGATTTGTTTATTGGTTTGGTTGCTCTCTTCTTTCTCTTTTTATTTTATTACTTATTGATTTCTTTATTTTTAATAATATATATTTATATTTTTTATTTTAATTATTTTATTTTTTCATTCTTTCTTTTTTAATCTCCCTTTTCTTCTGAGCCGTGTGGCTGACAGGGTCTTGGTGCTCCAGCTGGGTGTCAGGCCTGTGCCTCTGAAGTGGGAAAGCCAACTTCAGGGCATTTGTCCACCGGAGCCCTCCTGGTCCCACATAATATCAAACGGCTAACACTCTCCCAGAGATCTCCATATCAACGCTAAGACCCAGCCCCACTCAACGACCAGCAAGCTACAGTGCTGGACATCCTATGCCAAACATCTAGCAAGACAGGAACACACCCCCACTCATTAGCAGAGAGCTTGCCTAAAATCATAATAAGTTCACAGACACCCCAAAACACACCACCAGACACGGTACTGCCCACCAGAAAGACAAGAACCAGCCTCATCCACCAGAACACAGACCCTAGTGCCCTCTACCAGGAAGCCTACACAACCCACTGACCCAACCTAACCCACTGGGGGCAGACATGAAAAACAATGGGCACTATGAATCTGCAGCCTGCAAAAAGGAGACCCCAAACACAGTAAGTTAAGCAAAATAAGAAGACAGAGAAATACACAGCAGATGAAGGAGCAAAGTAAAAACCCACAAGACCAAACAAATGAAGAGGAAATAGGCAGTATACCTGAAAAAGAATTCAGAGTAACGATAGCAAAGATGATACAAAATCTTGGAAGTAGAATGGAGAAAATGACAGAAACGTTTAACAAGGACCTAGAATAACTAAAGAGCAAACAAACAATGATGAACAACACAATAAATTAAATTAAAAATTCTATAGAAGGAATGAATAGCAGAATAACTGAGGCAAACGAATGGATAAGTGACCTGGAAGATAAAATAGTAGAAATAACTAGCAGAGAGCAGAGTAAAGAAAAGAGAATGAAAAGAATGGAGGACAGTCTCGGAGACCTCTGGGAAAACATTAAACACACCAACATTTGAATTATAGGGGTCCCAGACAAAGAAGAGAAAAAGAAAGGGACTGAGAAAATATTTGAGGAGATTATAGTTGAAAATTCCCCTAATATGGGAAAGGAAATAGTCAATCAAGTCCAGGAAGTGCAGAGGGTCCCATACAGGATAAATCCAAGGAGAAACACTCCAAGACACATAATGATCAAACTACCAAAAATTAAACACAAAGAAAAAATATTAAAAGCTGCAAGGGAAAAGCAACAAATAGCATACAAGGGAATCCCCATAAGGTTAACAGCTGATTTCTCAGCAGAAACTCTGCAAGCCAGAAGGGTGTGGTAGGACATATTTAAAGTGATGAAAGGGAAAAATCTACAGCCAATATTACTCTACCAAGCAAGAAGCTCATTCAGACTCAAAGGAGAAATTAAAACCTTTACAGAAAAGCAAAAGCGAAGAGAATTCAGCACCACCAAACCAGCTCTACAACAAATGCTAAAGGAACTTCTCTAGGCAGGAAACACAAGAGAAGGAAAAGACCTACAATAACAATCCCAAAACAATTAAGAAAATGGCAATAGGAACATAGATATCGATAACTACCTTAAATGTAAATGGATTTAAATGCTCCAAACAAAAGACACAGACTGGCTGAATGGATACAAAAACAAGACCCGTATGTATGTTGTCTATGAGAGACCCACTTCAGACCTAGAGACACAGACGGACTGAAAGTGAGGGGATGGAAAAAGATATTCCAAGCAAATGGAAATCAAAAGAAGCTGGAGTCGCAATTCTCATATCAGACAAAATAGACTTTAAAATTAAGAATGTTACAAGAGACAAAGAAGGACACTACATAATGATTATGGGGTACCATCCAAGAAGATATAACAATTGTAAAAATTTATGTACCCAACGCAGGAGTACCTCAAAACATAAGGCAAATTTTAACAGCCATAAAAGGGGAAATCAACAGTAACACAATAATAATAGGGGACTTTAACACCCCACTTTCACCAATGGACAGATCATCCAAAATGAAAATAAATAAGGAAATACAAGCTTTAAATGATACATTAAACAAGATGGACTTAATTGATATACATAGGACTTTACATCCAAAAACAACAGAATACACTTTCTTCTCAAGTGCTCACCGAACATTCTCCAGAAAGACCATATATTGGGTCACAGATCAAGCCTTGGTAAATTTAAGAAAATTGAAATCGTATCAATTATCTTTTCCGACCACAACACTATGAGAGTATATATCAATTACAGGAAAAAAATCTGTAAAAACTATAAACACATGAAGGCTAAACAATACACTACTAAAAAACCAACAGATCAATGAAGAAATAAAAAATACCTAGAAACAAATGACAATGAAAACACGATGACGCAAAAACTATGGGATGCAGCAAAAGCAGTCGTAAGAGGGAAGTATATAACAATACCATCCTACCTCAAGAAACAAGAAACATCTCAAATAAACAACCTAACCTTACACCTAAAACAATTAGAGAAAGAAGAACAAAAAACACCGGAAGTTAGAGGGCTTCCCTGGTGGCGCAGTGGTTGGGAGTCCGCCTGCCGATGCAGGGGACGCGGGTTTGTGCCCCGGGCCGGGAAGATCCCACATGCCGCGGAGCGGCTGGGCCCGTGAGCCATGGCCGCTGAGCCTGCGCGTCCGGATCCTGTGCCCCACAACGGGAGAGGCCACAGCAGTGAGAGGCCCGCGTAACGCAAAAAAATAAAGAAAAAAAAAAAAAAAAAACACCCGAAGTTAGCAGAAGGAAAGAAATCATAAAAATTAGATCAGAAATAAATGGAAAAGAAACGAAGGAAATGATAGCAAAGATGAAAAAAACCTAAAAGTTGGTTTTTTGAGAGATAAACAAAATTGAAAAACCATTAGCCAGACTCATCAAGAAAAAGAGGGAGAAGACTCAAATCAATAGACTTAGAAATGAAAAAGAAGTAACAACTGACACTGCAGAAATACAAAGCGTCCTAAGAGACTACTACAAGCAGCTATATGCCAATAAAATGGACAACCTGGAATAAATGGACAAATCATTAGAAAAGCACAACCTTCCGAGACTGAACCAGGAAGAAATAGAAAATATAAACAGACCAATCACAAGCACTGAAAATGAAGCTGTGATTAAAAATCTTCCAGCAAACAAAAACCCAGGACCAGATGGCTTCACAGACGTATTCAATCAAACATTCAGAGAAGAGCTAACACTTATCCATCTCAAACTCTTCCAAAATAAAGCAGAAGGAGGAATGCTCCCAAACTCATTCTACGAGGCCACCATCACACAGGTACCAAAACCAGACAAAGATGTCACAAAAAAAGAAAACTACAGGCCAATATCACTGATGAATACAGATGAAAAAATCCTCAATAAAATACCAGAAAACAGAATCCAACAGCACATTAAAAGGATCATACACCATGATCAAGTGGGATTATCCCAGGAATGCAAGGATTCTTCAATATATGCCAATCAATCATTGTGATAAACCATATTAACAAGTTGAAGGAGAAAAACCATATGATCATCTCAATAGATGCAGAAAAAGCTTCTGACAAAATTCAACACTCATTTATGATAAAAATCCTCCAGGAAGTAGGCATAGAGGGAACTTACCACAACTTAATAAAGGCTATATGTGACAAACCCACAGGCAACATCGCTCTCAATAGTCAAAAACTGAAACCATTTCCATGAATATCAGGAACAAAACAAGGTTGCCCACTCTCACCACTATTATTCAACATAGTTTTGGAATTTTTAGCCACAGCAATCAGAGAAGAAAAAGAAATAAAAGGAATCCAAATCAGAAAAGAAGAAGTAAAACTGTCACTGTCTGCAGATGACATGATACTATACATAGAGAATCCTAAAGACGCCACCAGAAATGAATTTGGTAAAGTAGCAGGCTACAAAATTAATGCACAGAAATCTCTTGTGTTCCTACACAGTAATGATGAAAAATCTGAAAGAGAAATTAAGGAAACACTGCCATTTACCATTGCCACAAAAAGAATAAAATACCTAGGAATAAACCTACCTAAGGAGACAAAAGACCTGTATGCAAAATTATGACACTGATGAAAGAAATTAAAGATGATACAAACAGATGGAGAGATATACCATGTTCTTGGATAGGAAGAATCAACATTGTGAAAATGACTCTACTACCAAAAGAAATCTACAGATTCAATGCAACCCCTATAAAACTACCAAAGGCATTTTTCATAGAAGTAGAACAAGAAATTTCACAATTTGTATGGAAACACAAAAGACCCCCAATAGCCAAAGCAATCTTGAGAAAGAAAAACAGAGCTGGAGGAAATCAGGCTTTTGGACTTCAGATTATACTACAAAGCTACAATTATCAAGACAGTATGGTACTGGCACAAAATCAGAACTATAGATCAATGGAACAGGATAGAAAGCCCAGAGATAAACCCATGCACATATGGTCACCTTATCTTTGATAAAGGAGGCAAGAATATACAATGGAGAAGAGACAGTCTCTTCAATAAGTGGTGCTGGGAAAACTGGACAGCTACATGTAAAAGAATGAAATTAGAACACTCCGTAACACGATACACAAAAGTAAACTCAAAATGGATTAAAGACCTAAATGTAAGGCCAGACACTATCAAACTCTTAGAGGAAAACATAGGCAGTACACTCTATGATATAAATCACAGCAAGATCCTTTTTGACCCACCTCCTAGAGAAATAGAAATAAAATCAAAAATAACAAATGGGACCTAATGAAACGTCAAAGCTTTTGCACAGCCAAGGAAACCATAAACAAGACCAAAAGACAACCCTCAGAATGGGAGAATATATTTGCAAATGAAGCAACTGACAAAGGATTAATCTCAAAAATTTATAAGCAGCTCATGCAGCTCAATAACAAAAAAACAAACAACCCAATCCAAAAATGGGCAGAAGACCTAAATAGACATTTCTCCAGAAAAGATATACAGATTGCCAAGAAACACATTAAAGGATGCTCAATATCACTAATCATTAGAGAAATGAAGATCAAAACCTCAGTGAGGTATATCACCTCATACCGGTCAGAATGGCCATCATCAAAAAATCTAGAAACAATAAATGCTGGAGAAGGTGTGGAGAAAAGGGAACCCTCCTGCACTGTTGGTGGGAATGTAAATTGATACAGCCACTATGGAAAACAGTATGGAGGTTCTTTAAGGACTAAAAATAAAACTACCGTATGACCCAGCAATCCCACTACTGGGCATAGTTCCTGAGAAAACCATAATTCAAAAACAGTCATGTACGACAATGTTCATTGCAGCTCTATTTACAATAGCCAGGACATGGAAGCAACCTCAGTGTCCATCGACAGATGAATGCATAAAGAAGATGTGGCATATATATACAATGGAATATTACTCCACCATAAAAGGACACGAAACTGAGTTATTAGTAGTGAGGTGGATGGACCTAGAGACTGTCATACAGAGTGAAGTAAGTCCGAAAGAGAAAAACAAATACCATATGTTAACACATAGATATGGAATCTAAAAAGGAAAAAAAATGGTTCTGAAGAAACGAGGGGCAGGACAGGAATAAAGACACAGATGTAGAGAATGAACTTGAGAACACGGGGAAGGGGCAGGGTACACTGAGACGAAGTGAGAGAGTGGCATGGACATATATACACTACCAAATGTAAAATAGATAGCTAGTGGGTAGCAGCCGCATAGCACAGGGAGATCAGCTGTGTTCTTTGTGTGCAACTATAGGGGTGGGATAGGGAGGGTGGGAGGGAAAGACAAGGGGGAGGAGATATGGGGATATATGTATACGCATGGCTAATTCACTTTGCTATATAGCAGAAACTAACACACCATTGTAAAGCAATTATACTCCAACAAAGATGTTATAAATAAATAAATTTATAAATACTCAAAGCTGCCGATGAGATACCTTAGTATATCTCCAAAGTATGGAATTATGCTAGTGAATTAAGTGGGCCCTTCATAACTGAAGCAAAAGTGAAGGCTGTTAACTGGCTTGAAGGAAAAAAAAATGAAGCTTCACCAACTCCTTAAAACCTCAGAAAATGTGATTGTTTTATTCCACCCAGGAACCCAGACTTAGTCAAGTGTAGGACTAGTTCTGTTCCCTTGGGATTATCATTTTAAAATTCCTCAGACGAATAGGTGCAAAGTCATTCATCCATCTTGGCTCACTTCCAAATGGCAAAAGCCTCATCTAGACTTTGAATATCTTCAGTGGCTGTCTGCTGACCTTTCTGCTCATTTCCACACGAGCAAGGGTGGAATACCAAGCCCACGTCCCAAGTTCACTCCTCATGTCGGTCACATGACTGATTGCCGCTACACTGGAAAGTCATCAACTTGTCGTGGCTTGAGTGGCTCACAGAAGCTCCTGACACCCCAGACGTCACCCTCCAATACTCCCAAGACAATAGCTAGACTAGCAGAGTAATCGGGTATCAGGTAAATGCTTTCTTTCCTGTTGCAGGGAAGTTTGCTGAGGCCCAGAAAAGGGGGAAAAGACATCATCACATCCAGCAGTGGGAGCCAGCCACCTCCCCATAGGGTTGATGGAGAAGCACCAGTTCAAGAACCAGCAACTCTGCCCCCCAAACCACCCATGGAAGAGCCACATGAGAAATGGTTTTTGAAAGTGTTCTTTGGAAATCTCTATCATGTCATGGTCTAGTCAGCTTTTTAAATGGAATCATAAATTCCTGGCCACCTCCACGTCACCTGTGCCCTGAGAGTGACTCTGCAGAGACCGGAAAAGGGACAGCTGAGTGTGTGGTGAGGTTAGCAGCTATGTGTGGAGTGAGGGCTAGAGGGCTTGGTTACGCTGAACCGCAGCTGGGCGGTATGGATGCCAGCAGGCCAGGCTGGCAGCAGCAGGAGGACTGACCTGAACTCAGTAATCTAGCATTTCTACCCCTTAGTGAGAAGCACATGGTTCCTTGTAAGACAAACAGATCTCCAGCAAAACAATTTTGGCAAAAGGAAGGCATTTATTCATTTAAAAAATACACCCAGTCAATTATGCTGTGTGATTACATATGTAGAAGAAGCTGTGCAAATATATCTTGTCATACCTTTTTAAAATTTGTAAAGAGTTTTGTTGAAATATAGTTGATTTACAATGTTTCAGGTGTACAGCAAGGTGATTCAGTTATACAGGTATATATCTATTCTTTTTCAGATTCTTTTCATTGCTGGTTGTTACAAGACATTGAATACAGTTCCTCTTGTCATAACTTTGTATGGTGACAGAGGGTAGCGAGACTTAAAGTGGTGATCACATGTAAAAATATTGAGTCATTATGCTGTACACCTGAAACGAATATAATAGTGTAAGTCTACAATACTTCAATTTAAAAAAAGATTTTAATAAAGGAATGAAAATTAATACAAGTAAAGAAACAAAGAAAGTGTGTAAAATAAAAATAGACAAAAATCTGGAGGCGGGGTAATAAGTTTATCTTTAACATCAAGGACTTTATCAATATTGTTTTACATTGAAAAATACAGTTTAAATATCTACAACAAACACTTATTTTTATAATCTTCCTCTTTTTTAACCTTAGAGGAAACTTTTAAAACATAACATATCTTGTAACAAAAACCAGTAAATATCTTGTATGCCACATTAAATGGAATTTGAAAAGATAAAGCAAAAAAGCCACTTAATCTTATTCGGTGACAATATAACTTTTATGAAATATTACAAATCTGTCAGCATTTGTAAATGGGTGGGAAAACACCATTTGAATCAAGAGATGCTAATACTTCACAGATTTTGCAATGATGTTCCTTCTGCCAAGAATATTCTTGCCCCATATATTTGCATGGCTGGCTCCCTCATCTCCTTTAGGTATTTATGATGATGCCACCGACTCAGTGAAGCCTTCCTCAGACATCTAAAATCGCAACCTCCAAATTATACTTGACATTCCTCCCAATCTGCTTTAATTTTCTCACTACGAAATATATATTATAGGATTCAAACTATACCATAGTCTAAATACAGGATAAGTTATAAGGCATATCTTGTTTGCTATGTAGTCTCATCTAACATACTACATGCTTTATTTACATATCTTTTTCATGGTTTGCATTCCCTCCCTACAACGTAAGCTCCACACAGGCAGGAATTGTCACCTATTTTTTTCGCTATTGTATCCTCAGTGTTGATACGGTGCCTTGTACATAGTAGTCGCTAAAGCAAATACTTAATAAACAAATAACTCAAGAAAATAAATAGAAATAAATGAGCACAACTGAGTATCATCTTATTAGCTAACATTCTAAATAACTTTTTACCTTACTTAAAACTTACGAGTTTTAAGTAAATAGGGATATCTGAATAATTGAAGTTTGAGGATTCACTCTCTTCTTCCTTTTTTTAAAAAATAAATTTTATGTATTTATTTATTTATTTTTGGTTGCATTGGGTCTTCATTGCCGCGCATGGGCTTTCTCTAGTTGTGGCAAGCAGGGGCTACTCTTCACTACGGTGCACAGGCTTCTCATTGCGGTGGCTTCTCTTGCTGCGGAGCACGGGCTCTAGTCGCACGGGCTTCAGTAGTTGTGGCACACAGCCTTAGTGGCTCTGCAGCGTGTGGGATCTTCCCAGACCAGGGCTCGAACCCATGTCCCCTGCATTGGCAGGTGGACTCTTAACCACTGAGCCACCAGGGAAGCCCGAGGATTCACTTTCAGTCAGGTATTTACAGGCCGATAATTCTACGAACTCCTAGCAGCTTTGGTTCTTAGAGCCTTGGAAGCATCTGGACTTCCTGATTAGCTGTATCTTTGCTACAAAGCACTGACATCTGCCTACATGTGGCATCAGAGAGATACGAAGTAGAAGAGTAATTTATAAGGAAATGTCACGAGATAAAGCCTCGGTCTGTGGTCCTGCCTTTTGGTCATCCCTTTGGCTCCAGTATCTTGGCTAACATCTTAGTAGAACTGCATTGTGCTTGCTTAATGCACTGGGACTGAAGAGGAAATGGAAACATGAACTTACTTTGACAGAGCACCACAATTATCCAGGCAAGTTCTCGATAATGCACATAAGGCACTCAGCATACTGCCCGCTACACAGTTAGAGCTCAATACATTTTCATTTTCTCCATTATTATCACGTCTCTCTTGAGTAGCTGCCTAACTCTTCTTTGCGCTCTTCCTTCCAATTTCCTCTCTGAGTAATTAAAACTCTGACCTCAGTTAAAACATTGAATAGTTTTTCTTTGGTTGGAGGATAAAGACCAAAATATTAAGGACCCACAGCCCTCATAGTTTGGCCTCTTCCTTCCTCAAAAGCCTCATCTCACAGCAGGCTCTCCCTGGCCTCTGTGCTCCAGGCACGTGGACCTCCTTTCCATTCTTCAAATATGCCTCATTGCCCCCATCACAGGCGCTTTGTACATGCTGTTTCCTCTGCATGGAACACTCTTCTCCCCACTTCACTTACTGAACTTTTACCCTTTCTTTAGAGCTCAGTTCAGCCCACTCGCCTCAGTGAAGCATTTCTGGTATCCCTGAGTAAGTCATATCCTCCCGCCTCCCCCAGACACGATGTGGAAGCGGTCTGTGCAGCTGTGCAGTGCGGCAGCCTACACCCTCTGTAGGACTAAGTAGAGTCAGACCTCTGAATTATCAGAGGGTTGTTTGGTCAGACCTCTGTGCTCCTTAAACCAAGCACTCCTTGAGGGCAGGCAGTGAGCCTTTTCCATCATTACATCACAGTGCCTATCCTAATAACAAGTGTGGGTTGAATGACTACATCCTCACTGTCTCTCTCCCCATCACTATCATCATCATTTCTGGTAGATGCTTTTCTTCTGGTTACCCTGAGAGCCTGCCTTCTCTTAAAACCAGCTCCAGCTGAACGGGTGCACCTTTGATCATGGCATTTATATGAGTTACCCTATTTCCCTTGACCCTTAACACAGAAACTGACCTAATCTAACATGCATTTTTGAATTCGGCCCAGATCTCACCAACTGGAGGAAGTTACTATTTTTTGAATCTTTTGATTTCTCCATGTGCTATAGTAATTTGTGTATTTTCAATTCCCTCTACTGAATTTTAAACTCCTTAGAGACAAGAGCTGGGCTGTACTTATTTTGAATACCCTGCAGTACCAAATATTTTCCCTTAAGTATAGATGTGTGAATTAAAGTATTATTTGAAGCCATAATTCTCTTTGATTCTACTACTTTATACTGTTCTTAGTTCTTCTCTAAACCTTTACTTTACCAGTATTTTTTTTCTTTACTAACTTCCTTCAAGGAGCCACACCTTTCCTTTTATAAACATTGTAAACATAACATAGCAATCTAATTTTAAATATATAAAAATACGATATATATTTAAATATATAAAAAATCAACAACAACAAAAACCCCATCCTCTCATACAGTATTTCAGGTATAGGTAAAAGAAAACAATATAAAGTTTCAATTTTGAAAATAAATTTAAAGTAAAAAAATTGATCAAGATAGAAAAAGGCCAAGGATATGAAAAGACCCATTAAGAGAAATAAGAAAATTCCATAAAAGCAATGATAGTACTGCATAAGAAGGCTATTCTACTTTCTTCTAGATCTTGGTTTGATTTTATTCAAAATTCAGATACATGGGTCTATTTAACTAATATCTTGCTTACTTCCCAAAGGGTATATAACTAATTTAAAATGAAGGCAGCAAAAAACTCCCAAGAGAGGCACCAGGGGTCAGCAAGTGAGCCTCCTGGCAACAAAGTCACAACTGGAAAGATGGAGAGTTTTTAACATCCAGCAAAATGGTACATACAAGTTTTCCTAAAGAAACAAACTTTTCCCCTGGTTTGAATTCTAAGAGTAATTTATAAGCGAAATGTCTTAAGGTGATGGTCAATGTTTTATTATTGATTTGCAAAGAAACAGAAAAAGTTTTCAAATGCCTACCTTCCCTCTTTCCTAAGTTCAACTGTAACTTAGTAAAGACCTTTCTCAGAGGTGTTGCTTTGTTTGTTTGTACAGAGATGGGGCTCAGAAAACCAAGAGGAATGGATTTTGAGATTTCATTATGATTATCACGTTCTAAAGGTATCAGAGGTTTTAAACCAGCTTTTGTCAAGTGTGAGATCAAAATCACTCCCAATTTTAATTTTCTGATTAGTCCCTGAAATGCTATTATTTTGTTTAGTAATTAAAGAGAGAACATATTCCTTTAGATTCAAGTAAATGGATGACCAACGTGACAAGTTTTAGTAAAAAATCAGAAGTTTGAATTAGCTCACAGAGTTTACTTACTCTTGCAGGTGTACAATGGGGCTACTCATAGCTAAGACTGTTTTTGTTTTCAAAAATTAATTTTGAATCTGCTAAAGTGCACGGGAAAGTATTCACCAGAGACCCTCAGTTACTGTGCCAAAAGGCATAACCATTTTATTCTGAAACAAGTGTAATACTTAGCACCCTGGCCTCATACCTGTTCATCAAGCACTTTCAAACAGCTGAAGTAAACTGATTTTGAGTGGAACCATATTCTGTTAGGTCCTATAAGATGTTAACTTGAAAATTTATATCCCTAGCAATTTAGACGCCTTACTACATAATATGGAATTCTTTAGTACTGCCTCCTTTAAATATGAGTTTAGTTTTAACACTGTTTAGTTTAACACAGTTAAGTTGTTCTTTATCACAGTATTAAATCAACAGAGTAAGTTGTTTTTTAAGACACATTTAGACTCAGAAGACAATACTTTAATTCCTGGTCCTGCCAATTTCTGGTTGTGGAAGACCAGAAAAAAAAAATCCATTAACTCTTTAAACCTAAATTACTTCACCTCTAGAATGGGGAATCTCTATCATAAAGATAGGGCTTTCTGAGAGAGTTAAAAGACATAATGTATTCCTTAGCTCTATGAAACTGTTAAGCCATATTCAAATATTTATAACAACTTCATTCTCATGGAATAATTTTATAGGATTATTTAAGCTATCTGGAAGGCTTTTTGGAACCAAGAAATGAGTTCTTGGGATGGTTCTTGGAATGGTAACGATTGGTTTTAAAATGTGCTACAATGGTATGTGTTTAGAGAGGGCACCTGTCTAATAGGCATTTTGAATGAATTTTGTACCCGCTTCAAATTAAGGTTAAATTTGAATTAGACATAATCTCCTGACATAACCTTCTTAACTGCACAATGTCATCCTTCTGTTTTGGGTTCATCAGAATAGAGAATAGTTTTGTGAAGATCCACATTGATTTAAGGGGAAAACAGAGGAGGTATCTGTTGAGACTGAGTTGGGAGTAAGGGGCAGCCAACTCCCCTCACAGTCTTGCTTCACAGATGGGCAGCTCGGACAGAAATGCACCACAGAAATGGCACAAAGTCCTTTAAAGGGACAGAGGTAGGACAGATGCCATTCCATGGACCTCAGATGCTCTCCTCCACATCTTCTTCTCCTCACATAACATGCACCTACCCTTCAAAATAAACTGACCTCTGCTGTATCTTCTGAAGTTCCACAGAAACTGGTTCATCTTGAGAACGCAAAGTAGAGCCAACCTCATGGATTGTCTGCCAATACTCACAAACCATTCCATGCTCAAATTTTAATATCTACAGTGATAAGATATGGATACTATATATAATTAAACCTATAAATGATTTTTTTTAAATCTATTGTTCAATTACTGATACCATAGTGATCTCAGTGCATGAATTTATTACTATTCTCCAGAAATCACAAGAAAAACCAATTCACTCTTGAGCCAAAAGCAAATTTACTTCTCTAGACCATTTTAGACCACTTCCCATTTTTAAGATATAAATTCTTATCTGGACATACCCATATACTAATATTGGAAACAAAAATTAGAAGGCCTAGATTGGCTGAATTTCTGGAAAGTTGCTTTAAATTCCAAAAATCATCATAGGGAAACCTCAGGACGTTTTACTGTTTCTGACCTATATATTTCATCTCATCTCATCTAACAAATGCCCTATAAGTAAAAAGAGTTTGAGTTTGAATTTCAAATTACTGCAATGTTTCTTAAGTCAGTATAGAAAACAGTATTATTGCAAAAATGGTCAATATGGTAAAACATTTATAGGTAAACCTCATTTTGAGACAAATTTTTTAAAAGATTTAAACATTTGCATAGGACAATTTATATTTCAACTTCTGAGGGCTTCAGTCAATTATGTAAGTAATTCCATTTCTATTTTAGGTGATTTCCATATGCATATAATTTCAGGTTTCTCAGTGAATAAATAAAAATTTCTAGTAGTTCTAGACTAAAACCTATACTTAAAGCCACCAGTCTTTACTCACCAATGTATCACTAATGGACAGCTACTCTTGTGTTCGTAGGTTTTAATTAGAAGGAAAGTAGTTAGAACTCCTCATCTTATGACAATTTAATTTAAAAGCAAAAAGGCATTTCCACTTTACAATCTACATCGCCCACTTGATATACTCAAGGCAGAATAAACTAATGAAGGGTTATAACTTGAGTCATAACTGAGAAGTCATCTGTTCATTAAAGATATTATTGTAAGCCACTCTTCTAAATATCTGGAACAATGTCTTTATAGTTGTTTAAACACTGACAATCAACCCACAGATTGAGGGAGATAATACCATGGAATGAGTCTTAGGAAAGTTACAAAGTAAGTTTTAATACTTAAAAAAAAGTATGTGTAAAACCTTTAATTGGTTCATTTTAACTACACTTTTTTTTATAGACTGTTTGAAAGAATAAAATACACATTTTAAAAAAAAATTCAGAGTTCTTTTTGAAGTGAAAGTTAGGATTCCTAAATGCCTTGGAGCCATTTTCCCTGTGAGATTGTAACAAGGTAATAACAGTCAGTTGAAAAATATGATTGCAAATATGATTTAACTTGAACATAGAGGTCTTAGAAATATGTTGGAAGTTTTGAATTCGGGTGAAAGAAGAAGCAAGGTCAAATGAGGGCCTAAACATGTAAATATTGAAAAGAAAAGTATCCAATTATGGCTGGAATTTTAAAAATTCAATTCAACAAAAAAATTTAAGCTCATGCTACACAAACGCAATGCTAAAGCAGCCACTTTTGAGAAAGGGTGTGAAGAAAGAACTACAAAACAATTGTATGCTACCATTTTATCCAAATCTTTTCAAGGCTAATTCCTCCATTTCATTTTGGTATCAAGGAAGTTAAAGGTAAGGTCATCACTAGTAGGGGATAGGTGAAGGTTGATGAGACAGAAATGGGCATGAAGCAGTTATTCTGGAGGGTGGAAAAGGAACATTCTAGGGAATGGTAGCGCTGCATTCCCTTTGGTCATTTGTGCTGGAGAGGAGGTGAACAATCGGGAAGCCTGGGGTAAGGGGAGGGCTTGTACAGTTTGATGGCATAAATTCAAAACTTAAATCCCCCTTCTTTAAAAAAGATTTTTCTAACCACTAATATTCATACTCTACCACATTAGTCTATTTATTTTCTCTATAGTATATCACATCACATATCATTTATTTATACATACGTTTGTCTGGATCCCCACCAAAATGGAAACCTTGGGAGAGCATGACCTTGTCATCCTGGTCACTACTATCTCCTGCGGGCCTAGGATAGTAACGAGCACATCTCAGGCATTGCTCGCTGAGTAAAACAAATGAATAAACGAATGAAACTACTGATTAGGCTTTTTCATTGTGTCATGAACTATGCTAATTGTTAATGAAAAGACAAAGATTTACAATATCATTAGTTTTCTTTAGGAAGTTCATTCTATAGGAGGGTTTAGTTCTTGAAATAGATGAAAACACTAGGAAATATATGACATGTACCCTAAGTGTGATACAAACTGTTATACGTGTTCAAAGGTACAAGTAGGGTGGTTTCTCTGTTTTGGCTCAGATGCCACTTGAAGGATGCCTTCCGCACTCACCCCCTAGACTAGGTCAGGTGCCCTGTTATATCTTTTCATAGCACCTTCAATTCTTATCACAAAGATACTTAAATAACTATATAATTGACTTTTAAATGTGTGTTTCCCCTCTGAAAATGTAAGCTCTATGAGGAGAGGAAGTCTCTACTTCTTCTAACACTGTCACCTCAGAGCCTATTCCCAGGTGACCAGTCGGAGTGACCGTCTTACAGGACAAATAGCCTAATGACAGAGCAAGATGTGACAAACGTCACACAAACGACACAGATTTCATTAAGATGTGCTCATAAAGCAGGCACGCAATTCCAGATCCCGTGCTACACAACACTCTTTCAGCCAACAAATCTATCATGCTCTATAACCAGCTCTTTCAGTTTCACATGAAAAGTAGTGGCTTGAGTATTACTCCTATATTATATATCCGGGCCTTATTTATACAGTTGTTTTTTTGGGAAAGGTTAGGGGAAGGGATTATTTAATTCAGGTTTCACCTCTTCCATTTTTAGCCAACATCTCGTTCTTAGAATTCATTTATTCATGGTCCCTTTTCTAATGATCTCAGTGGATGACACCTTTTCTGGTTTATTTTTCCTCTGCCTTACTGAAAAGCTAAGTAGCTATAAATCCTGTGGACAACTGCTGTTCCTCCTGCTACCAGGCAGTTAGTTAGGTGAAGGCAGATGACACACTGGATCATATTAACAAGGCAGCCAGAATCCATTAGCTCTTTGGTAAATTTTCCAGCACAGTGTGGACAGTGGATACACCTGCTACGGGCTTAGTCCTCTCACTGTTATTGCTTGTGTAACAGTGATTTCTGTGATCATCACAGTCTACTTTCTACTGACCATTATTATGTCTTTGATACAGCTTATTGGGCTTTTGTGGCTTCATCTGTCCACACATTCTTGAAATCAAGCACAATTTTATTTGCTTATGTTATATTCCTTTTTAGTAAACACAGTTGCCAAGTTGAAAATATTCCTGTCATTCTCATAGACAATCGGTGGGACTATAACTTGGGCACATCCTTTCTGGAGGGGTTGGTGATACCTACCAAATTTTTCAATGTTCATACAATTTGACTTTGCAGTCTTACTTCAAGGAAATAGTCCTAGAGAAATGCTGTCATGTTTGTACAAAAATGTGTATATGAGGATGTTCACTGCAACCATTTGAAATAGCAAAAAAAAAAAAAAAAAAAAGAAAAGAAAACAACCTAAATGTCTATTCATATGAGAAGAGTTAATTAAGTTATGATACTTTTACACATACATAGTAAATGCTATGCAGTCTTCCGGAATGAGACAGAACTAAAGGTACTAACTGAAAGACCTCCAACTTGTAGTAAGTAGAAATAACAAATCATGGGATAATAAGTACAATATTATCCCATTTGCACACCATGAGAGTGTGTATGTTCAGGTGTGTATAAACCCACCAAACAGCTAATAGTTGTTACCTCTAATGTAGGGTTTTTTTTTTTTTTTTTTTTGGGGGGGGTACGCGGGCCTCTCACTGTTGTGGCCTCTCCCATTGCAGTGCACAGGCTCCGGACGCGCAGGCTCAGCAGCCATGGCTCACAGGCCCAGCCGCTCCGCGGCACGTGGGATCCTCCCAGACCGGGGCACGAACCCGTGTACCCCTGCATCGGCAAGCAGACTTTCAACCACTGCGCCACCAGGGAAGCCCTAATGTAGGGTTTTTCACCTTAAGTCCAGTGCCACTTTGCTATGGGGCTCTGTCCTGTGCAGTGTAGCATGGTAGCAACATCCTTGGCCTTTAGTCACACGACACCAGTAGCATCCCCACCTCCCCAAATATAACTATGAAAAATGTCTTCAGACATTGCCATACATTCTGTAGGGGACAAAATCACCTCTGATTGAAACCACTGCTGTAGTGAGTGGGGTAGAAGCAATGGACTTCGAAGAGAGACTAGATAGATAGATATACAGACATACTTATGTGTCATATATGTAAACTTTCTTAAAATGAGGATTTATTTTATTGCTGTTAATTTTTATAATGAATTATCATTCTCATAGGCTCTGCTAAGACTAGGATTACCTATGTACCCCTCTAATTCTAAAATTTCTCCCCCGTTTTGCAAAGGTATTTAAAGTAATTATATAGAATTTACCAAATAGCCTGATAAGAAATGCTACAGTTTAACTTGTCTTGCAAGTGTCTTAAGGCAATTTCTTCTCTTCTAAAATAGGGATAATGAAAATTATTTCACAGGGTTTCTATGTCATGTATAATACCAGACACATAGAAGTAGCTAATTTTCCCCCATTTTGTTCTATAGCATATTAGCAACTAAATTATTTAGATATAAGGGTTATGTTTTGAGGAGGTTGAAATAGGCTTTATGAGAGAAAGGATGTTGTCCAGTTTCTTTCCCCACCATATTCCCAGTACCTAGACCAGTGCCCTGCACAAAGCAGGAGCTCAGTACATATATGTTAAGGGACTAAAAGTGTATCCACCTCACACGCAATACAAATAACAACTATCTCTAATCTAAAACACTAGCTGTTGAGTGATGTATGGACTTGAACATTTTAAAATTACATACACAGTTACCTCTAATCAGAATGAAATGAAACTAAAATAATTATCATAATTATTACTGACAAACAATAGCAGCTTAAAAATAACAAGTTTAATAATCATTTAAACTCAGTAAGTGCATATTACATTACAAAATTATCACATGTATTATTTCATATACATTTGCATAGCTTGGTAAAGGAAACGATTTGAAATAGCACTTTTCTTTTCATGACTAGTTATGCTGGGTGGGTACGAGTCATAGGATCAGAGTCAAAAAGAACTTCTGACGTCATGTAATCTAACCCTATGTGTCAAGTAAGTATCAGACTTTATTTTTAAGTAATTTCAATGTAGCAAAAGAGATGTGTTTATGTAATAACACTAGATTCTCTAAAATCCATCAATTAGTTGGAAGAAATCTCAAGGAAAAATGTCCTGTCTGGGTCTAGTGTTTCTTGATTTTTATGGACCATATAATGAGCCCCCTTGGTGGTCACCAGTCTACTGCTAAATTAGTACAACCTTCTGTTTCTAAAATGATGAACAATGTTTATGATCCTGTAAGAGTTGGTTTAAATCTGGAATCCATGTGTTTGATTGCCTGACCTAGATGAAGTGGAAAGGAAAATAGCTGGCACAACTGGTGGTGACTGATAAGCACCATAACTGAGTTAGTCTCATCAAGTCTCGTCACTCCTCGTGAGGCATCAGGAAGAAGCTCCCAAACCATGCTCCACTGCTGAAGCTGTGGGGATCTGTTAGTGCAAGTGCTTCCTTCCTGACCCTGTGCCCTAGGGGCCCCAAGACTGCCGAGATGAGCTCCCAGCCCCCTTAGGGGACCTCTCGGAGGGCACACTACCTTGAGGATCTTCCCTTTTAGATCACAGAACACCAGAGGTGGCAATGAAAGAGTCAGTATGTTAGACCTGAAATTATGTAAAATGTGTTTCCTGGAATTAGAACCAGAAGAAAAGAATCTGAGCCTAAGTGACAGTCATCATTCATAAGCTTTCTTTTTTGTTTGTTTTATTGTGTAGATGTTACATGACACAAAATTTTCAGTTTTAACCATTTTTAAGTCTACAGCTCAGTGGCATGAATTAAGTCCACAATGTTGTGCATTATCACCACTATCTAGTTCCAGAATGATCCATCACCCCAAACACAAACTCTGTACCCTATTTCCCCCTCCCCCGACTCCCTGATAGCATCTAATCAAGTTTCTGTCTCTATGCTTTCATTCAGTTAATTTCAATAGAATTAGCTCACTTAATACTCATAACCACCATAAGGATACCTGGCTAACTCTTTCTTACAAAGGAGGAAGCTGAGATTAAGAAGGATGCAGTCACTCACTCAACTACCACACAGCCTTAAGTGGTGGACCTGGGAGAGTGAACTCCAGCATCCTGACTCCAAAGTTTACACTTTTTTTTTTTTTACATCTTTATTGGAGTATAATTGCTTTACAATGCTGTGTTAGCTTCTGCTTTACAACAAAGCGAATCAGTCATACATACACATATGTTCCCATATCTCTTCCATCTTGCGTCTCCCTCCCTCCCACCCTCCCTATCCCACCCCTCTAGGTGGTCACAAAGCACCGAGCTGATCTCCCTGTGCTATGCGGCTGCTTCCCACTAGCTATCTATTTTACGTTTGGTAGTGTATATATGTCCATGACACTCTCTCGCTTTGTCACAGCTTACCCTTCCCCCTCCCCATATCCTCAAGTCCATTCTCTAGTAGGTCTGTGTCTTTATTCCCGTCTTACCCCTAGGTTCTTCATGACATTTTTTTTTCTTAAATTCCATATATATGTGTTAGCATACGGTATTTGTCTTTCTCTTTCTGACTTACTTCATTCTGTATGACAGACTCTAGGTCCATCCACCTCATTACAAATAACTCAATTTCGTTTCTTTTTATGGCTGAGTAATATTCCATTGTATATATGTGCCACATCTTCTTTATCCATTCATCTGTTGATGGACACTGAGGTTGCTTCCATGTCCTGGCTATTGTAAATGGAGCTGCAATGAACATTTTGGTACATGACTCTTTTTGAATTATGGTTTTCTCAGGGTATATGCCCAGTAGTGGGATTGCTGGGTCATATGGTAGTTCTATTTGTAGTTTTTTAAGGAACCTCCATACTGTTCTCCATAGTGGCTGGACCAATTCACATTCCCACCAGTAGTGCAAGAGTGTTCGCTTTTCTCAACACTCTCTCCAGCATTTATTGTTTCTAGATTTTTTGATGATGGCCATTCTGACTGGTGTGAGATGATATCTCATTGTAGTTTTGATTTGCATTTCTCTGATGATTAATGATGTTGAGCATTCTTTCATGTGTTTGTTGGCATTCTGTATATCTTCTTTGGAGAAATGTCTATTTAGGTCTTCTGCCCATTTTTGGATTGGGTTGTTTGTTTTTTTGTTATTGAGCTGCATGAGCTGCTTATAAATTTTGGAGATTAATCCTTTGTCAGTTGTTTCATTTGCAAATATTTTCTCCCATTCTGAGGGTTGTCTTTTGGTCCTGTTTATGGTTTCCTTTGCTGTGCAAAAGCTTTGAAGTTTCATTAGGTCCCATTTGTTTATTTTTGTTTTTATTTCCATTTCTCAGGGAGGTGGGTCAAAAAGGATCTTGCTGTGATTTATGTCATATAGTGTTCTGCCTATGTTTTCCTCTAAGAGTGTGATAGTTTCTGGCCTTACATTTAGGTACACTTTTGACCGTGATGTTAGGCTGCCTACATTTTGGAACCTCTGAGTTTGTGTTCATTCCTCTCAGTCAGTTCAGTGAAAAACGAACCACTGGACACCAAAATATTCCTTTTATGACATTTAAATTCAAAGAGGAAGATGAACAAGTTTGCTCCAGGCAGTCTTTTCAAGTCCAAAGAAGCTCTACTTTTAAGCAATACTTGCTAGAAAAGTACTTCCATTAAGGTTCCTCTTAAGTACTATTCTTGATTTTGTTTGTAACAACAAAAGCAAACCCAAATTTCTTCAGAATGCCTGTTGATGTCCTCCTCACAGAAACTTTGCACAGACCCGTTCTTTTTCTGGAAATTGCCAGCTGGTTCCAACCCACTACATACGTACCTTACCTGTTGCTCAAATGACTGGTGTTCACTTTCGGTCTCACCATTCCATCTGAGAAATTATCCCTGCCTCCTTCTCTTCCTACTCCCCTCGTTGAGTCACATTAAGCCCACTCAACTCATAACTCATAGCTTAAAATATACTCGCCCCAATCCAATCTATAAGTACTGATTTATCCTTTTTGTGCATATGTCAGTAGCCAAATTCACCAGAATCAGGTGACAGCTATCATTAGTAAGTCATTGATTAGGCTTGTAGTTGTTTCCCCTATCAACTAAGAACAACTGCTTTTTTTTTTTTTTTTTTTTTTTTTTTTTTTTTGTGGTACACAGGCCTGTCACTGTTGTGGCCTCTCCCATTGAGGAGCACAGGCTCCGGATGCGCAGGCTCAGCGGCCATGGCTCACGGACCCACTCGCTCCGCGGCATGTGGGGTCCTCCCGGACCGGGGCACGAACCCGCGTCCCCCGCATCGGCAGGCGGACTCTCAACGACTGCGCCACCAGGGAAGCCCCAACTGCTTTCTTTTAACAGACGCCCCCAACTCCTTGTTACAGCCAACATCACCCGTTAGGAAAGATGACACACTGCATTTTCAAGTCCCTGAACAACACAAGTATACATTTTCTATAATGCAGCCCAGGTTCATCACTTAAGGGACGTAAGCCATATAAGTAATATTCTGCTTAAGGTATTAAATAATTTCCCTTTTCAAAAGAATTTTTTAAAGTAGCATACTTATGAATTTCATAATAGTCATCTCCTTTATCTCAATAAAACAGAAATGTTTTTTAGTCATAAAAGCCAATCCATAAATTACTGGGTTGATTTCCATGAATCAATGAAACTCCCTAAAAGTTTAAGATAATGTTCTTGTGCTTTAAGACTAATAACGGTACGAGTTAATTTGAGGGAAATAAAATAAAATTGGCACTAACATGGTTGTTGAGAGGAGGGCAAGGATTCTTCTGGTTGGACAAATCAAGGAGAGTTTCACAAAATAGTGATACTTGGATGGTAAAATGAAGAGGTGATGAGTGCATGTCTGGGGCCAGGTGTAACTAATTAGATCGAGAGCCTACCATATGTCTGCTATGGTGACCTTGGAAGCATTATTTAACCTCACTAAGCATTGATTTTTAAAATGATCATGGAAATAATTACACATACATCAGAGTATAGTTTTTATGATTACATAGAGTTAATAAATGTAAAGCAATTAGCACAATGTTTGGCATATGATAAGGTTTCAATAATGACTCGCTGATGTGTCAGGAAATTTTAAAAGGCAGTTCAAAATAGTAATTGAAACAGTTTTAACATCATAGGACAGTGGCACATGTCATAACAGAGGAAAAAGTGTTGCTTTAGGAAAATATGGTGATGACCCCTTTGGGTATGAAAGGCGCTGCTCCCTTCTCCCAGAGCATGGGGAGAGGAAAGGGGGTGGGGGGGGGGGAGAGAGGGAGAGAGAGAGAGAGAGAGAGAGAGAGAGAGAGAGAGAGAGAGAGAGAGGGATTTAAAGGTTTAAATTGAGAGCTACAAAGAGAGGATAAGGGTCTCAAGAAAAAGAAGGATCTAGAGAGAATCGAAGTATGATGCCAGGGCTTTAGAGTAGAAGATATCCTGCCTGGGAAGAATTACTCTGTAGGAATGAATCTGGGGACCAGAAGCCTTTATAATTCTGAGGGTCCCTTCAGAAAAAAGAGATTACCAAGATATATAACTATTGCTATTTTTACAAAAATATATGACCAGGTGAGCACATTGCTAGGGCTCTTCCTAAGACCTTGAAAGAAGGAAGCACGGTCAGATAAGTAGAGCTTAAGCTTTATTGGCTTAAGAGAAATCTGCCTCTGACTCAGGCAAGAAACAGTCAAGGCATTTTCAGAAAAATGGGATCTCTGTGATTTTGGTTTCTGGCCTTTGCTTTGTTCCTATTTAGACCTCAGCCTTTACACTCAAAACTCTGGTTAAAATTCGACTACAGATTATTGGTGTTGCTTTAGGGGAATGAAGGAAATGAAAGGAGATGGGTGGTTTTTCAGGCCAAGGTGATTCCAATACGGAGGAAGGAAAGCATTCAGGATCCAGGTAACACAAGGGAAGCGAGCTGCTGTGTAGTGCAAAATTTCCAAGCAGAAAGAGATAGAAGCCCCTTGAGGTGTGGGAGTTAAGCTGTGGAGGTGTCTGGACAGGATGATTCCTTTTGAAGACATGAGGGCAGACGAGCTCCACAAAGGAGACAGTGTTAAGAAAGAGATCAAGTGTGTAATTTAATCTCCACAGTCAGGAGATGAGAAGAAGGAAAAAAAACTGCAAGCAAAGGCAGTCAGGCAGGAAAGGAGTGAGAGCTCACGTGTGTGAGGGCTGGCAAGCGGCGGTACAGTACAGCATTTGCTGATGGGCTTTAGATTTAGGTCATCCTGTGTTTAACTCCAAGCTCCTCAACTGAATAGCTATGTCACCTTGGGCAATTCACTTACTTCTCTATCTTTTCCCCCAAAATGTGAGTCACGATACCTACAACATAAGGTTGTAGGTGTGACAACAGTCTGGAGGTGTACAGCAGGTGTACGACAGTCTGGAGAAAATGTCATATCAAGGAAACCAATAAAAGGGGTTGCCTGAAAGAATTTGGTGCAGGAAGGTAAAGAAACTTGAACACTTCAGAGACAGTGATTAAGAAGTTATATTCGATTTCCAAAAGAGGCATTCCAGTAGTGGGGCAAAGTCTAAGGTAAATGAGCACAGCAAGTGTACAACAAACATCTCCCTTCTATTTGCCTTTAGGAATGTCAACTTGAAGGTAAAGATTTGATCTTAGATAATATGGTATTAATATTTATTAATAATTTCAACAAATTCTGATAATTTTCCCCATTCTGCTCCTACATAAGCTAAAATTAGTTGATTGACTCTACTCTAATTGATTTTAGACACTTACTAAATATAACCTCTCATTCAGTGTGGGGAGCAAAATTATCTGTGTAACAGAGATTCAGCACTCCTTGGTTTGTAATTAAGTTTTGTGACTTATGGAAAGAGTCCCCTTCACAACATTCACTGAGTAAAGGTTTTGACATCCTGTAATATGAAACTTTTTTTTTCAACATCTTTATTGGAGCATAATTGCTTTACAATGGTGTGTTAGTTTCTGCTTATAACAAAGTAAATCAGCTATACATATACATATATCCCCATATCCCCTCCCTCTTGCGTCTCCCTCCCACCCTCCCTATCCCACCCCTCTAGGTGGTCACAAAGCACCAAGCTGATCTCCCTGTGCTATGTGGCTGCTTCCCACTAGCTATCTATTTTACATTTGGTAGTGTATATACGTCCATGCCACTCTCTCACTTCGTCCCAGCTTACCCTTCCCCCTCCCCGTGCCCTCAAGTCCATTCTCTACGTCTGCATCTTTATTCCTGTCCTGCCCCTAGATTCTTCAGAACCATTTTTTTCTTTTTTAGATTCCATATCTGTGTGCTAGCATACGGTATTTGTATTTCTCTTTCTGACTTACTTCACTCTGTATGACAGACTCTAGGTCCATCCACCTCACTACAAATAACTCAATTTCGTTTCTTTTTATGGCTGAGTAATATTCCATTGTATATATGTGCCACATCTTCTTTACCCATTCATCTGTCGATGGACACTGAGGTTGCTTCCATGTCCTGGCTATTGTAAATAGAGCTGCAATGAACATTGTGGTACATGACTGTTTTTGAATTATGGTTTTCTCAGGGTATATGCCCAGTAGTGGGATTGCTGGGTCATATGGTAAACTGATACAACCACTATGGAGAACAGTATGCAGGTTTCTTAAAAAACGAAAAATAGAACTACCATATGAAACTTACTTTTGATTCTTGGCTATTCAGGACTGTTTATAGGTCTCTCTGTTTTAATTAATTTCTTTTTGTTATAAATGGTCAAAACCAGGAAGACCGTAATGAATAAGTTGTCATGTTTACAGAATCCATCGGGCTGACTGACTTTCAAGCAAAAAGAAATACAGTTGCAATTAACTGATTTTAATTTTCCCTGAATTAAACGTTTTTAACAAGAATAATAAGTAGTGGAGCTTCCCTGGTGGTGCAGTGGTTGAGAGTCCACCTGCCGATGCAGGGGACACGGGTTCGTGCCCCGGTCCAGGAAGATCCCACATGCCGCGGAGCGGCTGGGCCCGTGAGCCATGGCCGCTGAGCCTGCGCGTCTGGAGCCTGTGCTCCACAACGGTAGAGGCCACAACAGTGAGAGGCCCGCGTACAGCAAAAAAAAAAAAAGAATAATAAGTAGTAAAAATATTCTTGGCTCTATATTAAAAAGGAAAAAAGTAAGGTTCATTTTAAGACTGGGGTTGAGCCTTTTAAAATCTGAAGAAAAAAACATACTTGAGTGAGTGATTTATATTTTGAAGGTTTCTCAAAGCAAATGAAAACACCTCATCTAAGAAGGAGTGGAAAGAGTTCCACATCTTAAAAGACTATCAGAGAATTCCTTTAACTTGTTTTGTTAATAAGGCTTTTGATTAAACAAGAGGTGGAAGTCCACTCTTTTTCAGCCTCATAATTACCTTCAGACTGAATATTGAGAAAATTGGCAATAAAAAGCCTGTCTAACTGTTTAGATTGCACTTTTCACACATCTAATCAGCTGTCTGCTTGCCTTCCAGGCCCCACCAGTAGGTGTTTATCGTGAAGCTTTCCCCTGTAAGTTACAACTGCCAGGTTACAGCTCCAGAATTCACTCTTCTTGAGAGCAATTTCTTCTGGGGTTACCATATCAGACAAGATTAGTAGTTAGCAATCACGTAAAAGGTATACTATTATTGTTGTTTCCACCTGTTCTTTCCCTGTCATTTAGTTAAAATGCTCCCCTGTGCATTAGACAGAGATATAAACTCCCAAGAGCAAAAAAAACCCCGACTTTTACTTTCTCCATCTTCATATGTGTGCCCAGGAACTTAATAAATGTTTAATTTAGATAATTTGGCACCTGTATTCCACAAAGTTTGTTGCCATTTTCAAAGGCATTTAATCATCTTTAAGGTGCAGTAGAGGTCACAGATTATTTTAATTTGATCAGCCCTGGGCATGATCCCTTATTTCCCCACTTTACTGGCTATACAGCCCAGAAAAAAATTACTTTATCTTTCTGAATCTTACTTTCCTCATCTGGTAATATTAACTTCTCTAGAGGGTTACTGTAGGGATTAGGGGTAAGGTCATGATAATAACTAACATGTACCAAGTCAATGCTGTAACTGTTTGTATGTATTCACTACTGTAGCCTTCTCAACAATACAATAAAATAATGATTATTATTATCATTCAATTTTAAAACAAGGAAACAGAAACATAAAAATTCAGTAACTTGTCCCAGTCCACACAGTTAGTTAGTGGCAGAGCCTGGATTTGTACCCAGAGAGCTAGCTTCCAAACCCATTCTTAACTCTTAATCATCAGGCTACATTGCCTTTTTATCATTTCAGGAAGTACCCTGAGACACGCAGTTTGAAGTAACTACTGTTATGAAAAATTGTAACAAGAAGAGTCCTAGATCATTCCAATAAACCAAGGGCAACTAGACCCATGTGAAGATCCTCTAGGCCTTAAGTGCTTCTAACATTTGGTCATCTAGACTCTACCGGAACATGGAGGCTGGGCCATCCCACTTTCATATGATTCTTGAGATCAGCCTTATTTGGAGCTCAAACTTGTCTTCTGGTAAACTTACTAGTTTTTCACATTTACAGCTACACATAAAATCCTAAATTCACGTACTAGTTTAGCTCTCCATGTATTTAAGGATAGTTTGTATGCTATCTTTCAAGTTCCTTATTTTTTTCATCTCCTGGTTAAACACCTAGGGTTTATTCAACAATCCTCTTATTTCTGCCAAGGCTTTCACCTCTCAGGTAACTTTTCCCTAATCACACTCCCATTTGCCAATAACCTCTTAAAATCCGTTGGCCAGAGTGAATATGATATTCCACCATGGAATAAGTAATACAGAATTCAGGGAGACTCTTATTCCACCATGGAATAAGTAATACAGAATTCAGGGAGACTCTTATTTATATTATTTTGTGTACTCTGTTTCTCTTAACACAGACTAAGTATATATTTTCTTTCAGAGCTAGCGCGGTGTACTTTTGCTCATACTTAACTTGGATCAGCAGTCAAGGAAACCATGAAACTGTTAAAGTCGGTTTCCTCTATCCCGTGCAATTGTTTTTTCTAACCCAAATTCAAGAGTGCATTTATATCTTATTAACATTCATCGAATGCCTACTGTATGCAAAACAGGATGCTGAGCCCTATGAGAAACACAGAATTGTAGGTTTCCTTTCTATTCTCAAGGAACGCACATACCAGTAGGAGGGAATAGGGAAAAGGGGGAGGACAGAAAGGACAACTAAAAAACAGAAGACAGTCGAAGGGTAGGGCAAAGGGTACAATGAATGTGGGCCCAGGATGTAAGAGCTCAGAATTAAGAATCTAAAAATGAAACTCTGGTAGAAGCAGTGTATCCTTATTTGAAAGCTGAAAGTAGGACAACTACAGGAAGTGTTTTTAAATGTTTGTTAAGTGTCATAGGGTTACTTCGATCCTCCTGTTCCTACAATCTGAATAAATTTGAATCTTGGTCCTGTTTTTTGCCATATTAGCTACCTTCCCCAATCTATGTCATTTGCAAATTGGATTCATCTTCTTTAACTTGAGTGTACACCCATATATTTGATATTAAACTGTCCCTGGGCACCACATTTTAGTTTAAATCTAAAAATAAATTACCTAGAATATATTTTATTCTCTCAAAAACCAGGAGAGTTCTTAAGGAAGAGTCACTTATCAGCTGGATAAAGCTGACTGTTATGGGTTTGTTGTACCTAAGTGCCAGCGGCTTCTTCCAGAAAGTTTACATGAAGAAAGAAACAGAAACTAGCCATGGATATGAACCCTCCAGGGAGCATCAGGAATTGAGGGAAAAGAAAGAAGTAGTTGCATCCACAGCTCTGTTCCTAGCATATTCTATCAAGCTGTTCATATTACAATTGTTTCTTCCTGTGTTCCACCCCATTTTCATTCTGCCACCATGAGTGTCACCTCACAGTCTGCAGATTTATTAGCAACCAGAGTTCAGAACTCGCAGGAGTCACTGAGCATCAATAAAATCACACTTATGTTTAAAATGAGTGGCTTTTTCTCCAATTTCAGTCATACTGAAAACTGCATCACTTAAAACCTTCTTTCTACAAACACATGGCTTAAAAATAATTTTAAATTCATAAGTGAGCTCATTTTAAAAAATGGAAATTCCTATATGGCACAAGAAGAAGCTAAACACCAGATTTGGATTTTATGGCCCACATGGTGACAGCAGGATCCTTGAAGGGCTGCCCTTCAGCTTAAGTGTAGGATAGAAACACACATACACACATACACACAAATAAAACATTCACCAGCACAGGAGATTAGGAGAAGACATCATTTTGCCTGTACTTCAGCGGGGAGGAAGAAATGTTTGCTCTTACAGAGTTCTGAGGTTTAAAATTATACCATCTCTGTGGTGTACCACTTGGCAAAGAAATTAACTCAAATATTGATTGCAATACTCCTGGTATACCTGCAGAAGCAAATTCAAAATTCCTCTGGAGAGAAAAGACCTCAGGTTTCACAGGTAAATCTTCAATGAAGATAAGATCAGACATTAAAAAGAAACAAACAAACAAACAAACACATAAGGCAACACTGTATCATGGGCAAGAGTCAACAAACACAACAAAAGGCAGATTTAGATCCCCTTAACTTCAGATGATTTAGACCCCCCTGAACTTCAGACAATACAGCAACGTGATAAAGATTATAATGTAATAGAAGTGTTTTAAAGACATAAAAGAAGGAATCAAAACCACAAGAAATGAATAAGAACTAAGGGGAAAAAAACAAAAGAACTAAATGATTTGAAAAATATAACTCTTAGGAATAAAAAAGATAGTTATTTAAAAAAAAATTCAGCAGATAAGCTAACAAAGGATTAGACAAAGCTGAGGAGAGGAGATAACTGATAGACTGGGGGACAGATATGAAGAAATCACAAAGGTCACAGCACGAGAGATAAAGAGATGGAAAATACTAAAGAAAGTTGAAGAAACATAGAAAGATAATGGCCAACATACATCCAATAGGAAGTCCGAAAGGAAAGAATAGAGAATGAGAGAGAAGCAATATTCAAGGACATAAAGATGGAGCGTTTTCCAAAACAGGTGAAAGAGATGACTCCTCAGATTCAATCATCTAAATGAGCCCCAAACAAGATAAATAAAAATACAGATATAATGCACTGAAACTGCAAACCCCAAGGAAAGGAGGATCTTCAAAGAAAAGATGTATTTTCAAATGAATGATTGATACAATTGAACTGACAGCAGACTTCTAAACACAAATCTCAGAGGCCAGGAAGGCAGTGGAATACTTACCTCACAGTGCTTAGAGAAAACACCTGGAATTCTACACCTAGCTCACCTAAGACTGAAAATGGCATAAAGCCCATATTAGAGAAAGAGAGTTTGCCATTAATAGACTCACTCTAAGAGAGTACTAAGGTAGGTCCTTCAGGAAGAAAGAAACAAAACATAGAAGAAAGAAATGGAATGCAGGAAGCAAAGATAATTTGACTATAAATAAAATGTGTCCTAGATATATTCTGAATTAGAGAAGACTGAGTCCCAGATAGCTATTCGTGTCTTTACCACTTTCTAAAGTCTCTCCAAGATATCAAGTTTGTACCTCCCCTATCATATTACTAATGAATAGAAATTCATCAGCTTATGTCTGTAAAAAAAAATTTAGACTATATGAAGGAGAAAGTGGCAGAACATTTCCAAACCAAAGTATGGGGGTGCCCAAAGGAAAAGAAAGATCTTGTACCCAATATGTGCATTCTTATTAGCAACCCCAGAGTTACAAATTAAAAGCCTATTATTTGAGTCGTAGCATGCTCCTATAACACTGACTTTCCTATTTGAATCATTCTGTCTAATGAGAATATATCAGTAGTATGATTTCCAAGGCATACTCTTAAGGGGAAAAAACAAATGTTTAGGGAAGAGATAAAAAGGAAATTTAATTTTCATTATATGTTCTTTGTCCTTTTAAATTTTTTTTTGCGGTACGCGGGCCTCTCACTGTTGTGGCCTCTCCCGTTGTAGAGCACAGGCTCCGGACGCGCAGGCTCAGCGGCCGTGGCTCACGGGCCCAGCCGCCCCTCAGCATGTGGGATCTTCCCGGACTGGGGCACGAACCCGTGTCCCCTGCATCGGCAGGCGGACTCTCAACCACTGCGCAACGAG
This sequence comes from Phocoena phocoena, assembly GCF_963924675.1. Taxonomy (NCBI): domain Eukaryota; kingdom Metazoa; phylum Chordata; class Mammalia; order Artiodactyla; family Phocoenidae; genus Phocoena; species Phocoena phocoena. The sequence continues at coordinate 67,657,357 of NC_089229.1, read as the reverse complement.
GGAAGCCCTGTCCTTTTAAATTTTATACCATGTACATAAATTGCTTTTTCAAATATTAAGTATTCAGTTAATTAATTTTAGAATAATATCAAAGAAAAATCAAAACAGTGACTTTATTTGGTTTGCTTTGAATAAAAAGAAGAAGACGGGATATGAATACTAGGAGCTCAAGGGTATAATACAATATAAGTTATATTCAAGGGTAATCCCTTGAAAAAATTAGCAATACTTTTAAAGCAAAAGTGAAGATCTTTTCCAAATTCCCAAATAATCCATTTGGCTTTTTTTTTTCCTTTCTTTTTTGGAGACCTGCCTTCTAACAGTTTGAAACCCACGTTTTTCTCCCTTACATTAACTCCATGACGTGTCATCATTTCCAGTGCTAATTAGGTAGGCCTTAAAATAAAAGAGCCTGAAAAATTTCCCCATCAGAGTTGTTATCTATTATACATGACTGATACATGGAAAGAGTAAGATCTTTTTCCAATTAACCTGAAGGACTTGGAAGAATGACTTTGAGATTTAACACTGAGAACTTTTAACTACTTTTCGAATAGTACAAAGACAAATTTCCAGAAAACATTAATTTTTAAAGATTTGCATTAGGACTAAAATAAAGCAATTATAAGTAAATGTAAAGAATGCACATTCCTAAATTAAACATGTTAAACCATTACAGTGTAGTAAAGTTATACTTAAAGCAGGTTTATAAATAAGTCAAGAAAACTAGAATTATTTCTAATTCCTAACCCTTATTTTATAACGTTTCAGGGTACATACCGCTAATTTAAGGACATCTAAAAGCTTCAAACAGCTCTGTATGAACATTTTACTTAAAATGTGTAATATAATCACATCAAATATCATTTATTGAGTGCTTACCACATCAAAGACATGGTGCTGTGCACCTTGCTTATATTACTTCTTTTAATCTCCAGAACAACCCATGAGGTAGATATTATTATCTTCATTTTATACACATAAAAATTAAGGCATAAAAAAATGAAGTAACATAGAAAAGATCACCAGCTTGTCAACAGTAGAGCTAGACTCAGGCTGATGTCGCTCTGACCTCAATTTTTGTGTTCTTGACCACTCTGTTAACTGCTTCAAGGAGAACCAAGGTTTGGCATAACATAAAGCAATTAAAGGGTTATTTAAAAGAGGTCAAGGGGGCTTCCCTGGTGGCGCAGTGGTTGAGAGTCCGCCTGCTGATGCAGGGGACATGGGTTCGTGCCCCGGTCCGGGAAGATCCCACATGCCGCGGAGCGGCTGGGCCCGTGAGCCATGGCCGCTGAGCCTGCGCGTCCGGAGCCTGTGCTCCGCAACGGGAGAAGCCACAATAGTGAGAGGCCCGCGTACCACAAAAAAACAAAAACAAAAACAGTCAAGAATCACCAACATAAAGAGAAGACATGTCTTAAGTACCTAAGTTAACTCATATGTAGGTATGGTCAAAAAGCTTTCAGTGAGAGTTTTTGTTTTTAATTTGGTAACAGGAAAAAGTAACATTGGGATCTAAACACCTAATTCTTCCAAAGTTCATTACTATGCATTCATTCATCAAATGTGATTTATTCACTTTTATGACTAGAGACCAAGTCTGAAGATCAGCAAGTATGACTGGAGTCTCCATCTTAGGCAGAAAATGGCTTTTGTATGAGTTTGTATTTGTTTAGCTATAGCAAAATGAATTCAAAATAATATTAAAAAAAGATCACAGTTGTTGGTAAAGTGAAGGTATTTAAAGTTTTTCTTTCTGTTTAAACTATGTTAGCTCAACATTTTTACTCAAATTCTCCTCTTCTCCCACAAAAAGATACACATTTTGGTAATGGAATTTCACTGTGAGTCATTTTGGTTAAAAAAAAAAGGTATGTATGCTATGGAAGAAACGTTTTGAAATTTTTCTTTTGTTTCTGAATTTGTTTCAGTCTATGTAAAATGATATAAAATGATGTAAGCGTCTAAAAAATATGCCTTTTAGAAAAAGTTACATGATCATGAAATTAAATCAATATGTTCCTTTAATGATGAAAAATGCTAGTTAAACAATATCAGGAAATGTAATACAGTTCGACATTAATAATATATGCTAACTATGCATACTACTGGCAAAATAACTTTGTTACTATAAGCGAATTGAAGGATTTTTACTACCTATACTGTAACAGTAATAATACAAATTTTAAAACATCAATCAACCTCAACCAATATGAAGTTATCTTGGACGTAAAGCAACATTCACATATGCCTCATGCTTCATTTTATCATCTTGAAACTACAGATATTAAAAAGCTACAAAAACACTTAGGAATGCAACTTAAATTTATATTCATTTAATTACTCACTGTAAATAATTAAAATCTCATCTCATGTTTTGATCTGTGGTCAAGAAAACCATTATTTTACACACACACATACACATACACACAAAGCCATTTATCACTAAAATGTCTGATTTCCTTTTCTTTGATATTGCAGCAAATTTTTTTAGCTTTGCCATTTGATATCAACTTTTTCCCAGTTATAAGCATCTTAATTTGATTTAAGTCAGCAGTTACTTACAGGGGACTGTCAAATCTTTTAGACTTATGCTGTAAATCATGACTGAAAGATTTACTTTCAGTATAATAAGACAGCTTTGCATATTTTTTTTTTTTTTTTTTTTTTTTTTTTGTGGTACGCGGGCCTCTCACTGTTGTGGCCTCTCCCGTTGCGGAGCACAGGCTCCGGACGCGCAGGCTCAGCGGCCATGGCTCGCGGGCCCAGCCGCTCCGCGGCATGTGGGATCCTCCCAGACCGGGGCACGAACCCACGTCCCCTGCATCGGCAGGCGGACTCTCAACCACTGCGCCACCAGGGAAGCCCAGCTTTGCATATTAATTGGATCAGCAGACACATGTTTGCGGAGGTTCAGCAATTGTGCAATAAATATAGCATGGCGGTGATAGAGCTGTTAAACCTCAGCACACAGATTTCTAATACATTTTATTGAGTTTATCCAAGAAATCATCACCCTGCTAAACTCAAGTTAACCACATGATGGAATATTAGGATGTTTAATTAAAAATGAAGTTATGCTGTACAAGTGGGTAACCTTACACAGCAGCTAAAAAAGAAGGCCATGAAAAATTAATATTTTTTTCCCGGTACGCGGGCCTCTCACTGTCGTGGCCTCTCCCGTTGCGGAGTACAGGCTCCGGACGCGCAGGCTCAGCGGCCATGGCTCATAGGCCCAGCCGCTCCACGGCATGTGGGATCTTCCCGGACCGGGGCACGAACCCGTGTCCCCTGCATTGGCAGGCGGACTCCCAACCACTGCACCACCAGGGAAGCCCTACAGTACCTATTGTTACCTGACATTTATTTTCCTGTTTATAGTCCCTCTGTTCCACTACACCATAATTTCCATGCAGACAGGGCCTCAGTTTTGTTCACTGCTATATCCTGTTTCTAGATCAGTGCTCAGCATATAACAGATCCTAATTAAACATCTGTTGAATAAATGGGTGAATAAATTATTTCAAATGAGTCTCTTCTCATCTGAAGGTATTTTTTTAAAGGGCACACCTTCTATTTATAACTACATCAACAAAAATGGTGGTGTTGGGAGGTGAGGAATTGGGATCTAACCTGGAGCAATAATTGGGACAGATGCCTTAAGGCAAGTGTTGGTATCACATTTTCCCAGATAGGAGGCATTCTCTCTCCTCTGTCATTAGAGTGACTTCAGAAGAAACTGAAAAGCAATTATATAGATAAAAACCTGGATTTGAGAGTAGAAAGACCTTAGTATTCAGCTGCTAGCTCTCTGATGTTAGAAAAATTAAATCATGATGAACCCAATATTTTTGTTTGTAAATGGATAATACCTCCAAGATAATACCTATCTTCGAGAAGACCTGTGAAGAGTAAGGTGACGTACACAGGGTAAAAGACACAGAAGTTATGCACCTTGCCCAAGGCTACATAACAAGGAAAGAGTAAAACTAGATTTTAAACGTACATTTTTCTCAAAGCCCTTGGCATTTTGTGTTTGTCCTCTTACAGACTGAAAGATCAAGGATAACTACACAGAAAAAGCTAAATATTCTGTTGGGTTACTTTTAACTCCAGTTTTAAATTTTACATTGCTCAGATTAATCTTATGCCATTCCACACTTTCACAATCTCTCCATATAATTTTTTTTTAGTGGGGAAATGACACGCAGGATTGAGCATGACCATTATTCATCCCAGATTTTCTGGGACAGCCTTTATTTCAAAATTGCACACCACTGAAATTCCCTGAAAAAGCCGCTATTTCAGTATCCAGACTTTGTACGAGAAACAGCATAACAGAAACAGTATTCAGGAAACATAGTTACCATAGGTCTGAATGTACACCTTGTTAGTGTACCTTGATGCATGTGTGGGTACTACTGGAGATCATGGGATAGAAACATTTTAGAACCACTGCACTGGAAGTACCTGATTTTGATTTACTAAATCCTATGATAGTTAATTATCAGAAATCTGTATTTTTTTATCAAGTTAACAAGCTCTATGGGTGATTCACATGCACGATGAGTTTTGGAACTCTTGATTTTGGAAATGATCTCCTTAAGAAAGAGGCCCACATATCAAAGATAGCCACTAGGCATTTTCTGTTAGAGACCTTTGTAACCAGTTAGTCACCGAAGTTTGAAAAGCACCACTTAGAGGTACTTGCAGAAAGAAAGGATGTAGTGATCCTTTTGTGAGCATCCTTCTGTGCTCAGTGGCAGTACTTATTCAGTAAACTTTTCACTTCTCAAATGGACCAGAGCATTTTCTGTCTCACGTTCTGATCAGTGTATTTATTAAACCCGATGACTGCAGGTGGGATGGAGACAGGACATTCACTGCATCTACTGCACTGAGATTTATGGAAAGCAAGAGGAGGTGGTAACCACTAATCATTGGTGGCAGCAGCTTTCTCTTAGGGAGAATAATCAGACTTTGTGAGGTCATCTGCCGTTAGAACCCACTTAACCCAAAGAAACCAAAACTACTACTGATATGATTTTAATTAGGGGCTAATACTCAAGGCACTTTTTAAATTCTCAAGGTGTGTTTTCAATGGACAAAACATCTTACTTTCAGTCATAAGCTATATATAGACTACACATATATATATTTTTTTAATATTTTTAAAAGTTTCTAGTATTAGTATGTGTCAGAAGGAGTAAGTTCAGGACAGACTTGGATGAGGAATAATTAAGGGGTAGAAAACTTTAAACACTTTGTAAACAGACAACAATGAAAAAATATTAAATGGACCAGGTAAAAATTTATTAAAAATTCTCAAATGTGGATGCAGGAAGTAGTGTGTCCCAGGAAGTGAGTTGGCCATAAGCTTGAATTCTATGCTTTAATATGGGCATATAGATTCCAGGAAAACTGGGCTCCAAACGAGTAAAGTGAATTATGAAGTCATAAAATCCTGGGTAATCCAACATATTTTTCTGAAAAAGTTCAATATACTTCTAGTTATAATAGTTGCAAAACCTCCTTAGAGTGACTTTGGGCAAACGCCCAATGACTACGCCTCACTGAAACTTCCCACCTCCTGCCTGCTAAGCTTCTGTGTTAATAGCAAGTGCCATGCTTTGAAAGCCCACTTGAAACATTATTTTCCTCATGGGTTACTTTATACATGGGCGTAAAAATTCATCTTCTAGAAGATGGTATGATATTCTTACCCGTTTCACAGCTGGGCCCAGTGAAGCCTTGTGGGCAGGCACACACATTAGCGGCAATGCAAGCTCCTCCGTTCCTACAGCCATCTTTGCAAAACGCTAAAATAATTCAGATACATAATTTTAGCACTTTAGAAGGAAGTAGTTCAAGATACTCCAAACTAGCTTTTCTTTATTGCCTTTGATATAAATGCTATTATAATTTCATATTCAAATAATACTTTCCATATAGGTAAGAAGCTTCAACACAATTTGTAGAATAGTACTCTTTTCAATGTTAAGTATTTCACCTGTAAAAGAAAATACTGAGCTTTCTTTTAACAAAAAACAGTAGCCTTACAAAACAGGAATTAGAAGTAGTATTGCACCTCATTGTAGCAATCCAGCTTGAAATTAAATCTAAAAAAAATGGCAGCTATCCTAGGCATCTTCTTAAGGAAGAAACCACCACCTAAAGAATAAGTTACGGAAATAAGAAATAATTGAATCCTATACGGCTCTGATCATTCTACACACTGCCCAAACTGTCAAAATACTAGAGAAGTGCCCCATCCTTCAAAAAGTTCTAAATTACTCCTGGTGATAAATTAGCCAATAATGAGAATTTGATAAAGGAGTCTTCAAGAAAGGTCTTGAATCCCTCTGCCAAGGATAGGTCAGGATCCAGGCTCAAGGGCAAAGGCACTGCATAGCCTGTTGTGTTAGAGTGGGTGTGTGAGTGAGGGGAGTTCTGTGAGAAGAAAAAGAAGCCAAGCTCTGAGCCGCTGCAAGGGTGATCTTTTGAGATGCACTGCCCTCAGAAAAGGTGAGAAAAACAAGATGGGCAGGATGGAGTAGCCTCAGAAACTTCTGTTTCCACTTCAGCTTATTCTTTGACTCTGTAAGGCAAAGGCTGTTCCCTCAGCCTGGCAAGGCCTGTTGTGGATGAACTCGATCAGCCTGTTCCATGCCTGCGGCAAAAGCTTTTGCTCTAGTTTTCAGGCATGTGCTTCCTCTAATTAGTTAGGATGTACTTTCTCAGGGTGGGAAACTGTAGAAGTCTGAGATTCTGCTACTGAGTTAAAGGAAGGGGCCCAAAGAGGCCATTTGGCTTCTTTGGTTCTAGGTCTTAATCTGTCTTCATCCTAGGCAAAAACAATACCTAGTCACCAAGAACTTCCAAAGAGATTAGGAATTGAAGCCTCATGAAAAGAAAGGGTACACCCACCGGACCATGTGTATATCCTCCTTGGAGTAATTTGCAAGGTTGCAGTCTCTTGATAGAGAATAGGACTCAATGATTCAGATCCTACAGCTAAACTACTTCTCTCTCAGCTTTTGACGTTCCCAGCAGAGACACACACAGGAACAGAGAGTCTTTACTCAAGCAACCTATAGTCCTAATTTCCAGAAGAAATTTATAGACACTGGAAAGTTCTCCTTCCTTCAAAGATAAGAATTATCTGTCTGCATCTTCTCATGGCTTCAAGAATTCTTTACGCTATAAACTTTATTTTTCACATTAATAAGGAGTGAGAGTCAAATGCAAATAAGAGTGAGAAGCTGTTGGGCTCCCAGATGAAATCTTAACTCTCTGAACATCCATATGCTTTGGGGAAGTCCTAAGGGTGCATTTATACCATCTATGGACTTGAAAGTCTAGCTTTCCTCAGGATCCATCCAGTCTCTGAGGAAATCTTTGTGGGATTTAGACTCCCAAATGCATAGGCCTTTACAATGCTCTAAACTACAGATTTCCATAGACTTTGACAGAGTAATCCTCTGGCCCATCCCTATCTGCATCCACTGTATGATTGTAGACCAGGTCTGAAAGTCATGACCAAAGGACACGGCATTAGTAACAATTCCTTGTTATCTCCTGTCTCCCATATACATGTAACAAAGAAAATTAATTTTGGTAAACTCCAGGATAATGAACACAGTACATTTGAGGAATGGACCAGTTTTGAAGCTTAAAATGCCTGAATTAGACAAATGATAAATCTATATGACATAATAAGGAATATGGGCTTTATCCTATGGAAGTTGGCGGAGTTTCCAGAATAGAACCTCCGTTTGCCTTTCGAAGTGGGAGGTAAGCTCATCTGATGAAGGAAAATGAGGGCATGGATAAAAGAGTGAATTAATGGATGGTGGTGGACTACAGCCAGAATATCCGCTGATGGAAATGAAAACCTGAGAATTATTGATTGGTAATGACAAACCAGGCAAAATGGGAAGTGATAACACATAGAAACCTAAAATTCCCAGTTAATAAGTATTTAGCTCAAGAGAGAGAGAGCAGAGAAGAAGAGCTCTCAGACTGACCCCACATAGATATTTCACAGTGGATCATGGTAGTAAAACAAATGGGTTGATAGGGCTGCCGAAAAAAATATAGCTGTAATGTTTGGACTCAAAAAGAAATATCGGAACCTGGGAGGAGACTGGGAATCTGGATGAAAAGGACAGGTCAGAGAGATTAAAGATGCAAAACTGTGGAAAGAACAGAGTGGGCAAACAGGAAGCAGAAGGACATGGGGTTAGATAATAAAAAGCTACAGTTTAGATTTCTAGAGTGGAGTAGTTCTGTACAAAAATGTCCAGGACGTGATTATGGCTATGATTCCACTAGAGAGGAAGAGAGGTGGAAACCACTGTGGTTGAGGTCATGGAGCATTAAATCAGAGCTGTTGAACAGTTCGGCCATTTAAACACTGACGTAATCTAAGAGGAAGCCCATGAGCTACACTTCAAAGTTCTCAATGTCTGTGGGATGTACCCAGAAGGCAGGAAACAGTGATGAGAGAGGGTGGAGGGAGGGAGAGACGGATTGCATTATCCCTAACGGAAGAGGTGCCAGCACTTAAATCTTTTACCTTTGCACGTAGTTCCATTCCCGGTATAGCCTGGCTTGCAAATGCAGTTGTGTCCTCCGACGGTATTGAAGCATAAAGCATTTTCATCACAGTTGTGCTGATTTGTGACACACTCATCATGTTCTGAAACGAGGATACGTTTTTGTTACTCAAAGACAGATTTTCAAAACGACTGTGCTTTAAATTGCACCTTCATCTTTGTTGTTGTATGCTATTTCTTTCCAACACAGACATACACAAATTACCTATTAAAGAAGAGCTTGTATTTTGAAGTACTGTATACTCCTCTTGAAGTACATACATAGTGTACACATCCACAAACCTTAAACACTAAAGGATTTGGATACAAGGCCCACCAATAGTAGCAAGGAATAGAAGGAGAGGAGAGGGAAGGATGGGGATTAATTCTCAGAAGTAGATCCCAGAGCCAGCTGTTTACAGTCTCAGAGGTTAATATTTGGGGAACTATCTCATGATATAAGTCTGCTACCTAACTTTTTCCTGTAGCATGGAAAGGGTGATAGGAAAGGATGTGTAACTGTATTGCTCCATGAATCCTGACCTGCAGGATAATGGACTTGAAGCCCTGTGGAATTAGATGCAGTTAACATCTACATCCACACTTGCAGGCATAAAGATACACGTGCAAACTGCTGGGGGAATATCTGAGTTTCTTAGTAAGTTCCCTCTTTCTGTAAAGGAAGTACCACACTTTTATTAAATAAGACTAAAACTTGCCTTTATAATATGTGCAAATGCAAACTCTGAGATATACAATCAATATACCTCCTTTAACTGTGTGTAACTTGACACTTTCAAAAGCACTGAATCACTTGATTCTCACAGCCCCGCTGTGAGAGAGGCAGAACCAATGTCATTATCACCATTTTAAAGATGTGTCAGTGGTGGCTCAGAGTGCTTCAGTAGCCTGACCAAGTTCATGGAAATATTAGGCAACTTCAGAATGCTAGCTCAGTGTTAGCAAAAATGTAAGTGTGAGGAATAAACACAGTAAATACGAGAAAGAAAACAGATCTAACATCGAAATCAAGATGAGTAGGAAATGAAATACAAGTGAGGAAATGCATACAAGTTAGTTCAGCCATCTAAAATCCCTACAGCCTCACTACTTATTACCCAGTCTCTTACATAAATAGTATTTAGGTCTAAAATTAAATGTATATTTTAATACACTTATATTGATTGAGCCACTAATTCACTATGATATAAATAATCAAAGCAAAAAGAAATATTGCTTTTCACTTTAGAACTTTTTGCATTCCAAACAATATGTATCTACGTATATATTATTCTAGACAACATAATAGTACTGTAACTGTACTTTTGAAAAAAAATTGCCTTTGACATACGTAGTTGAGATTAGACTAAAATCATTTATTTTAACTATAATACTAAAATAGAATGCTCTTTGTTTTATTTTTAAAAAATAAAGATGAACATTTCATGATTCTATGTCCTGTGTTACGCAAGCACAAAGTTATGACAGTTTTAGCTATAGGCCTATAATAAAATCTATAAAGACTATTCTCAATGACCTTTCAGACAGATTTCAATCACTAAGGTTTTAGAATTACACAAATAGATATTCTCCAAATTCCTGGCTGCATTTCCCCAAATTGTATAAAATTCCACCTTTATTATCTAGAATCAGAATATTTCAGAGTTTTTAATAAATTCATGCATATTGATGATAGCTTAGGAAATGGCTGGATTACACATGGGTGTCCTAATTGGGGATACCCTTGGACACTATTAAATATCGGAGGGACCAGAATGGGCAGCCCACCTACTTCTGGGTTCAGCTGCCTGCAGCAAAATAAAGCCACACTGTGAAGTTTGCAGCTGCTGCCAATTTTCTTCCCACTGCAATTCAAAGTGCTGCAGTTAATCTATAAATCTCTATACAGACAGCCGTGGGGCCCTTTAAAGACAGCTACTGATTGATTTGATGTTGTTTTCATCCCGCCTTCGTTGCCCTCTTAATTAGACGGTACTCACTGGGTAGAGGAAGGGCCTAACAAGATTCAGTTTAGCAACCAGTATAATGTTCAACAAATGTTAACTAATTACACAACCTGGAATCTGGTTTGTCCTTTACTCTCGGCGGCCACTGAAATGAATAAGTGGCTTCTAAGCAACTCAAGGGTGAAGACAATTTTCAGGTTTTTAAATGCACTGGTGCGCACCTGTACATATATTGTTCCCTCTGGCTGCAGCGCCTGCCCCATGGATTCTCCTGGAAAACCCTTAATACTTTTAAAGATTACACTAAAATGGCATGTCTTCTGTGAAAACACCTTTCTCTCCCCCTCCCAATGAGCTGGGGCTTCTGTCTGTTTTCCCTAGCACCAGATACAAGGCTGTTTTACTATATTTTATCATAAGTGTCTACTTCTCCTTGGTTCTCTATTTTCATACCCCACCCGGGAGTGTGAATTTTTGGAGAAGAATTTTATATTTTTCTTTGTATTTCATTTCAACATTCAAAGAAAGTGTCTTGAATAAATGACTGAAAGAATGAGTGACCAGGGACTTCCCTGGTGGTGCAGTGGTTAAGAATCTGCCTGCCAATGCAGGGGACACAGGTTCGAGGCCTGGTCCGGGAAGATCCCACATGCCGCGGAGCAACTAAGCCCGTGCACCACAACTACTGAGCCTGCGCTCTAGAGCCTTTGAGCCACAACTACTGAGGCCCGTGTGCCTAGAGCCCGTGCTCTGCAACAAAAGAAGCCACCGCAATGAGAAGCCCATGCACTGCAACGAAGAGTGGCCCCTGCTTGCCGCAACTAGAGAAAGCCTGTGTGCACCCAACACAGCCAAAGGACGTACTTCCTATACCGTTATCATTCAAGTCAATCCCAATTTGTTCAATTGGAGACTAGACACCAAATGGAAAGCTACCGAAACCTAAGCTGTTTTTTACTCATTTTACTATGGTGGTGTTTTATTTGGTTTGGGATATTTCAAATATTAATTAAGATAGCAGGACGTATTCTGAAAACAGAAAGTATTAATTCTTTTATATTGTCACTTTAATTTTTTTCAAACTACTTAAAATAAAGTTGGTTATACTCACAATTATCAACTAAACTGTGATCTTAAGAAAAGCCCTTTAAAATGCCTGTACTGTAATCTCACAGAAGAACTAACTTTGACAGCCCTTTAAAAAAGAGAATGTGAATGAAGCAAGGAGCAAATATTCTATAAGGTCATCTCAACAAATAGTTAATTATTGCTGCTCCATATCGACTTTTGGTCAAATGTCAACTTCTTACTGTTTCCCTGACTGACATACCCCTAAGGACTCCACCACCGACCCACCAGTCAGCCTATCCATTTTTAATACTTCCTTCAACATTTTTAACATATAATACATAAAATTAAATAAAATAAGGAGGAAAATATTAAGACAGAATTTAAATCATTCAAACATTCCAGTGTTTGAGAAGAGCATGTCAGGATATAATTGTGAATGACTTCTAAGTTTTATTTCACATATGTTGAAAAGGAGACACATCAGATCTGATGTTCAGAATATCCAATCCATAAGATCCAAAGCTATCTTCATATCCTCAGATAAAATGTCACTGTTCATGTGACATGACAGTCCAAACAATAGCTGGGATTGAAACTGAATGCACCTCTTTCTTTTTCTTTTCTTTAAAAATATTAGCATATAATAATTTTAATCAAAATTTAAACACTTTTGTACCTATGAATTTTAAATTTAAATAAAATGGAAAAAAAGGAAAAAAGTTATAGAAAGAAAACATCACCCCTCAACAGTTCTAAACAAAAGTAGTACGGGTGTCAATTATTACAGTACCTTATACACAGAATAGATAATGTTACAGTGATAGCTAGCAAAGATTTGTCCTGAGTGCCATATTGTGTATGCTCTGCATCTTTACATACTATGTAAAACTGATTTCATACCAGTGACAAGGGTCAGTATAGTAAAATTCCTCTATGAAAATAAAGTAATAATATACACATTTGAATTTATCTAAACACAGATGTTACATATAATAATACTTCAGTTTCACTGATTAACTCCTAACCTGTTTAAGTTAATGTATCTAAAATCATTTTAAGACTCAACACCCGGGCTTCCCTGGTGGCACAGTGGTTGGGAGTCCGCCTGCCGATGCAGGGGACATGGGTTCGTGCCCCGGTCCGGGAGGATCCCATGTGCCGCGGAGCGGCTGGGCCCGTGAGCCATGGCCGCGGAGCCTGTGCTCCGCAACGGGAGAGGCCACAACAGTGAGAGGTCCACGTACCGCAAAAATAAATAAATAAATAAATAAAACACAGCGACTTTAAAAAAAAAAGACTCAACACCCAACAGATCATCAGTCAGAATGACATAGAGTTGGATTCAAATTGGATTTTAAAATTGGTATTCATATTGAGCTGTTTCCAGAATGAATGTACTATCTAGAGACAAGACAGCCATTCTAAAATTCATATAGCTTTTCTCACTATGATTTCAGCACAGACATGCAATACACATAGCACATGCTCTATTCAAGAATTTCACTATGATACAAAAGGCAAATACTACAGAAAATAGGAGTGAAAAGTAATTTAAATATATCTACATTTCAATTAAATACAATTTTCTTCAATGTCTATTGTGTTTTAGGATCTTTTCGGGATTAAAAGTATGATTATAAATAGTAGCTATCCTCACAAAGCTTATAGTTTAGTTGGGGAGATAAGACAAAAACACAAGTGCCTTTAGCGCATGGCTTCATTATGAGAAATGCTGAAGCAAGGAAGTAATCTCTGTTTTAAAAGGTCATAGAGATCAAGGGAGGAAGTCATTTCTAGTTGGGTCAGGTGGGAATGCAAGACTGACTTCATGGAGAGCAGAGCATTTGGCATGGATATTCTTTATGCATGTGTGGGGAAGAGGCGGGTTCCAAGCTGAAACAGCATTTACATACTTCGCTTCTTTTGTTTTTGGAATCTTGAGTCTCTTACAAATTGGACTGAACCTGAATGACTTGTAATAATCCTAGTTCTATTTCAGTGCTTGCATATCACATACTTTGTAATATACACTATCTCATTTAATCCTCATATTAATTAGGAAACATTATTTTTCAGAAAATTAAACTTGGCTTATAGAAGCTAAGCATCTCGCCTGAGATCACACAGCTTGGTAGGTGGTAGAGCTGTGAATCACAACATCTGACTCCAAAAGCTAGGTTATTGATTGCTATGCAATAGGGCCTCCTGACATTTAATGCGTAGATTTTCCCTGATCTATTTTTTTATCCTAGTGTTCTTTTTTGTAATTATCCAGAGGTTTTGAATGTTCACACATTACAAGTCTTCTAATGTTTCACAATTAGGAAGTTATCATCTCTTTATTGTATTTTCTAGTATTTTTTAACCCTATAGCAACCTTATTAAAAATTATAGAACTCCTAGGGCAAAGCACTGAGGTAATTTCTGTTCATACTAAAATCCACATTTTCACACAGTTGAGAGACGTTTTCAAAAGAAAAGGAAGATATCAATATGGTCAAGTACAAACGCCTGAAAAGCAAAGTAACCAGCTCACAGAACTTGGACACCAGCACTAATTCCCCCAGCTTAAAAATCTCTGGAAACTCAACCGTAATGTAGTTTGGCAACCAGATAACTCCAATGTCCAAGAGTCCTCTCCTCTGATACCAGTGGTCAGGCCCTAGTAACACTGTCCACTGCTTCTCGAGAATTCTGTTTTATATCCCCCAGCAATATACTAGATCCTTGGGTTGACACGTTTACACAGCAAATTCCGCTCTTCTGGTAATAGAATGTAATATAGCTTCATAGCTGGCCCAATACCCTCAGAGAATCTTTCTTTTCCTCTGATAGATTTCTCCAGTCACAAGCATTATATTGTCTACGCTGCATCTTCTACTTTCCTTTCCAAATCTAGAAATGTTGGGAAAACAGCAGCTATCACAACATACAGGGGTAAATTCCACAAAGAAAACTGCTTCACTTTCCCTGCCCCAAGTGTTTCCTGGAATATAAATTTACAGTGAGCAAATTCTCTCTTAGAATGTAGCAGGACATGGCTCTAAACCTAGTGACAATCTACCTCAGGTCTTAACCTGGGAACAAGCTCCCTCAGGCTTAAGACTGAATAAGTCTTGGAGCAAGGAAGCCAATGGAAGTGTAATAATCCTAGTTTATTGATAACACCATCAAACTGGATGCTTAGATGGGTGGTTTATCTCAAAAGTGAAGAGGTGCTTGGTTATTTTCCTCTTATATTTCCAGAGACCAGATTGCTTGCCTTAACATATCAATGAGGTTTGCAGCAGTTCATCCATGAGTTTCACTCATATGTGTCCCCACCAAAGCCAGTGTGTAGTTATGTGCACTGGCCTGTGAAGAGCTTCAGAACAAGACAGCCCATGGGTCTGCAAATGAGACCTCTTAATTTACTCTGAAAAGAATGATGACAATGGTGAGTCCCCAGATAATATATGCCATCTCTATTTCTCAAAGGAAACAACTCTTTGGACTTAACCACAGTTCCTTAGTACATTCACAAGATAATTATTCTACGGCAGGTCTTTTCAAAGTGAGTACAAACTGAAAATAAAGCATGTTCTCTATTACAACTCAACGATTACTAGATAGTTTGGGGGTTGATTGGAAAGAACCGGAATTCCTTCCTTCCTTCTCACCCCTCCTTCCTTCCCCTCCACAGATATTTAGAGTCTGGTGTGTGAAGAACAATATTGTGCTCACTGCCACCAGCAAGACACATCCCTGAAATCAGAACACTTGTCCTAATGATTACTGCTTCGTGAGGATGACCGCTACCAGTCATTAGCTTAAAACATCCTCCATCAATTGTTCTGTACTAGGACCCTAAGTAAATATGAAGACAAAGGAGAACTATGGGAAAATTATGTACTATTTTAATAAGCAATAGCAAGGAGGCAGTGTGATACATATGCTTTCCAGACAGGCTTTGAGACGGTATTTTATCCTAAGTTCTCAGTGGCCGTGTGAAAGTTAGCTGATCTTTCTAAGTTCAAAATGAAAAAATTAAGACATATGTTAGGGAACTGTTACAGAGAATAAACTTCAATGATGAATGTAAGCACCCTGGCAAATCATAGACACTCAACAACTATTAGTTACTTTCTCATCTTATTATCTACTTCAGTGGGAAAGTTCATTTTGTCATTATTAGCTAGACGATGTCCTCTACTTCAATTAGCAAAACCTAAATGTCTCACAGAATTTGCTCTCTTCATAATCTTCTCTGAAATCAAATATATTTTGGACATTTTTCTGGTTTCCAAAATTCCACTGAAATAACTTTCAATGGTTATATTAAGGAAAAAGAAACCTCTATCATGCTTACCCAAAGCTGTTCATTTTGTTTCTTATGGTTACCTTATTTACTCACTTCACATTACAGAGAAAAATCTATTTAGTACAATGTCATTTTAACAGAAATCTACTTTTACATTTAACACTATTCAAGTAACTATAAGAAATTATACTTTAAACTTGCTCAATGCCTACAACAGCAGCAAACCCACTAAAACTCATTTTTAACACCCAAGCATTTCTTGTTCACTACTCAAGTTTCCTGTTCATTGACCACACCAATTCAATACTGACTCCTTGTTATTCTTCAGTTTGTTCAGCAACTCGGAATTTGTTCAGATTTCCTTCCTCCGACATGCTTGGTTTATTTTCTTCTAGTCTTTCCATTGTATGTTCAGCCTCCTTGCCTAATCCCTATTTGATCAAGACTCTTAACAACCAAAGCACACTCAAATTTCCTCTCTACCTTTACAGTAATTTCACAAAGTAATTCAAATTCTATTTTTATGGCAAAATCTTGTTTTGTCCTATTTGGTGTTTCAGGAAATAAGCTTTGTCTGAACACATTGTAGGGCAACAAAATACTTTTAACCATCAGTCAGACAGTTTTCATTTGTTCTTTCAACACACATTTATGAAACTTCTGCTGTGTGACTCTAGTGCTCCAGAAGAGGCAAAGATGCATCAAAATGGGATTTGTGACCTCAAGAAACTTTTGAACTATTACAGGATGGGTGATGTGAATAGGTAATAACTGTGATATACTGCAGCCATTGTTTAGTGCTGTAAGAGAGAAAATAATAGTAATAATGACAGTAGCTAATTTTTAAGAGCTTACTACATGCTATAAAGAACTGCACTAAGTGTTTTATTTGCATTATCCCCTTCAGCCTTCACAAAAACCTTTTTAGGTCGGTACTATTATTACTCTTATTTTACAAATAGGAATAGAGAGCTTTCCCAGAGCAAGGACGCATCTTGCCCAACATCACACAGCTAGGAAGTGACAAGGCCAAGAGCCTTCCATGTTTGAAAAAACTACAACCTATAAACAAAGATTTCAAAAGGCTTAAAGAGGGAAGATCGACTGAGTGGTATTCCCATAATCCTGGGAAAGTGTCATATAACAAATAGGCCAAAAAAGTGAGTCTTAGAAGATAGGAAGGGTTTTAATAGGAAAAGGGTAAAGATGGGAACGAGTATTCCATATGGAGAGAGCATGGGTGCAAAAGACAAAAGCATGGGGTATGGTAGGGCTGTTCAGCGGTTGAGCTGGCATAGGTGATAACTGACAGGGAACAGAAAGGAACAGTGTGAACAGGTCAAGAATACAGCATGATTTTATCTGGTGGGCAATAAATAGCCACATCCCCCTGTACAATAAAAGGTGGAATGATAAAATTAAAGTTGATCTTTAGGGAAATTAACTGTAATATGCAGATGAGGAGAGGCTAACTTTCCTTGACAAAGTAGGAGTCCCGTGTTAGCAAGCCAGCCTCCCTCTCTCTCCTTAATCCTTCTTTCTTCCTTTTATTCTTCTCCTTTTGAATCAGAGTTAGATTATTACTGAGAGTTGAGAAAAGAGTCTGTGCAACACTGAGAGGCAAAACAAAGGGATAAGGAAGAGGAAGGGGAGGAGGAGGGCAAGTGGAAATGGAAGAAAGAAAATAGACGGAAACTGAGCGCTTATTATCCGCCCAGCACTGTGTGGGGTAATGCACCTGCACAGCATAAGGAAGCACTACAAGGACACAGGAAGAAGAGCTGAGAAGCTATCCCCCCAGATCATAAGATTCAAATCCCTTTAAGGCAGCAATCATGTCTTGCTCATTTTACACAGCCCAGTTCCTACGTTTTGTGGAATGAAACTGTGTTGAAAAGAGAGCCTGCAATAGAATGGACCACAGTGATGGAGAAAGATGGACAGATTTAAACACAGAACTAATGCACCCCACAGTGAATCTATTTTTGAGTCAAAAGAAAGAAAGGTATTAAAAATAGCTCAGGTTTCAAATGTGGGTGACTGGGAAGATGGTGGTGAGATGAACAGAAATAAGAGGGCTTCTTTAGGGATTCTGTTATTCTTGTTCTTGTTTTAGTTTGGTTTGATTTGGTTTTCATGGAAAAGAAGAAAATAGAATTGAGAAGTTAAGATATAAAAGCAAAGATCATATTAGGAAACTTAATTTACTCTACTGATGGTGACAAGAAACCAAGCAAAAATTCCCCACCCAAAATCTGTCAGATAGCCACCTAGATGCTAGAGCCTTGGGTCTAATCCATCAATCGCCCCCAACATCCAACAAAATGACTGGCACAAAATTGATCTCCAGTGACTATTTGTTAATGAGTGAATCAATCACCATAAAGTACGTCTCTAACATGTAAAACATTCAGAGATCTGCTAATGCAAACTGTTCAAGGTATGTATCCTGTAGTGACAATTCTGTACATCCCCTGCTTTCTCTTCCATTCCCCTCAGCAGCTTTGCTGCTTTGTCTTAAAATGCCTGCCCCATTCACATTCCCTCACTCTTGGCACATACCTCCCAACAACTTCACAGAAAACCACCAGGTCATCAGGAAAGAACATCCTCAGGTTTCCCACCCACAGCTGAATCTGTAGCTACGTGTACCAATAAGCCTTTCTTCCTCCCAAACCAGGAATGTGGGAGTCACCACAGACCTCTCTGCACTTCCTCCCACTCACTGCATCCAGGGACCAATTCATCCGGATTCTACTTCCTTGGCAATTCTCATCCCCATCCCCCATCTCCATACCCACTGCTCTGCAGTTGCCCATATTTGGGCACGAGATATCTCCTTTGGATTACTGCGCTAGTCTCATTATGACAACGCTGCCCCCAGTTTTGTACGTTTCCAAAGCATTACCAGAATAACTTTTCAAATAAAAACTGATATTGTCTATCTCTCCCCCATTCTCTTCTTCTCAATTTTTCTAGTGACATCCCATTGTTTTAACTAGCCATCAAGGCACCGCCTACTCGTTAAGACTTTCATTATGACATTTTGCTCTTACCATACTGCATCATTTATAACTCCCCCATGGCATCCATTTAGTAATGATGACATTAATTGAGATTCCACTAAAGGCCAAGGATCATACCAGACAATCCCTGTATATTTCACACATGCATCCTTGCTTTTTGCCCCAAAGGTCCTTCCCCACTTTCTTTGTCTACCTCTCCTACTCACCTCCCACTCAGATCAAACAATGATTCTTTCTTCAGAAAACCTTCCTTAAAACTCCATCAGTCTAATTTAGCTGAGCCCCTTAGGACCCATGGAGGCTTGTGCTTAACTCCATCACAGCATTTAAAAGCCACAATAGTAGTATTAAGAGTAAGGACTTTGGAGTCAGCGTACCTCAGTTCAGATCCCAGCTCTGCCTTTTGCTAGCTGTCAAATCTTACCTTAATTACTATTTTTTTTAACATCTTTATTAGGGTATAATTGCTTTACAATGTTGTGTTTGTTTCTGCTTTATAACAAAGTGAATCCGCTACACATATACAATTATCCCCATATCTCCTCCCTTTTGCATCTCCCTCCCACCCTCCTTATCCCATCCCTCTAGGTGGTCACAAAATACCGAGCTGATCTCCCTGGGCTATGTGTCTGATTCCTACTAGCTATTTTACATTTGGTAGTGTATATATGTCCATGCCACTCTCTCACCTCATCCCAGCTTACCCTTCCCCCTCCCAGTGTCCTCAAGTCCATTCTCTACATCTGCATCTTTATTCCTGTCCTGCCTCTAGGTTCTTCAGAACCTTTTTTTTTCTCTTTTAGATTCCATATATATGTGTTAGCATATAGTATTTGTATTTCTCTTTCTGACTTACTTCACTCTGTATGACAGACTCTAGGTCAATCCACCTCACTACAAATAACTCAATTACGTTTCTTTTTATGGCTGAGTAATATTCCATGGTATATATGTACCACATCTTCTTTATCCATTCATCTGTCGATGGACACTTATGTTGCTTCCATGTCCTGACTATTGTAAATAGAGCTGCAATGAACATTGTGGTACATGACTCTTTTTGAATTATGGTTTTCTCAGGGTATACGTTCAGTAGTGGGATTGTTCAGTTGTATGGTAGTTCTATTTTTAGTTTTTTAAGGAATCTCCATACTGTTCTCCATAGTGGCTGTATCAATTTACATTCCCACCAACAATGCAAGAGGGTTGCCTTTTCTCCACACCCTCTCCAGCATTTATTGCTTCTAGATTTTTCAATGATGGCCATTCTGACCAGTGTGAGGTGATACCTCATTGTAGTTTTGATTTGCATTTCTCTAATGATTAGTGATGTTGAGTATCCTTTCCTGTGTTTATTGGTAATCTGTATATCTTCTTTAGAGAAATGTCTATTTAGGTCTTCTGTCTATTTTTGGATTGAGTTGTTTGTTTTTTTGATATTGAGCTCCATGAGTTGCTTGTAATTTTGGAGATTAATCCTTTGTCACCTGCTTCATTTACAAATATTTTCTCCCATTCTGAGGGTTGTATTTTCGTCTTGTTTATGGTTTCCTTTGCTGTGCAAAAGCTTTTACGTTTCATTAGGTCCCATTCGTTTATTTTCAGTTCCATTTCTCTAGGAGGTGGGTCAAAAAGGATCTTGCTGTGATTTATGTCACAGAGTGTTCTGCCTATGTTTTCCTCTAAGAGTTTGATAGTCTCTGGCCTTAAATTTAGGTCTTTAATCCATTTTGAGTTTATTTTTGTGTATGCTGTTAGGGAGTGTTCTAATTTCATTCTTTGACATGTAGCTGTCCAGTTCTCCCAGCACCACTTATTGAAGAGGCTGTGTTTTCTCCATTGTATATTCTTGCCTCCTTTATCGAAAATAAAGTGACCATATGTGCATGGGTTTATCTCTGGGCTTTCTATCCTGTTCCATTGATCTATATTTCTGTTTTTTGTCCCAGTCCCAGTCCAGGAGACTGATTCCTCCAGCTCTGTTTTTTCTTTCTCAAGATTGCTTTGGCTAATCGAGGTCTTTTGTGTTTCCATACAAATTGTGAATTTTTTTGTTCTGGTTCTGTGAAAAATGCCATTGGTAGTTTGATAGGGATTGCACTGAATCTGTAGATTGCTTTGGGTAGTAGAGTCATTTTCACAATGTTGATTCTTCCAATCCAAGAACATGGCATATCTCTCTGTTTGTAACATCTTTAATTTCTTTCATGAGTGTCTTATAGTTTTGTGCATACAGGTCTTTTGACTCTTTAGGTAGGTTTACTCCTAGGTATTTTATTTTTTGTTGCAGTGGTAACTGGCAGGGTTTCCTTAATTTCTCTTTCAGATTTTTCAACATTAGTGTATAGGAATGAAAGAGATTTCTGTTCATTAATTTTGTATCCTGCTACTTTTCCAAATTCCTTGATTAGCTCTAGTAGTTTTCTGGTGGCATCTTTAGGATTGTCTATGTATAGTATCATGTCATCTGCAAACAGTGACATCTTTACTTCTTCTTTTCCAATTCGGACTCATTTTATTTCTAATTCTGCTCTGATTTCTGTGGCTAAAGCTTCCAAAACTATGTTGAATAATACTGGTGAGAGTGGACAACCATGTCTTGTTCCTGATCTTAGAGAAATGGTTTCAGTTTTTCACCATTGAGAATGATGTTGGCTGTGGGTTTGTCATATATGGCCTTTATTATATTTAGGTAAATTCCCTCTATGCCTACTTTCTGGAGGGTTTTTGTCATAAACGGGTGTTGAACTTTGTCAAAAGCTTTTTCTGCATCTACTGAGATGATCATATGGTTTTTCTCCTTCAATTTGTTAATATGTGTGTCACATTGATTGATTTGCTTATATTGAAGAATCCCTGCATTCCTGGGATAAATCACACTTGATCATGGTGTATGATCCTTTTAATGTGTTGTTGGGTTCTGTTTTCTAGTATTTTGTTGAGGATTTTTGCATCTATGTTCATCAGTGACATTGGCCTGTAGTTTTCTTTCTTTGTGACATCTTTGTCTGGTTTTGGTATCAGGGTGATGGTGGCCTTGTAGAATGATTCGGGAGTGTTCCTCCCTCTGCTATATTTTGGAAGAGTTTGAGATGGATAGGTGCTACCTCTTCTCTAAATGTTTGACAGAATCAGCCTGTGAAGCCATCTGGTTGTGGGCTTTGGTTGTTCGAAGATTTTAAATCACAGTCTCAATTTCAGTGCTTGTGATTGGTCTGTTCATATTTTCTGTTTCTTCCTGATTCAGTCTTGGCAGGTTGTGCATTTCTAAGAATTTGTCCATTTCTTCCAGGTTGTCCATTTTATTGGCATAGAGTTGCTTGCAGTAATCTCTCATTATCCTTTGTATTTCTGCAGTGCCAGTTGTTACTTCTCGTTTTTCATTTCTAATTCTATTGATTTGAGTCTTCTCCCTTTTTTTCTTGATGAGTCTGGCTAATGGTTTATCAATTTTGTTTATCTTCTCCAAGAACCAGCTTTTAGTTTTTTTGATCTTTGCTAGTGTTTTCATTTATTTTGGATCTGATCTTTATGATCTTTCCTTCTGCTAACTTTGGCACTTTTTTGTTCTTCTTTCTCGAATTGCTTTAGGTGTAAGGTTAGGTTGTTTATTTGAGATGTTTCTTGTTTCTTGAGGTAGGATTGTATTGCTTTAAGCTTCCCTCTTAGAACTGCTTTTGCTGCATCCTGTAGGTTTTGGGTTGTCATGTTTCCATTGTCATTTGTTTCTAAGTATTTTTTGATTTCCTGTTTGATTTCCTCAGTGATCTGTTGGTTATTTACTAGTGTATTGTTTAGCCTCCATGTGTTTGTATTTTTTACAGATTTTTTCCTATAATTGATATGTAGTCTCATAGCCCTGTGGTCTGAAAAGATACTTGAGACAATTTCAATTTTCTTAAATTTACCGAGGCTTGATTTGTGATCCAATATACAATCCATCCTGGAGAATGTTCCATGAGCACCTGAGAAGAAAGTATATTCTGTTGTCTTTGGATGGAACGTCCTATAAATATCAATTAAGTCCATCCTGTTTAATGTATCATTTAAAGCTTGTGTTTCCTTATTTATTTTCATTTTGGATGATCTGTCCATTGGTGAAAGTGGGGTGTTAAAGTCCCCTACTATGCTTGTATTACTGTTGATTTCCCCTTATATGGATGTTAGCATTTTCCTTACGTATTGAGGTGCTCCTATGCTGAGTGCATAAGTATCTACAATTGTTATATCTTCTTGGCTTGATCCCTTGATCACTATGTAGTGTCCTTCTTTGTCTCTTGTAACATTCTTTATTTTAAAGTCTATTTTGTCCGCTATGAGAATTGCTACTCCAGCTTTCTTTTGATTTCCATTTGCATGGAATATGTTTTTCCATCCCCTCACTTTCAGTCTGTATGTGTCCCTAGGTCTGAAGTGGGTCTCTTGTAGACAGCATATATATAGCTCTTGTTTTTGTATCCATTCAGCCAGTCTATGTCTTTTGGTTGGAGCTTTTAATCCACTTACATTTAAAGTAGTTATCGATAGGTATGTTCCTATTATGAGTTTCTTAATTGTTTTGGGTTTGTTATTGTAGGTCTGTTCCTTCTCTTGTGTTTCCTGCCTCGAGAAGTTCCTTTAGCATTTGTTGTAAAGCTGGTTTGGTGGTGCTGAACTCTTTTAGCTTTTTTTTGTCTGTAAAGGTTTTAATTTCTCCGTCAAATCTGAATGAGATCCTTGCTGGGTAGAGTAATCTTGGTTGTAGATTTTTCCCTTTCATTACTTTAAATATGTCCTGCCTCTCCGTTCTGGCTTGCAAGCTTTCTGCTGAAAGATCAGCTGTTAACCTTATGGGGATTCCCTTGTATGTTATTTGTTGTTTTACCCTTGCTGCTTTTAATATTTTGTCTCTGTATTTAATTTTTGATAGTTTGATTAGTATGTGTCTTGGCATGTTTCTCCTTGGATTTATCCTGTATGGGACTCTCTGTGCTTCCTGGACTTGATTAACTATTTCCTTTCCATATTAGGGTAGTTTTCAACTATAATTTCTTCAAATATTTTCTCAGTCCATTTCTTTTTCTCTTCTTCTTCTGGGACCCCTATAATTCAAATGTTGGAGCGTTTAATGTTTTCCCAGAGGTCTCTAAGACTGTCCTCTATTCTTTTCATTCTTTTTTCTTTATTCTGCTCTGCAGTAGTTATTTCCACTATTTTATATTCCAGGACACTTATCTGTTCTTCTGCCTCAGTTATTCTGCTATTGATTCCTTCTAGAGAATTTTTAATTCCATTTATTGTGCTGTTCATCATTGTTTGCTTGCTCTTTAGTTCTTCTAGAGCCTTGTTAATTGTTTCTTTTATTTTCTCCATTCTATTTCCAAGATTTTGGATCATCTTTACTATCATTGCTCTGAATTATTTTTCAGGTAGACTGCCTATTTCCTCTTCATCTGTTTGCTCTGGTGGGTTTTTACCTTCCTCCTTCATATGCTGTGTGTTTCTCTGTCTTCTCATTTAGCTTCACTTACTGCATTTATGGTCTCCTTTTCACAGGCTGCAGGTTTGTAGTTCCCATTGTTTTTGGTGTCTGCCCCCAGTGGCTAAGTTTGGTACAGTGGGTTGTGTAGGCTTCCTGGTGTAGGGGACTGGTGCCTGTGTTCTGGTGGATGAGGCTGGATCTTGTCTTTCTGGTGGGCAGGAGCGCATCTGGCGGTGTGTTTTGGGGTGCCTGTGACCTTATTATTATTTTAGGCAGCCTCTCTCCTAATGGGTGGGGTTGTGTTCCTGTCTTGCTAGTTGTTTGGCATAGGGTGTACCAGCACTGTAGCTTGTTGGTCATTGAGTGGAACTGGGTCTTAGCATTGAGATGGAAATCTCTGGGAGAGATTTCGCTGTTTGATATTACTTGGAGCCAGGAGGTCTCTGGTGGACCAATGTCCTGAACTCGGCTCTCCCACCTCAGAGGCACAGGCCTGACACCTGGCTGAAGCATCAAGACCCTGTCAGCCATACGGCTCAGAAGAAAAGGGAGAAAAAAAGAAAGAAAGAAGAAAATAAATAAAGCAAAATAAAGTTATTAAATAAAAATTTAAAAAAACAGAAAAATTTTTAAATAATAAAAAAAGGAAAGAAAGAAAGAAAAGAGCAACCAACCCAAAAAACAAATCCACCAATGATAATAAGCATTAAAAACTATACTAGAAAAAAAAAAAGGATAGACAAAATCCTAGGACAAATGGTGAAAGCAAAGCTATACTGACAAAATCACACAAAGAAGCATACACATACATACTCACAAATAGAGAAAAAGGAATAAAAAAATATATCTATATATATTAAAAAAAGGAAGAGAGCAACCAAATCAATAAACAAATCTACCAGTGATAGTAAACTGTAAATACTAAACTAGGATAAACATAAAACCAGAAACAGATTAGATGCAGAAAGCAAACCCCAAGTCTGCAGTTGCTCCCAAAGTCCACCGTCTTAATTTTGGGATGTATCATTATCTATTCAGGTATTCCACAGATGTAGGGTAGATCAAGTTGATTGTGGAGATTTAATCCTCTGCTCTTGAGGCTGCTGGGAGAGATTTCCCTTTCTCTTCTTTGTTCGCACAGCTCCTGGGGTTCAGCTTTGGATTTGGCCCCGCCTCTGTGTGTAGGTTGCCTGAGGGCATCTGTTCCCGCCCAGACAGGACAGGGTTAAAGGAGCAGCTCATTAGGGGGCTCTGGCTCTCTCAGGCCGGGGGGGGGGGGGGGGGGGGGGGGGGCGCGGGGGGGCGGGGGATGGGTGCAGAATGCGGGGCGAGCCTGCAGTGGCAGAGGCTGGCACGTCGTTGCAACAGCCTGACGCACGCTGTGCATTCTCCTGGGGAACTTGTCCCTGGATCATGGACCCTGGCAGTGGTGGCTGCACAGGCTCCCGGGAGGGGAGGTGTGGAGAGTGACCTGTGCTCGCACACAGGCTTCTTGTTGGCTGCAGCAGCAGCCTTAGCATCTCCTGCCCGTCTCTGGTGTTAGTGCTGATAGCTGTGGCCCATGCCCATCTCTGGAGCTCGTTTAAGTGGTGCTCTGAATCCCCTCTCCTCGTGCACCCCAAAACAATGGTCTCTTGCCTCTTAGGCAGCTCCAGACATTTTCCCAGACTCCCTTCCAGATAACTGTGGCACACTAGCCCCCTTCAGGCTATGTTCACACAGCCAACCCATCCTCTCCCTGGGATCCAACCTCCGAAGCCGGAGCCTCAGCTCCCAGCCCCCACCCACCCCAGCAGGTGAGCAGACAAGCCTCTCGGTCTGGTGAGTGCTGGTCAGCACCAATCCTCTGTGCGGGAATCTCTGCTTTGCCCTCTGCACCCATGTTGCTGTGCTCTCCTCCATGGCTCTGAAGCTTCCCCACACCGCCCACCCCGTCTCCGCCAGTGAACGGGCTCCTAGTGTGTGGAAACTTTTCCTCCTTCACAGCTCCCTCCCACTGGTGCAGGTCCCATCCCTATTCTTTTGTCTCTGTTTTTTCTATTTTCTTTTGCCCTTCTCAGTTACATGGGGAGTTTCTTGCCTTTTGGGAAGTCTGAGGTCTTCTGCTAGCATTCAGTAGGTGTTCTATAGGAGCTGTTCCACATGTAGATGTATTTCTGGTGTATTTGTGGGGAGGAAGGTGATCTCCACATCTTACTCCTCCGCCATCTTGAAGGTCTCTCCTTACATAAATTATTTAATCTCTTTACATCAGTTTTTTCCTCTGTTGAATGGACCTAATAATAGTATAGGGATAAAATCCCCAGGAGGATCTGGGGCAGTACTTGGTAATCAAACAAATATTTCTGCGGTAAAAGTGTGACTATTCATACCAAACTGGATAAATAAAGATGAGAAATAACATGACATCAGATCAAATTTTGCTGCTAAATGAATTTAAAAAATAAAACCATCCATTGTCCAGAGCTGTCTGGGACTTTTTGGAGTTCAGAATTATAGAGAAGGGATTGTGCATCTGTATTTTCTTCACAAAGCTGTAAGAATTAACTGAGGTAATGTATAAAAGGCACTTAGAACAATCCAGTGCAGGTAAATGTTTCATAAGTTAGCATCACACTGTCAGGGATTGTTAATTCTTTTACCCACGTCCCATTAATCAGTATACATCCTGAGACAGCAAATTTTATTATAGATCTTTGAATCCTCAGTTCTTGCCAAAACACCTGACATGTTTTAAGTGCTTGGTAAATGTGGATGAATAAATATTCGGCTTCAATCTATACAAAATCAGTGTTTTCCATTTCTCAGAGTATTTCACATCTGATACTTTACATTTTACATTGAACTCATTCAAAATCCATGTCACATGCTTGGGATTTATCATTTAGCGCAGTACCTATATATTGCTTAAGAGATCATGGAATGCTTAACTTCACCAAGGCAAAGGTTCAAGCTTGATACTCCTATGTTTTCACGTTGGTGCTGCCTCTAAATGTGGATGGAGGCAAGTTTTTTTCCATTTATTAAGCTTTATTTGAAAGAAAGGAAAGGTGTTCACTAAGCTAGTGAAAACTTCTACTGCAGGAACAAATCATCCCCACCTAACGCCATGTGATCTATTCTTTCATTTAAAGCTCTCAGCCCTGCTCTGCTTTAATGCCTACAAAAAATAAGAATAGAGAGTGTATTCAACAAACTGCATCAGAAAATGTATCTCAAAAAATGCAACATAAAAGGGAATTTTTGAAATACAAAATTATCTAAGAAAAGCAACCACAGTATTCCAACCTAGACAAGTCTTTTCAATGCATTTTAAGATGATCTTAGATTTCCATACTTAGATCAGACATCATATTCTGACCCTTTATCCTCCAACTTACAGAAAATAAAATGATTCCTCAAATATTAAAGGGTTGGGACTATGGGGCAAAGGAGAATCATTGACCTTTTCACTCGGAAACTTCAGTTTTAAAATGAGCTTCATTACAAATTCATCTCTCTTAGAGAAAGTTATTTGAGTCTTTACCACAGCAAAATACAAGATATAAGACTCTTTTCGATTCCAAAGGATTTTATATATATATATATATATATATATATATATATATATTTCTTTAGTACCCTTAATAAAACGTAAGATATATGTGAAAGTATTTTTGATACACTTTTATTTCATGCTTCCCTGTGTATTCTGTGCTTCACAGCATTTAACTATCTCTGATATGTTAGAGCTGGTATCTTTTGATATCTTTTAGTATTTCTAATTGCAATAATGTTTATTGATATTACAAATATGTAAGTTCTACCATGTTTAAGAGTCGTAATTGTTATAAGATGAATAAGGCAGAATACCTGTCCTCAAAATATTTATAGCTGTTGTTTTCCCATAAAATAATACACACAAATGTATCTCTTTATGTGTGTGCAGTATGTGTGTGAATATATTTTGTATGAGTGTGTGTGTGTATATATATATATGTATGTGTATGAATGCATATAATTTGTATGCACTAGACATAGAGAGAAGATAGATACCAAGTTGATGACTAATTTACACCTGTGTTTTTTTAGTTCTTAGAGGCAGGAATCAACTTAGTAGTATAGTAAAATATTTTTTTCTGTCATTTAGAAGCGATTTCTTAAAATCCAAAAATAATTTTCTCTCCTGATAATATGGTTAGTGTCTCTTCTTTTTATTTTATATTCTTTTCAAGAATTTGAAATGGCTTTTACTCTAAACCTCATTCTGAATCACTCACTTTTACTTGATGAGTTTCCTTTAAATGCAGTAACTCTTTTCTCACTGTTTCTCACAGAGGGGAGCTCTTGCCCTCAGGAATCTCTGAAATTGTTCAGAGGAGTTTAAGACTTTAACCTGCCATCCCATCACTCGCGTTCCCTGAATAGCATACACCCCACCTGAACAAGCTGACAATTCTTCCCTTCTCCTTATGCCCCTCACGGGTCCCCACACCTTTTGGCCTCTGGGATCCCAATCAGATTGCTGTTTGAATGTGAATAGAAACCTGACCTCAAAACCAGAAGATGTGTAGCATAAGGAACAGCTGAATAGCAAGTGGGGCTCCATCTGATCCTAACTTTCTTTCCTTGCTTTCTTACCTCTTGGTTTCTTGCCCTTGTTTCCCAGTGCAAGCTTTATTTACATTCCTCCCCAGTTTACTCATCCCGCTTTCTTTTATTCTTCCACAGTATCAGTTAAAAATTTTTTTTTAACTGTAACTTGTAATCTTCTCCCTGCCTGCAAGTGTGTTTTAATTACAATCAGCAGTGTCCTGCTCTGGGGAAAACACGTGCTCTTTGTATTCACAGATCTTATTCTCCCCTCCTCTAATTACACCCAGCACCCCCCTCATCACTACCTGCTTTCCTCCCCTCCTTCCTCTGGGGGCCCAGATCTAGTACAAGTGGCCAGTAAGTGTATTTAAAGGCTCCCTCTTTTAGTTCCACATATCTTTGCACGAATGATAAAATCCATTCGTTCACTCAGAATGTCCCTTTAAGATAAAGTAGGACAGAAGGGAAAAGGCGAGAATGGGAAATATCTGCAAGTTACCAAAGAACAGCTGGCTCAGGTAGCCTCCTGGGCCTCTATGGCAGATTGACCAAGTAGACTGTGACTTACTTCTCTGTTGGCCAGTCCTGCTTCTGTCTTCTAATCTGGCCTCTGAATTATCCATCCTCCATCCTCAACCCATTGTACCCCAAGACTAAATGATAAACTAAGCATTATGGACTGGATATTTATGTCTCCCTGAAACCCTTTTGTTGAAGCCTGATGCCCAATGTGATGGTATTTGGAGGTGGGGCCTTAGGGAGGTGATTAGATCATGAGAATGGAGCCCTCATGAATAGGATTAGTGCCTTTACAAAAGAGACCTCAGAAATCTCTCATGCCCCTTCTGGCATCTGAGGACACAAGGAGAAGACTTTCATCTATAAACCAGGAAGCATGCTGACACCAAACAATCAACCTGCCAGCACCCTGATCTTGATCTTCCCAGCCTCCAGAACTGTAATAAATAAATGTTTGCTGTTTAAGCCACCCAGTCTGTTATAGCAGCCTGAACGGACAAAGACACTAAATCAAAATGATTATTTTGAAAGTGGGATATGGCCATTCTTAAAAGTCCCAGAGCTAGGAAAAATAAAACGATGGGATCATGGTTGGAAACCTTTGAGAAATAGAATTCTCTAGAAGAGAAGACAGAAATCATTCAGCTATACATATTTCTGAAAAGCTGAATGTTAGGAAAAGTACAACATGATGTTAATTATAGATTTATCTTGGGAACAGGAAGGTAGAAGTGCAGAGATTTGTCTTCTTTCTTTATATTGCCATTTCCTTTGTCACTACCTCATCACTTTCATGGCTCAGCATCTTTGCTTAACCTGTTTCCTTAGCTTGCTGTGCTTCCTTCTATTATAGGACTGAAATGCAGTTGTCTATGTACTTACTAATTTTCACTTCTAGGTTATGCTCTCCTAATGACAAGGAAGATGTGTTTTGTTTTTATACCCAACTGACATTAAAAAGATCGATTGGAAGGGACGTTAGTCCTGCCACAATGGGCAGCAACCAACTTCTAGCCATCGTTGGACATCTAAGTAAGGATAGAATATAAGTCTGAAGTGTAAACACAGCTTTAAGAGATTCCTAGCTCCCTAGTCAAACATATTTCACCAGCAAACTTTCTGTAGGTACCCTGCTAAATCTCAAGTGTTTGGCAGAGTGTTTGACTAGAACTTAATGTTCCACCTATGTTTGTTGATTAAACGTTTTTATGCATTAAAAAAAATCAGTTTGTCATGATACACCAACAGAAGAAAAAGACCCATCAAGAATGTTATAAGAAGCTACTGGCCTGTATACTGAATATGTGCAGGCTTTTCTTCATGTCTAATTGGCTCTCTGTCCCAATTCAACTATTCTAGAGAAAGATACCTAGAAAAGTGTTCACTATTCTGTGTTTAATCACATCTACTAATACACTATCATATCCCCAAATCTTTCCTGAATTAGGTTGAAAACTAAATATGCCAGCACAAATGAAGTTAATATTTTTCTTCCTTTAGGATTATTCCTACCAAGTCTATATTATCTAAGGTAAAATGAAACTCAAAGGTAATTTCAAAAATATCAAAAGATATCAAAAGAACCTCAACTGTAATCATTAGTCTTCTCTGACATCTCTACAAAAATTTTTCCCTATAAATTTGAAATCACGTGATTTTTTTAAAGTGGCCATTTATATACCAATATATTTGAGCATATTCTGTTAAAATGCAAATATTCCCACTGGTAGCCTTATTTCACAAGATGTCCACAACATCCTTCTGCTCTTAACCCTTCCCTGGATTCTCTTCACTCACATTTTGAATAAAATCCAAAGTCCTTGCCATGGCCACAGTGTGCCCCAGTGAAGTCATCTTCTACCTCTCTCCTCCTCCCAGCCACACTGGCCTCTCTGTGTTCCTTGAACAGACAAAACATCTTGCAGTTTCTTCCTCTTGAGATGCTTTTAATCCACACGGTTTCATGGCTCAGTCACTCACTTATTTCAGGCCTCTGCTCAGAGGGCACCTCCTCAGAGAGTCTCTGTCTCACACCTCTGCTTACCTGGATTCCTTCTTCGCAACACCTGCTTTTATCTGATGTTAAACTATATAAAAGTGTTTGCTTATGTGTTTATGGTCTGTCTTCCTCCTTCCTCATTAGAATAAAAGTTTCATCACGGCAGCAACCCTAATTTGTTCACTGGTATATCTACAACACCTAAAAGAGAATTTATTCCCAGTAGAAACACAGAGAATTTTAAAAGGGAAATTGGACCTTAGCAGGTGTATCCTTCACCAAATTTTTTATCGACCACATGAAGAAACTGAGGCTCTAGAGGATTAAATCACTTATCCAAGGTTAATGGTTAAGAAGCAGCAGAATTGGGTCTGAGTTATATTTATTTCCAGCACAACAGCCTTGGACTATATGAAACAAAAATGAAGAAGAGGAATGCCTAGGTCGACTATCAACTTTAGAGAAATTTACACTTTTTGTTTTCTAGAAATTCTCTCTATAAAAGCTGCAGTAGTTTTTAATCTCACTTTATTTTTGTTTCCCTTTCATTCACCAAGAGTGAGTCCTAGTGTGACTTTGCAAATCCCAGAACATGAAAGCTAGCAGGGTGTGACAGCTGGTATGTCCCATGCTCATCACATTCAGTGGTCTGTAAGAGGGTAAATGACACAATTACCTGCTGTAATTACTGCTGCTGACAATACAGTCTCCCTGGTGAATGCTTTATGAAATTCAGAACTGCTTTCCCTATCAATACAATAAAAATCTTTGCCTACAGATTTCAGGCAGTATTTTGCTAAATAAACGTTTAAAAATTAAAACCCAAATCTAAATGGACATTACTTAGCGTAATTCAAATATTGTGTATTCATTCTGCTTTAATCTAATTTTTGCACTGGAATGCTAATTTTTGTAACAAAGTTTTGCTTTAAATCAAGAATGTGTTCTCAATGGTTATAAAGATGCACGGAATACTTCACAGAAAAGCAGATACACCAAAAAAGTCAGGAGAACTGAATAAATTAAGCTTCCACCAAAATATTTGTCTAGAGTGGTCTAATGTACACCAAACGTGTTACTTATTTCATTTCAACTATAAAGACACTTGAGAATACATACAGAAACAAATAACTGTAATAGTTGACAGAGGCTCTGAGTTTGGCTGCCAGCCAAAATCCTTCACAAGTTACAGGTAGGCTGTCAGAATAAAAAATAAAAATGCACAGGTACATACTTGCCTGCAGAAATAACTTGTTTCCCTTTCCTTTTTAAAAGAAAAAAGGTACTATTACCAAATTCCCATTCTAAGACTGGGATTAGCAGATTGAATAGCTTATACATAGTATTAAAAACCAGCACACTTAGGAGAAAGTTGTACAAACTCTTTTTGCAAATACGTTCAACGAACTCACTTTTTTCTCCCTGTGGATAACACCAATACGTTAACAGAAGTATAGGAGTAACCAGACGATTTTGATCTTGCCAATAAGTGGTTCCTGCTTTAATCATGCAATATATTCCTGGAAACCATACCAGAAGACCAATTATCATTAAGTGGAACTAACTGTGTCCTTATTGGGTTCACATGTTCTAACATAGTCTGGCATCATCAGCAGAAACCCATGCATAAATGAGGGAGGAGGTCAAGAGTAAAGGACTTGTACTTGATAATCAGTGTTGAATGCGCCCAGCAGTGAAACACCAAGATGAGAAGAGAGGGCTGATATGGAATTCAAGTACACAGTGACTTGAAACAAACAGAGATCCTCATTCCATAGCGACACAAAAGAATTGGACCCATCTTAACTTTTAAATTTAATATTCTTCGTTTTTTGTAACAAAATGAGGGTTAATAAGTGCTATCCAAATTTCAAGATGGAAATGCTATATGAATATCAAGAAGGAAGAATTAAGATAAGGATACAAATCTCCACATATACCTTATATCTTAATGCACTAAGAGCAAAAAAATTGTACATTTTATGACATAACAAAATGCAATGCTAGTTAATAGTACAATGGGTACTATAGCGTCACTTTTGAAAGTGGAGGCAATGGTAATTCAGTAAATCCTCTCAACTTTTCAGACTTTGCAGTTTTCCAGTGACTGCTGAAGAATTGCAGCATACCCACCCACTTATATGGTAGAAAGTGCTAAACCACTTAGCTACTTGCAGTATGGTACAATCCAAGTCAAAATGTGGTCTCATGCAGCTGAGACTGAAGGTGAGTAAATCTGTTATTCCAATGTCCAATCCCACTGGGTTCTGTATAACCCTCCCCACTTGAGACCAACCCTCTGTTATTGGTCAGCATTTTGCTCCACGGTATTTGGACTTGCTGATTTCTCCGCCTGTAATATTCTTCCCCAGGCTCTTCCTCTCTCATGAGCCCAGTGAGGCTTTGTCTGCTCATATAATCTAAGTAGGTACTCAATGCTGGCCTCTATAGCATTTCTTCATAGCAAATATTTGATAATATTCATCCATTTGCTTGTTTACTAGTCTGCTACCTACTCCTACCCACACCCCGGATGATGATGAAGGCAACCAGAGCGGGAACTGTGTGATTAGCGTTGCACCCAGCCCAGAGCAGACTCTCAAAAATTATGAATTGGACCCATGTATCCTTCAGATTAAAGGGCTTCTTTCCCTCTGTATGCCTTTTATTACACTTCAGAACTCTAAATTTGAAGACTAGTAAAATATGCACTGAGGGATAAGACTAACAGCTTCTCTATTCAATGTAGAATAATTGTATACTATCAGGCTTTTATTTGAATGCAGTTACATTTCAAGACATATGGTATTATATAAAGTGTATCTATATTTGGGTAAAAAGGAGTCCAACAATATAATTTTATTCTACTGTACTGTTTACTTATGAATGAGAACTATTACTATACAAATGGCCTAAATAGTGACTTTCAAATTGAAGCATGAAAGGGTATAGTTTCAGTTCCAGCATATTAACAGAGTCCACTACAAAAGCAAAATATTGGGTTAGTAGAGTTTAATGTATCTGCAAAAACAACAAACAAAAACAAACAAAAAAAAACCCACTTGGAAATCACCTAAGGAGAATTTTTTTTTAAAGTTTACTGAAATATTTTTTCCTATTTATAAGATTATCTAGTCGATAGAAGTATCTAAAACCAGGTTTTAGGTATTTTTTAGTTTTTAGAGGATTTAGATACTTTTTGGTTTTTAGACGATTAAAACATGAAGATCCCGCTAAAGAAATACTGTGTTTAGCAAGAGAATACAGGGTTGTGTTGCCCCTGTAGTAATGATTCAGAGGCAAAAGCATGACAAAGATATTAGAGGCAAGTTGGTTTGGAAACATCCAGGATGTCACCTTCATACTCACATATTAATACAAGAAGGCCTTCATTGATGGACTCCACATTTCAGAGGTAAATTGGGCAAATGCAATGAAATAATATTATACATTGGCAACTCTCTCTGGCACTTCTGGGTTAAAATGTTATTTTCCTCATTCATTTTTATGAATATCATGGTAATTGAATCAAAATGCAGAAAACATTTATTAGCAAATCGCTTTCCCCAGACTCTACCGTCAACCACCAAAGCTGGCTTACATTGCTATTTTTGCCGACTCTGTCATAAATTTTCAACTACACTGCAGTTGTTATTTCCTAGCCTAGATAAGTACATGGAGGGTTTCAGAATATAAGTTTACCCTAGAAATGTCTTTTCTAATCTGCTTTTGTCCTCTGAAAAGATTCCCATAAATAGTACTGTCTTGACTAAAAACAGCATCATTTAAAGCATACCCTTTTGGTTACATGTTATAATAAATAGTGAAGCACTCACTCACTATTACTTGTTCCTATGTACTAATAGCCCCATTAATTATTGTTCATTATCCATACAGAAGCAAGACCTATATGCATATTTTGCATATTTAACATTCTACCACTTTGGGGATATAAAATTTATACTGGTATAATCGAGTAGAGTTGATGTGAACAGGAAAATGCCTCATTATTTGGCTGAAATGTATACCCAGGCTTATATTTACCTACTACCTGTTGAACATTTACAATGTGCCAAGTACTACACCATGTGATTTACTTTGTTCTTTGATTTAATTTTCATACCAACCCTATGAAATAGGTATTGTTATTCTCATTTTATAGATGAGGAAAATGAGGCATAAAGAGGTTAAATAAATTCATCCAAGGTCATAGAATTTTAAGTGGAGCAGCTAGAATTCAAAGTCAGATCTGTTGAATTCCAAGTCTGAACTCTTAAACTTAACAATAAGTTAAGAAGACCTAATCAATCTAACTGATCTTCTTCATTTAAAGTCTTACATCTTATGAAAAGTAAATGAATTACTCCTTAACTGTCCCAGTCACATGGCCACACTGTGGATTTGACTACTACAAGGCAGTACTCCATATTCAAGATTTCACAGTTGGTGTTTTCTTGTGGGTTTCATCCTGGGAACTACCCTTTAAGAAGTCATGGATCACGCCCTGTTATAAGGGCCCCATTTAAGAAGGATAAAGTTTAACTAACATATCAATAAGCAGTCAAAATGAAGAGACTCATTAGGAATAATAACTGAGGGAAGAGTTAGTTAATTCAAAAAGGATACTCGCAGAGACTTAGTAGTTTTATGAACATTATTTTGAGTGCTGTTATATGCAACCAAGATTAGACTTATTTCCTGTGTTCCAAGGGGCAAAATATGGATGGCCTAGTCATTGCCCCAAGATCACAGTATTTTTTCCGTGATAACTTCATTTGTGTTGGCCTCCTTACTTGAAATCCCCTTCCTTTACCCAATTCACCCAAATCCTATCCTCCCCATAAGACCCAATGCACATTCCACCATTTTCATGAAAATGTTTCTGATTGAGACAATACCCATTGAATTTCTCATCCTTAGAGCTCCTAGACATTGTTATAATGTTTTCTTTTGATCTTATTTGTTATAAGTTTCTAACCGACTAAACTCTTTGAGAACAGGATCCATATCTTTTATTTATAGCACGTGAAAAAGATGTTTAGGAACAATGCTGTGCTACCCTTCTCATTTTCTTAAGAATTACAGCAATAAAATTCAAAACATAATGAATAAAAATAGATGTTTATAGCTATGCACCCCAACATTCATAGCAACACTGCTTACAATAGCCAAGATATGGAAGCAACCTAAGTGTCCATCAGCAGATGAATGGATAAAGAAGGTGTGATCTATATACACAATGGAATATTAGGCAGCCATAAAAATAAGGACATCTTATGTGCAACAACATGGATGGACCTGGAGGGTATCATGCTTAGTGAAGTAAGTCAGATAGAGAAAGACAAATACAACGTTTTCAATTATATGTGGAATCTAAAAAATAAAACAAATGAATAAATATAACAAAACAGAAACAGATTCACAGATACAGAGAAAAAACTAGTGGTTACCAGTGAAGAGAGGGGTAGGGGTAGGGGCAAGATAGGGGAAGGGGATTAAGAGGTATGAACTACTAGGCATAAAATAAATAACATACAAGGATAGAATGTACAGCACAGGGAATATAGCCAATATTTCATATTTTACATTAAATGGAGTATAATCCATAAAAATATCAAATCACTATGTTATACACCTGAAATGAATATGACATTGTAAATAAACTATATTTCAACTAAAAATAGATATCTATAAAAGTTACTTTGGGTAAGTAATTTAATAAAGTAGTAAGCAAAGGTTCCATATGTTGTAGGAAAAACACATCTAAATATTCCAAGTGTTAAAGAGGAATCACAATGGAAATTATGAAATATTTCGATCTAAATGATACAGAGAATACTGCATATTAAAATCTGTGGGATGTAGCTTAAGTAGAGATTAGATAGGAATGTATAGAGTTAAATGTAGTCATTAAAAAACATGGCTTTCAAAACGAGTAGACTTGGGCACCAGTATTTATTAGTAGCGTGATTTTAGGCAAGTTATTGAAAATTCCAACGCTTCATACTCCTCACTTAAGCAAAGGGGCTAATAATACCAAATGTATGGTATTGTTTTGAAATTTAAAGCATCTAGAACTATGCCTGACACATTGGAAGAAATCTTTTTTTAATATTATCTTCATGTCCACTTAAAAAGCTGAAAGAACAAAGTGAAAAAGAGATGTAGACCAACATGTAATCAATGGCATTAACATGTTTAAAAGAAGAAGAAAAAGATGGTCTACATAAAGCCTGGAAGTGGGAAACTGAAGGAGGTAGAATTTGATATATTCTTTCTTCATTATCTGGGGAAGGGGTACACTGACAAAATACATCAATATCCCAATTTTCTTAGAAGCATCTCATTAATTCCTTTTGCTCTAATCATGACTCAATTATCCCTATGGTTTTTATACCAAAGCAGTGCTGTAACTAGCCCACAGAGAGCAACAGTCTTCTTGACAACTATGCTCCAATATAAAATAAATTTCTTTTTAAATGAAGAAAAAATAGTGAATGGGACTATCAGTGAAAATAGTATGAAGAAAAAAATCAAAATTGTAAGAATAGGAAACAGGGTAAGAAAAAAGAAAAAGAAGAAATATAAGCCCATAAAGGAGTAGGAGGGAAAAAAAGCATGCAGACAGGAAAAAGAAAAGTCAGAATAGACTGGTTAATATAAGCCAAAAGGAAGACAGGTTTAAGAGGCAAAGGCAACAGTATTAAAGGCTAGAGAGACATAAGCAAAGGTGTTTACGAGGTCACTGGTCCATGTAAGCCAATTCAGAGGAGGAGAAAAAGAAGCCAGTGTATAAGATGTGAACAAGTGGTAAAGAAGAGCTGGTGAATCAGAGTATTAAACCATACTCTTCACATATGTTGTGGTAAACGGTAGCTAGATTGAGGTCCTCTCCATGCTATAAAATGTCAAATCCATAGGAAATCTTTTGCCCAGTGTGATTAGAAGTCAGGTGATAGAGGAAGACAGAAATCACAAAAGGTAATGCATACATATTTTAAACACTTTACTTAAAATATACAAATGAGAATTTATTTGTCAGTCTCTAATGGAGACCAAGTCTTTTACCTTGAGTTCCTAAAAGTCTTTCTTTCATAAATCATAGTGATTATGCATTCTGTGGGAGTTCCAACTTTAATTTATTTAAAGTGGAGTGAGAAATTAAAGACACTTGCAGAGCAATTTGAATGAAGAATAATAGATTTCTATAATTTTTCCAAATATTTTATAATTTTCTTACCCATACCTAATTTGATAGCACATTTTTAAGTGACTTGACCTGAATCAAGTCTCTCATACATATTCAACTTATTTTTTTTGTGTGAAACAGCACTATTTTTGGAAAATATCAATATATCTGGTGGGTAGGTTAAGTCGTGGTTGGTTAAAAGAGCTTCTACCATGTAGGAAAAAATGCTACTTTTCTTCCTGCACTTATACCATCCCTGTAAAATTCTTTACCCTAAGGGAAAATATATTCAGACATAAAAAAAGGTTGCCAGGTGAAAAGCTCAGCCTTAAATTAAACCTTTATAATTGACCACATATCCTAAATATAAATGACACTGATCCATTTCCATCCAATACTAAACAAGCCTCTCAAGTTCAGAAAGAAGTGGGTATAAAACTGAAATACATCTTCATGAGAAAAAAGGAAGTATGTATATAAAAGTGCTCAATATATTTGCATTTTCTATGATGATTAACCTCAGGAAACCACCTGGCCAATGGCAATGAAGTGCACAGCATGTAATTCTGAGTGGGAAGAATTGATTAGAGAAAATTCCCAGGAAAAGTCTATCAAACAAATCTTGAGGAGAAAGAGCTAAATCTTCTATGGAGGGCAACGAACTATGAGAAGAGAAGTCAGCAGAGCTCTGGAATGTTTTGCAGATATCCTGTATTGTGAGCTGTAGAGGGTTAACACTCTGCTGTAGGTAAAGCTGATCTGTAGCTTCACCCAAGGACCCTGGTTAAGTGTTTATTGATAATACATCTTGGAATGACTCATTCACACCATCTCACTTGCTCTACACATCAGGATCACCGCCTTCAAGAAACTACAGACTGGCAATACGGAAACTCACTCTTCAGGTGGCCCACGTAGGTTGGCATGAGTTAAACCACTCTAGATGAGCATGGTCCAACAGAAACGTAATGTGAGGTGCATGCATAATTTTTCTAATAGAAAAATGTTTTAATTTAATGAAAATTTTAATAATATATTTTATTCAACCCAATCATTTCAAAATATTATTTCAACATATCAATATAAAAATTGTGAGATATTTAAAATCCTTTCTCTTCATATTAAGTCTTCAAAATCTAGTGTATATTTTACACTTGATCACGTTAATTCAGTCGAGCCACATTTCCAGGGCTGAACAGACACATGTGGCCAGCGGTTACCCTAGCGGACAGCCAGCTGTTCTTTGTGTTTTTCTCCCTGTGTCCTCATCACCCTCCATGAGGATCAGGCCTGCCCATAGGGGAAAGCAGAAAAGAAAGTCTACAGAGAGTAGACCTGATTGTAAATAAGGACACAAATAGATAAACGACACACATCCACGTATATCTGCTTGACACCTGTGAACCTGTGCCAGCTAACCCCTTTCCAACTTTATTTTGTTCACCCCACCCCATCCCATCCCTGACACACACGTGATTCATCCTGAGCTGAACTGGGCCACCTGCTATTTCCTAACAAGACCTTGAGTTCCTTCATTGCCAATTAATTCCCTTATTTAAAAAGCTAATTCCTCTTCCTTGCTCATCTTGACATTTTACTCATTCTTCACTATCACTAATGTACCCAGCTGCTCAATCTAGAAAGATGAATCATGCTTGACTCCTCTCTTGACCTCATTCTGTACAACCCATAGATCACAGGTCCTGATGATTCTCTCTCAGAATGTTTTGAATCTGCTAGCTTTTCTCCATTTCCAGGGCCATCACCCTAGCCTGGGTCACTCTCATATTTTTTTTTTTTTTTGGCTGCATTGGGTCTTCGTTGCTGTGCATGGGCTTTCTCTAGTTGTGGCAAGCCGGGGCTACCCTTCGTTGAGGTGCGCAGGCTTCTCATTGCAGTGGCTTCTCTTGCTGTGGAGCACGGGCTCTAGGTGTGCGGGCTTCAGTAGTTGTGGCACACGGGCTCAGTAGCTGTGGCTCATAGGCTCTAGAGGGCAGGCTCAGTAGCCGTGGCGCACAGGCTTAGCTGCTCTGCAGCATGTAGGATCTTCCCGGACCAGGGCTCGAACCTGTGTCCCCTGCATTGGCAGGCAGATTCTTAACCACTGCACCACCAGGGAAGCCCCGCACTGTCATCTTTAACCTAGACGAGCCTCCTAACTGGTCCTTCCAAGTTCACTCTTACCTCCAACCAAACTGTTCTCCAAACAGTGTCTTTAAAATATAAATCAAATCACATCTCTCCTTTGCTAAAAACACTTCAAAGGTTTACTATGATACCTAGACTAAAATTCAGTGAATGATTTAACTCCATCCCACCCCTTCATTCTCACCTCATGCCACCTTCCCCCTTTGCTCACTAGGCTCCAAACCCTAGGCCACTTTTTAGCCCCTCGAACACATTAACTTTTTCTCCTAGCTCAGGGGCTTTGCATATGCTGGGCAGTCATTATCTTTTCTCTTGTATATATATATATATATATATATATATATATCTCCCAAATGAAACTGTCAATTCTTATTTGTACAGCTTATTACTCAAGGCTCATGCTCAAGAAGTATTTGTTGATTGCTTCAAAAATACGAAAGGGTTAAAAAATGGTTAGCATGATCTTTTGAATCATCGTCCTCATCACGATCATCACACTATTAACTTACTGAACACTTCCTGTGCACCAGGAACTATGTGAAACATTTTTCACTGAATCTTCACAACAACCCCACAGAGTACATGTTATTATCACTACTGTAAATAACGACAATAAAACTGAAGCTGAAGGGGTAAATATTTTGTCCACTGTTACCGGGATTATTTAAATAATAGAGCTGGGATTTGAATCCTGATCTGTCTCTACAAACAATTAATCTGCCTCCCTGAATTTCCAAAAGCTTTCAACTGAGCACTTAATTTTTCTCTAGCTTTGATTAAAAACCGTATTAACAAACTCAAAATTCGTAAAGATCAGGACATGGGTGATCAGTTTCTACGCTCTACATTGTTCAGATAGCTTAGCTGACATTGCACTGCTTCGGCTGCTATTTTGGAAACATGGTTGCCTAGCAACGAGCATTATTAGACTGAATGAACTTCCATATTATGTTTGTTATAATATAGTTAACATGCTATTCATATAGAAATATCTGAGGAACAAGGTGGGCAAATTTAGTGCAGCATATTATAAAGCAGAAACTCTGCAATAAAGCATAACCAATAAGGTGGATGCTTTTCTGTTTGGGATGCTTTCATTTCCAAATACTTCTCTCAGTCATCATATGTATGTATTTAGAATCCAAAAGAGTTTGGGGTGATAACATGGAACTGAGGATGTTAAAACTTTAGAATTAAACCAGTTAAGAGGAGTACTGTTGGAGAGAATTATGTTTACTTTATAATGAGGAAAAAAATGTTCCACAAATATCAGATCCTATCCAGAATTCTCACAGCTACTTTCTTTTGGAACCAGACGTAACTAAGGAGCATATGGCTAACTCCTTACAAAGCCATCACCACTAACAAAAACAAAACAAAACAAAGCACGTATCAGAAAAATGGTGACTAATACTATCATCTTATATGAAAGATAAATTAGTGGGGAAAATAAGTAAGCACAAAATACACAGCCAAGGGCTTCCCTGGAGGCACAGTGGTTGAGAGTCCGCCTGCCGATGCATGGGACACGGGTTCGTGTCCCTGTCCGGGAGGATCCCACATGCAGCGGAGCGGCTGGGCCCGTGAACCATGGCTGCTGAGCTTGCGCGTCCGGAGCCTGTGCTCCGCAACGGGAGAGGCCACAACAGTGAGAGGCCCACACACCGCAAAAACAAAAACAAAAACAAAAAAATACACAGCCAAAGCATGAAGCAGAAACAATACAAAGAGGGTCTTAATTCCTTGTCAGCTAAATCATATCTCTTTTCCTTCAGCCTATTTATTAAAATATTTTCTTTCCAGAAATAAAGAAATAAAATTAACTGCAAAATTCAATCAAATTTAGTTCATGATAAAAAGAGATTTGGACAAGATGAACGATAATGAAATGATTCATGTTTTGCAAGGCATCTAGGAATGCCCTGTGTGTGACATAAAGCCAGTCTCCCCTGAGGACTTGAGAGGCAACCTAAAACCACATTGAGGAAAATGCCCCTTTTAGTGCTGATGTGTTGTTAAAAAAAATAGTGAGGGAAAATAAATTATAATAACGAGAAAGGGAAAAGAGGAAATCATAAGCACAAGAAAGGTGATGTAGCAGATTTGGCACCTAAAATCCTAGTCAGGGCCCTGGTATTTAAAAATTGTGATGCCTCGTATCAATTTCTCAATTTTCAGAAGTACAGTTTTCTCCTCTGTGAAATGGGGATGATATTTCCTTCCTTGCAATATTCACAGGATTTTTTTGAAGCTAGAAAATATTGATCAATGAGGTCACTATTGCACTTTCCTGCTACTCAGTTTTTGAGTCTCCTGGGATGGGTATGGGCTGGTAGAAGAAGCTGGTAACTAGATTATCTTCTAGGCAAGAATTTCTAAATGATTCTTAACCTGATAATTGTGCTATCCAACCTGAAGAAGATTTTGAAAACCCATATAATTTTTAGAAATCAATAAGAAAACCATCAACAATCAAAGTAGATAAAAGGGTCAAAGGATACAAACACACAACTCACAAAAGGAAAAAAGAATACACACATGATAAAACAATGTTCATATTCTTTGGTAATAAAAGACATCAAAAACACCAAGATATATATATATTTAAATCTTAAAATTGATAGATAAAAGGGATAAAGTACCAGTGCAAAAGAGAGTTCAGGGAACCTTCTTGTATACTGCTGAGTGGGAATACAATTGGTGCAGACTTTCGAAGGAAAATTTGATAATATACATCTGAAGTATTAAAATGCACAAAACTGGGCTTCCCTGGTGGCACAGTGGTTGAGAGTCTGCCTGCCGATGCAGGGGACACGGGTTCGTGCCCCGGTCCGGGAAGATCCCACATGCCGCAGAGCGGCTGGGCCCATGGGCCATGGCCGCTGAGCCTGCGCATCCGGAGCCTGTGCTCCGCAACGGAAGAGGCCACAACAGTGAGAGGCCCGCGTACCGCAAAAAATAAAAAAATAAAAAAATAAAATGCACAAAACTTAGGCCTAATGATTCCTTTTATAGAAATGTATCCTAAAGAAATTATT
The DNA here is from genome assembly GCF_963924675.1 of Phocoena phocoena. Lineage (NCBI taxonomy): Eukaryota > Metazoa > Chordata > Mammalia > Artiodactyla > Phocoenidae > Phocoena > Phocoena phocoena. The sequence goes on along the minus strand of NC_089229.1, from coordinate 67,613,464 downwards.
AAAGAGGCTTTCAAAAATTCCCACACCACATATTATCGGTAACAATGAAACTTTGGTAAGCACTTAAAATTTCAAACATATATGACTGACTAAATAAATTAGAGTTTACCTATTTTGTAGAATGTTAAACAACCATTATAAATAATGCCATGAAATGTTATTGCCATGAGAAAATATTCATACCAAATTGATCATTTTAAAAGATTAAAAAATAATATTATAGCATGATTCCAATCTAATTTTAAAAGGTATACATGCATTGCATGCACAGATAAAGGACTATTTCTAAAATATTAACAGCAGTCTCCCCAGGAGATGGGATAGTGGGGGATTTTTATTTCCTTCCTCCTTTGGGGGACTTTCCTGTATTTATTTTACTGGGCACATCTAATACTTTTTTATCAGGAAGAAAAGAAAGCATATATAAAAGAAAACATGTAGCAATATGAAAGCAGCAAAATTTAGGGTTTCATGTAAATGTGGTATATTTAAATTCACCAATGTTGAGCTTTTAAAAACATGTGTGTTTGTTTTCTCTTGAACTTCAATAGGGTTTCTATTGATACGTATTATCCTAATTCATTTTGGTGGACTGGTTCTGCTATGTGCATATGAGATTTTACAAAATTAAAAAGAAAATACCATACTTTAACAAATACAAGACTTTAAAAAAAGACTAGAAACATGGGTAAGAGTTTCTACTTGGAACAATATCAATGAAATCACCAGGGAAAATCTAATCAAATCAGGGAAATGTTTGATAGGATAAGACAAACTAGAAAGGAATAATAATAGAAGAACATTTGGGTTGAAAGTGCCTCAAATTTACATTTACTGCTGTTAACAAAAAGATTCAGCTATTGATAGACTGAACACAGAAACCAGTGCAAGGAGATTAACAACGTCATTGTATTCCTCTGCTGGGATAATCTTGGGATAACATATTCAGGTCATTATGTTGCAGTAAAAGAAAAAATACAGACAAAATAGGCTTGGCTTAGCAATAAACATGAGTGAGGGGCTAGTAGGACTGAGAGAGATGAGCTCATTGTGTGGCATGTAACTGAGTTTAATTTTGTATAATAATCTGAGATAAATTCTATGCAATGTAACTTAGAAATGAAAAAGTCATGGCAACCACCTACTAGTATTTTAGAAAGTATACCCCAAACTTTTCCTCAAATAGAATCAGACAAGTATGGCAACTGGATATGACAAAGAAGAAAAGTATTAATTTAATTCAGTCTCAGCTTCCTGGTGACGTATTTGTCAGTCTTTCAAAGGTACTAATAAACTCCACAGATACACTATACCAGACAAAGTAAAGTATATACATATGCAACATTTCACATTCCCTAATATATTAATTTTTTATTCTGTAAAACTCTGACGTGATGTGCTTTGATGCTCATGGTAGCTAATCGACAAATATTTGTTGAATCAAGTAATGGACCCAAATGTCTACTAATAGTCATTCATCAAGTACCTCCCAGGAACCGTTCTGGGTATCCAGTGATGAACAAAGCAGAAGTAGTAGACATTTTCCCTGCCTTTGTGGAGCTTACAGGAGCTGGAGAACAATAGGCAATAAGTAAGAAAAGCACATGGGAGGGTTTGTGTGTATTAAATTTTGAAGGAAACATAGGTGACATGATTGAGAACCACAGGGGACGGGGAAGAGGTTAATTAGATAAAGTGGACAAGGAAGGTAATATTGAAGTTAAAACTTAAAGGATAAGGAAAGCAACTCTGCAAAAGGAAAAGTGTTCCAAATAAAAGGGACAGAATATAGGAAATCTCTGAAGAAGAGATAGGTTTGGGATTTTTTCCAGGAAATAAGAAGAGGCCAATGAGACCAAACATGAGAAGCAAGGCAGAGTGGAATAAGACAAGGGGAAGAGGTCAGGAGAGGCTGTATCATAGGTTTGTAAAGGGAGCCACGGAATGGCAATAAGCAATGGCATAACATAGTTCAATTTTTGCTTTTAAATTATTGCTCTGACTGCTGTATGCAAAACAGATTGGAGATAGTAAAAGCAAACATGAAAAACCAATATGGTGGTGACAACAGGGTGACTTGGACTTGTATAACGGGAGGGAGATGGAGACAAGGGTGTGGATTTGAGCTCTTATTTTGAAAACTAAAACAAAGAACATGTAAATGAATTGGATGTGGAGGGTGAGTGAGGAATCAGGGCAGCTTAGTTGCCCACGCACGGCTTTAGCAAATGGGTGTTGGCTGAAGCAAAAATGGGTTAGATTGGGAAAGAAATGTTTTCTTATTCTGAATTCCAAATTTCTCCTTGAGTACAATAGTCTCTTTTATAGTTAAATAATAGAATAAAATTTCATATTGTCTGGTTAAACATGTTATTTTACAGTCATCCTTTTTTTAAAAATTTTGATTGGAGTATAGTTGCTTTACACTATTGTGTTAGTTTATACTGTACAGCAAAGTGAATCAGCTATACGTACACATATATCCTCTCTTTTTTGGATTTCCTTCTCATTTAGGTCACCACCGATCACTGAGTAGAGTTCCCTGTGCTATACAGTAGGTTCTCATTAGTTATCTATTTTATACATAGTATCAATAGTGTATGTATGTCAATCCCAATCTCCCAATTCATCTCCCCCACACTTTGGTATCCATGTTTGTTTTCTACTTCTGTGTCTCTATTTCTGCTTTGTAAATAAGATCGTCTATACCAATTTTTGAGATTCTACATATATGTGTTAATATATGATGTTACAGTCATCCTTATAATACGTTCATAAGGTGGGTATAATTTCTCCATTTTACCAAGAGAGAAAGAGTCTCAGGGAGGTATAGTAGCTGTTGAGTTTTCCAGCTAATAACTGACAAGTCCTTTCATACACCCCTCATTTCCTAATTTCTAGCCAATGTTTTTCCCCTCATTTCTTTTTTCCCTCATTTTGCATTCATTCTTATAATTTTGTACAAGCAAATGGCCATAGTACATTCCCTGTAACTCTGTTTAGCAATTAATTAATTTGTCTTTTATTAATTTTAGTTAACTGGCTAAATGAATATATTTCTATCTTATCTCATAGACTATAAAGTCCCCAAGGGATAGGCATAGGTATTATTTATATTTTTATCATCCAAAGCAACAAGCACATGTCTTCCAAATGGCAGTTAATAAATATTAAAAAAAATACTTATGCCAAGCACTGCAGTATATATATATATATATATATATATATATATATATATATATATATATATATAGAGTCTCCAATCCTCACATCAAGTGTGTAAGGTAAGTATTATTCTTTTCATTCCCATTTTATAGAAGAGGAAACAGAGGCACTGAGTTAAGTACTTGCTAAAGGTCATACAGATAAGCTGCATAGAGAGAACTCAAACCCAGGTGATCTGGCTCCAGAGTGATGCTTGTGTATAGTACTATACTGTCTGCTGAATATGAAGTGAAGAATCCAATTAAAAAGTCAGAGAAAAACTTGAATGAATGGAACTTAAAATCACGCTTGATCCACACAGCCATTTTGATTTGCTAAATCAAAATACTACTGGGGCACAATTTTTACCTCCCCGAGTGTCCCTATCACTTAAAAGCTTACAGATTTGGGATGGTACATAAACTCCTTTGGCTTCAGTTCCTTCATATGTAAAATGGGGCTGCCAATAGTGCTGATCTAAAAGATGCTTAATAAGATTAAATGAAAAAATGCATATAAAAGGTTTAGCACTGTATCCAGCATATAGTAAGCACAAATAAATGTTAGCGCTTGTTATTATTAGCAAAATGTCTTATGTCTAAGTGCTCAAAAATTAGTTGTCTAATGAATGCCTGGCTTTATGAGTTCTGCTGGAGAGGACGTAATGAATTGTGACAGTGCACATCCATTCTAATTCTCTAGAAGGAATTTGAGCCTACTAGAAACCAAAGGCATTGAGGAAGATGCCAAGGAGTGGGTAGTAGGTATCTTATACAATGCTACCTGGGACTAGTTCTGATACAAAACCTAATGGCCATGAACTTGAGAATGGTAAGACTCAGAGACAAAGTTCACGAATGCATGTTTGGCTCACATAGTTATACTCTGGGGACAGTTTTGCTTTCCTTAAAATGAAAGAAGAGACTAGCTAAATGTGCTTTCCTCTCCTTATTTGAATAGGATTCCTCCACTTAGAATAAATGAGAACTTGAGCAAGTTACTCAACCTCTCTTCTCATCTATGAACAGGGATATCTCCTGCATGAGATTAAGTTAATTAAAGTGTGGAAAGCGTTCACAAGATGATAGCTATACATTCCATAGAGATGCTATCTAGCTCTAAGACCTATTCTTGAATTCTGTTGATAAAACTACTTCTGAAAACACCAAAATGCACTGATTGTGTGAACGCTTTAGCCAATCACTTGCTTGCTCTCGTTCTAATACCAACTTTAATTGATTCAAGAAATATTTATTAAATTCATCAAATTTTACTCTGTGGGTGTGGAGATGAAAAAGACGTAAAAGCCTGCCTTCAAATAACATGTATAATTTAATGGGGGAAGACAGATGTGTAAACAACTAATTACAGAAGTAAACAGATATAATTAAGAGCTATAGAAATGCAGATGAAGAAATCTATTAAAATATCATACCGTGACTAAGAAGGTGAGTACTAAATCCACTTGAACTTCATGCCATTAGCTGCTAAATTAACTCACACTTTCTAATGAAGACTCAAAGAAACTTCATTCAGGTGAGACCATGTTCACTGACTCACAGAAGGTGAGTAGCATTTCAGTAAGAAAAAGGGAAAGAAAGCTATTTTGGCCAGTAAAAACTACATCAGCAAAGACGTTCTTCGAGAATGGTACAATAAAACCTGCCACATGGGATAAGCGGGGTCTAAAAATCTAATCGAGTAAGACAAACGTAGCAATGCGGTTGATGGAAATACTACTTTTATTTGGTTGCCCAATTACTGTGTGATACATTGCGTGGCTGGAAGGGGAGCAGACAGGTGCTGCTATTCCTGGTTCTTGGCAATTTAGCGGGTCAGTTTTCTTGGCTGAGACTAGAAGGGAGCAGGGGAGTCTGCTGTGCAGGTCACTGTGTTTGGGTGCAACCCTGTTGTGCGGGAGAGGTGTGCAGAAGCAGACAGGGATGGTTATAGGGCTAGACTCTGAGATTGACACATGTTGGGAGAACTGAAGCCTCCTGCTGGAAGGCTCTGGAGCATGCTCTCTGCCGAATCCTTACAAAGTTAAATATGCTTTGAATTGAACTGCTGAAGTCTCAGATGATCATAAATCAGTAACTTCCTACTTCCTTTCTTCCTCCCAGTACCCTAAAAAGCTAAGACCTTTGGTTCATCCAGGTGGGAAACGGGACTGGAGCCAATTACACCACAATTTGTATTATAGTGTAGTACCTTATCAAGTTCTATAGTCATTTTGCAAAGCAGAAGAAGCCTGTGGCTTGCAGAAGGATATAGTTGGACATGAAGCTGGGAAGACAGACTGCTTTGCTAAGCTGTGTCAGTGTTACTCTCTGAACAATGAGAAGTCACTGAAGTTCCTAGAGAAGGAAATGACTGCACAGGATAGGAAGACAAAGCTGGTGACAAAGTTGAGATAATAGTGGAGAGGCAAAATATTACAGACAGTGAGATAGCCAGCAGTACATCTAAAACATCCAGGTGAAAAGCAATGAAGGTTTGAACTGAGATAGTGAGAGTGGGAATAATAACAATAACCATACCATGTTATGTTTTTATAATGCTTTGAAAGGTTTTCAGCCTTCTTTTACTTATAGTCTTATCAGAGAACCCACATCAGCTGAGAAGTAAGGACAATATAGACTTCTCTCTCTGTCTCTCTGTCTGTCTCTCCTGTCCTCTCCACCCCTGCCCCACTCTTTGCCTATCCAGCACCTCAACAGCTTGTGTGTTTTGAAAACATCTTCCTCTGTGTGAATCTAGGTAGGAGGCAGAGCACCTCTCCCACCATGGAAGCCAAAAGAAGGCAAGACATTTATCCCAGCCAACCTCCTGTCACTTGGCAAATACACAGCCGTGTGACATAAACTAAAACAACTCCATGCTTCTGCCCAGGAAGTTTGAATGTAGAGTGGGTGGCTGGAAAGCAATGGGATAGTTAGCTCTCATGTTCAGTGCTGTGTGTCCCCAGCAGCAGGGTGACAACATCTTATAATTGCCCCTTCCTGAGAAAACTGTTAGAGCTTCAAAGCCTCCAGAGGTGCCCTGGTCTCTGAACATTTTCCAGACTGCTTCTCAAGCTTTATATGTTTTCTCTGAGCCACTTCACTTTTCCAGGAAATCACTTTAACTTTAAGATAGCCAGAGTTTTTCCTATTACTTGCGCCTAAGAGCGCTGACTACATACAAACAAATCATATTTTCCCTGTTTGCTGACAGGAAACTGAGATGCAGAAAGGCTGAGAGCTGCCTGTGGTCACAAGGACAGTTGGTAGGTAGCCACACAGGGCTCTCTGCCCCTCTGCTCTCTTAGTTGTTTATCACGGGACTCGTCAGATTCTACATAGAAATGTGGAGAGCTTTACTGCTAAAGGAGGGATAATATCACTAATCGTTACGTGTATAAAGAGAAGCCACACAAAATCAAAAGTATAATTAATATCAACCAAGCCAAAGCCAATAGCCCCTGGCCCAGCTCCTCTAGCATAGGACTTGCAAATGGTAACAGCCTCTTTCGCTGATTAACTCACAGTGAAATCCTGCAAACTGAATCTAGGTGTTATATTCCCTTAGATAATTACATTCATCTCCTTACAAGCCATTGACTGCTACCCCCTTTTGTAAAATATTACCTCTATCAAAGAATAGACTGGCCATTAGAAAACAAAACAACATTTCTTATTTGGAACAGTTTCACTTCCATGGCCCTTTTCTAGCTTATCAATAAATTTTTTGTGTTTTTTAGTTCTAAACAATTTGTTCTGTATAAACTTCGCAATGAACTCAATTTTTCGGAGTTTTAAAAATTGGCCAACACTACACTAGAATGGCATATATATTCTGCTTGTGATATTACTATTTAAGGTTATTTAATTTCACAAGGAAAACCAATACAGATGAATTCAAAATTTACTGAAGTGTCTGATGCTTCTCCTGAGGTTTATTTCAATGTGACTGATGGATTTGGTAGGAACGTGACTTAGAAAAAAGCCAAACCTTTGACATTATTTCTGTATTAAAATCTCCATGGCTTAGGATGACCATATTTATTATCACTTTAATACTATAAATCATAGGTTGCAAACTGAAAATACTCTAATTCATGAGTCAGAGAGATAAGGTAAATGGACGAGGCAGACTGGCTATAGGAACTCTGAAAGTCAAATATCAGTTTTCTTACTGGAACTGCTGAGTCTCGGGGCTGGGAGATGAGGACTTGTGATGAACTGGGGAGACCCTCTTGCCCTAAGAGGGTTGCTACTATTCAGCTGCATTTGATAGCTGAGGTGCAGTGATGCAGACTGAGAATTAATGGGGAACAATCTGGAAGTCTGGCTGGAATTCCAGATTTTCATAATGAATCTTTGACTGTTTAAATGTTCAATCATTAAGATGTCCCCACAGCCAAATATATTGCCTCTGAGAGCCAATTTTGGTCACTCTCAAGTATAGTCTTGCTGGCATGGAGCCTTCCTAAATGAAAGGTCATTCTCGACATCCCTGCATTCCATTCCGAAGACCTATGGTAGCAGCATTCCCCCAACAACTAAGTCTACACATGCGTTTTTAAAAGAGTGTTTCCAAAGTTACTGTCTGCCGACTTTCTTCATATTACGAAGTTCAGAACCTTTTTAAAAGTAGGCAGATGGGAAATGTATTATGTCATCATTAGATTTACTGTGTTTGGGTAAATGTATAGTCTATTTCTGCATAATTTTGTGTGTTTGTATTGATACATGTGTTTGTGTTCATTAGAAGCAGACTAGGAAAATGTTTTTAAAATAACGAGCACCCTAAACTTTTACATCAAAAACCAAATATGAAAAAAGCAACTCAATCATTAAAGTGAGGAATTTGGACATAAATATGAACTGGATCCCCTCTCTACTTAATAGACTATCTTTCTAACTCTCCCCACAAACATCAGACTTGCTCCAGTACTACTGGAACTGAATTGTTGCTCCTCAACAATTAGAAAAGAGATGGGAACTGAGAATCATTTTTTAAATATAGTTTTGGACAATTCAACACTGTTAGCTAATAATAATAGTATATTAGCTTTCTATTATCACCATAACAAATTACTCTCAACTCAATGGCCTGAAATGACATAAATTCATTATCTTATAGTTCTATAGGTCAGAAGTCCAACCAAGCTAAAATCAAGATGTCCAGAGGGCTGCATTCTTTTCTGGAGGATCTGTTTGTTGATTTTTCCAGCTTCTTCAGGTTGTTCCTCTAGAGGCTATTCCAGTCCAGGGCCCCCCCTTCATGTTCAAAGCCAATAATATTGCAACTCTCTGACCATTCTTCCATAGTCACATTTCCCTCTGACAACAGCCGGGAAAAGTTCTTCTCTTTAATGAACTCATGTGATTAGATGGAGCCCACCCAGATGATCCAGGATAATCTCCTCATTTCAAGGTCTTTAACCTTAATCAGATATGCAAAGTCCCTCTTGCCATGTAAGGAAACATATTTAAAGGTTCTGGGGATGAGAATGCGGACATCTTTGGAGGGACATTATTCTGTTCACCACGACTGGTAACGATAAAAACTATCACTTCTAAATGCTTACTGTGTCTCAGCTGTCATGCTGATGACTTTGCATGCTTCGTCTCACAAGATGGAGGAGATATGGGAATATATGTGTACATATAGCTGATTCACTTTGTTATACAGCAGCAACTAACACAACATTGTAAAGCAATTATACTCCAATAAGGATGTTAAAAATAAAAAAATAAAAACAACGTATAAAGTATGTAATATTATTGCATTTTAAAGATGAAGAAACTGAGGCTAAGAGGTTAGATAAATTGCTCAAGATCACAGCTAATAGACAGCAGAACAAAGATTCAAATCCAAGAAGTCTGAACGAGCTAGTATCTGTACACTAAAACGCCACAAAACATTCATGGAGAAGAGGGGCCCAGAGAGGAGATTAAGATTTGATTTGGACCAACTAAAGAGAGAAGCTCTATGGAACTCTTAGGCATTTCCTGTCCTTTTTGTTGTTGTTTGCTCTTGTTGCATTTCCTAACATTTCATGGATATGTATGTGCAACTCTCTTGTATAAAAATGTCTCAGGTAGTGACTTAATGGTTATGATTTTGTTCTAGAAAACTTCTAAATTCGGTTCTCATTAGGACACACTGAAATTATTCTTTCATGGGGTTCCAAGAACACCGACAAAGCATTCTGTCTTCCTTGAAATGAAATATCCTATCACCTTGATTCTAGCTCTGCATTGATGGTTAGAAGTATCATCAGTTTAATAATCAACTTTTCAGCAAAAAAGAAAAGTAACATAAAACAAAAACAAAGCAAAACATGGACACTTCAACATGCACATCTCAGTTAGAAGGTGCACAGACTGAGTGAAATGTTTTAGAAACCATGAAATGTAACTTAGAATTTCCACAGGGTTTTCTGGCTTTAGCTCTAACAATTCCATTCACACTAAACTTGCTATTATACAACAACCCATACTTTGGTACCTACTCTTCCTTCTTCCTGAAATGCCTTCTCTCACTTCTTCCTCTCCTGAAATGTCTGTTCATCCTTAAAAACCTCAATTTAAATGTCACTTAGTGATGCCTGCCCAAAATTGGGCTTAAACCAGATTACTCACTGCTTCTTCTGGGGTGGCCACAGCTCTCTGCACATTCCTTTGTTACAGAATGTACCACAATGTACAGTAATGATTTACTTATACCATCTCCATGTATTAAATTGGACAATAACCCTACTATGCACCCAGATCAAAGCTCTGGTGTCAAGAAAAGTGAAAGAAATGTGTGACATATCATGAATTTTTCACAATCACTCACACACAGTTCTTACACAATGAGTTTTTACTACTCTTTCATTACTCTTAACCTGGTGCTCTTTATCAGTACCTAGCTGAAGCAGGTTAGTTAACTATTGATAATATTTAATGTCTGTCTGTAGTAGGCAGCCTTTAAGATGGTTCCCAGCGATCTCCACCTCATGATAGACATGGCTTTGTGTAATCCCCCTCTTTAGTATAGGCTGGACCTAAGTGATTTTCTTCTAACCAATATACTACAGCAAAGGCAATAGGATGTCATTTCTGTGGTTAGGTTACAAAAGATGTTGGTTCCGTCCTGCCAGCAGGCTCTCTCTCTGACTGGCTTTGATGAAGTGAGCTGCCATGTTGGAAAGGCCCACATGGCAAGGAGCTGAGGGCAATCAACAGTCAACAGCCAGTAAGGAACTGAATCCACCAACAACCACAAAGGTAAGATTAAAGAAAAATCCTTCCCCAGCCCTGGTGGACACCTTGATTGTAGCCTTCTGAGAGACCCTGAAGGACAGGACCCAGCTATTCTACACCCAGACACCTGACCCACAGGCTGTGAGCCAATAATTACATGCTGTTTTAAGCTGTTAAACTTGAGGGTTATTTGTTATGCAGCAGTAGATAACTAATACAATATTAGTCCCTTTGATAAAAGAACTTAGTTTAAGCAACCTCTTATGTGGTATCAGAAGTCTTCTGAAGAAAGTACCAATCACTGAAATACATGGCGACAGATAGACTGGTGAAAGCATTACCTAAACAACGAGTGAGGCTCTGCCATTCCCCAGCAGAGGCACACAGGAGAGAGGAGGCTCTGGATTTGAGAGAAGAAACTCACCCTCTGAGCCCAAACCCATGACCTGAATGTGACACTGCAAAGGCACCTCGGGCTGGGGAGAAAAGGGGAACACCAAGACAGGGCGATGTCACCAGGTAGATACACACCCACTGCAAGATTAGATCAGCAGCAGAGCCAGACGATGAACTCTGTTTCACGGAGCACACAGTGAAGAGGCACAAGGAAAGCCAAACTTCCATTCCGGCTAACATGTCAAAGCCAACAATAAAGGAAGAAAGTGAAAGGCATCTATTAAACCTCAACTTCAATAATCCTGTCCTCCACAGGTGTCTGTTGCTAAGACACCACTATTATTACACTCCTGGCATGTATAATCTTTTTATTCCCCTACGTGAGTTTTCAGCTCTGTGCTCTTCACATAAAAGTCTCATAATAAAACTCAAACAATAATCCGTTTGGGACAAAGGTGAATTAGAGTTTACCAACCAAGTCAAAGCAAGTGAGGCTGCCTAATGAGGCGGCTGCCACCATCTCAGTGCTCAGATGAACTTGTGTGGACACACACCACCGGGTGCTTGGATCAAACCACGGCCGGGCTGGAGGTCAGACATGGATACGAGGGCTGCACTGAGATGCTGAATAAAGGCTTCGACAAGCCTGGAAACTGCTACGTGGGTGCTGGTGTGTGACCCCCACTCACTGACAGATTCAGATAGCACAGGCTCTTTTCCAAGCTTTTCATCTTGAAAAAGGCAATTCAGTTCCCTGAGCCTTTGAGCCTCTTCCATTTTGAGCTGACTGCTAATTGTATGCGTGCATATATGTGTTTCAGAAAAGAGATAAGCACATTGCCTTGGCCTCCACACTCACTGTGCAGACGAGTCTCACTTCTGTTCTCTGCAAGTTTTCCAAACATGGTCTGAAGTTTTCTAAACATTAACCCTTCCCGGTAACCACAGTACACATTCTTCTAGAGAGGTTTTCTTGATTATGTTTGTTTAAAAACTGCTTTTCATTATTAATTCTTTGAGTCCTAAGGCTTGGTACTTTAATTTGCTTTTGTGATCATGTGTAGATGTTCAAGTTACTCAATAATAACTACACAGCATAATAATATATAGCAAACTACAGGAGATGAATGATGCAGCTTTTAGCATTAGAGGCCGTATTTAACACCCGAAATCTGACTTTTCATATTTTATGAAATATGCCACAATTGTATCGTATTTTGTAATGCTGATTCCAGAAAAAGAAAATTTGGAGTGATTGCTCATAAAAATGCAAAAGTCTTTCCCAACTGTCATGGCAACTAGTGGCCAGATGGCAGGATTGTCTGATTGCTGATTTTGATTCTTTAGAAAAGAAATCCACATAGAAGCAGCCAGGCTCATAAAATCTGCCCTGCTTGAGAACTGACCAGACTCGCTAATTCTTTGGAGGCCATAGACTCAACTCCGGGTAGGTTGGTGTCCACAGTAGGCCCTGGAAGCAGATATCTAGCTCCAAGCCTCCCCATCTAATACTCATTCTCAAGAATAGGAGGAACCTCCCTGATCCCAGGAAGTACAACAAATCCTCCTATGGGAGGATTTTTTCTAACTTCCAGAGAGAGTGCTATTCAGTTACACCAAGGTTTCTCTTTCTTTTTTAAGCCCCTATTCACAGGTACATAATAAGTCAGTTGACTAAATAAAAACACATTGAATCCATTGCTCCAGCAAGGCTATCTATTTATAATAATAATAAAAATAACTCCATTGAAAAGTAACCAGAGAGAAGTGCCCAGTTGAAAAACTCCTAGGGACAGAAGACATTTCCTCAAGAGGATCACTTCTCTAATCACAATAGAAACAACAACAATAATTGTAGCTAATGTTTATTAAAGATTTCTTCTGTGCTAGGCATTTTACCAAAGATAAAGAGCCAAGGCTTTTTATAACTAAAATGACGTTTATTTAGGAGTTTTGTGAGTGCTGACATGCATATTTTCACTTCCTCTTCTTTACCATTGTTCTCTCTGATCTGTGCCTCTCCTGGCCCCTATCCTCTCTGCCATTGTCCACAATATTCTTACTTCCTTCACTATTTATATACCAGTAATTATCATGGTACACACACAATGAATTATCTACCTTCTTCCGTACTTGTGATTTTGATAAACCCACCAAGAACTATTTTTAAACAGTTGATAATAAAGTTATTGTACATACATACAATAAATTATCAGCTTCAATTTCAATTCTTTTTGGAAGACTGCAGAATGAAAAAGAATAATGTTACACTGCCTTTCCAAAATATCATCTCTTTTTTAAGCAAATGACCTTTTCTAGCATTAATTAATAGGGAACTTCAAAGAAACACACAAAAAGGAGACAGCTATTTGAGAAAAGGCCACGCATGGGTTACAACGGACTTAAAATCTTTGCTCTGGTTGCCCAGTAGTAAATCCTCTGCAACCTTCTGTGCATGTCAATAGCATCTAAAACTCTTGAAAATGCTAGAAAACCAACAGTAATAAAGCCCAACAAATAGGATGGTAATGATAATTTTTTTTTTTTTTTTTAAAAAGTCAGTATTGACCTTGTTAGAGAAAAAGAAGTAACTACAACGAGATCATAAAATGTAAGTGCTAGGAGTTTTCGATGCTGTAAAAAGTTAAGTACTTTAAGAAGTAAAACTCCTTGGGGGAACACCAGAGGAGGCTCTTTGTTTAACAACAAAAATCAAGTATCCAGAAGAATTTCTTGTGCTCAGATACTTTATGGACCTTCTGTGATATGTGACATGGACCAAAGCCTGCATTAGAAGCTCTGGAAAAACGGAAGCAGTCAGGGTCAGTGGAAAGCTACTGGGGAGGCATCAGGATAGCGTAATTTGAGAGGCCTTAAGAAATCCCCTCTGCCACCTCTGTAAGGTCTGCAATTTTTCCACCTGTTAAACTAAGAACAGGTTTTTAAAAATTTATTTTATTGAAGTATGGTTGACTTACAATGTTGTGTTAATTTCTGCTGTACAGCAAAGTTATTCAGTTATCTATCTATCTATACATTCTTTTTCATATTCTTTTCCATCCTGGTTTATTGCAGGATATTGAATATAGTTCCCTGTGCTATACAGTAGGACCGTGTTGTTTATCCATTCTATATATAACAGTTCACATCTGCTAACCCCAAACTCCCAATCCATCCCTCCCCCACCTCCCTTTCCCGTTGGCAACCACAAGTCTGTTCTCTATGTCTGTGAGTCTTAAGAACAGGTTTTTGATAAGAGAAAGGAGAGGAAAGAGCTTGGGGGAGAGTGGGCCTTACTGAGAAGGGGTCCCTTTTGTGGCCAAAGGCCAATAGAAGGACACTGGGTACCTCAAGAAATGAGAGAAGACATCACTATACAAGGCCTAAAAGAAACCTGGAGAGGAAAAGGGAAATTAAAAAGAAAGTGTACATCCTACAGTTTCGAGTGGGTGACCCTAACTTCTCAACCTTGGCACCACTGACATTTTGGGTCATATAATTCTTTATTATGGGGGACTGTCTTATACTGGATGTCCTGTGCAGGACAAAGATTAATGACTCAGTTGGAAAGTAACCAGAGAAAAGCTCCCAGTTGAAAGGGTTCCAGAAAAATAAGACATTTCCTCAAGAGGATAGCTAGTCTAACAATATTATAGGATGTTTAGCATGTCTCTGGCTTCTACCTATCATTAGGCCAGTAGCAACCCCCTTTCCCCACAGTTGTGATAACCAACAGTGTGTCCAGACATTGTCAAATAGCCTCTGGCAGGTAGGAAGACAAAATCACCCCTGTTGGACAACCACTGCCCTAAAGAATGAATTTTCTCCCTAAGTTGGACAAGACCTTTTCCATTCCTTGGTGGTAGACTGGTCCACCCTTCCCATTCTCCTGTTCCCACTCTAAAAAACTACACAAGAGTGGGAAGATTACAAGCTCATCAACACGAAAAAAGAATGAGAACTCTGTTTTTTAGTTGTAATACTCAAAGCAGAGAGATATATCGGGAAGATCTGAAATGAATGCCTTTTCCTTCAGAATATTTTTCTCCTTTGATAATTCCAAAATTCTTGATCCCATCTTTATTTCCAGAGCTATCTTATTCTTTGTGCATTACACAAGACTAGTTTCAAGATGAGCTGTCTAGTAAGACTCAGAAAGGTTTGCCCAATTTAATCAGTGCTTGTGTGAGTAACCCAAGAAAGGCATTAGTCTAGATAAATAATAAAGACACTTTGTTATTCATGAAAATTAAGTTATTTTTGTAATCAGAGAGATGGAAGAATGGGCTTCTAACATCTTGGCTCATATAAACCAAACCCTTTTCCTTCCTTTCCCTCTGCCCTTTCTATCCTTTAACTACTGAATATTATAAATTGAATAATGCAGTTCTAGATAAAGTATGAGTCTTCTCCCCTTATTTTTGTGTTGTTGCAAATGAAACCAATGGTGACTAATGTAAGAATAAAAAGTCTTATCCTCTGGCCCCCTTTTGCTTCTCACTAACTGTATGACCACAGGTAAGGCAATTAATCTCTCTGAGCCTCAATTTCCTCATTTGTAGAAGTTAGGAAATTGGATTAGATTATCTGTAAGAATGCTTCCATCTCCAAAATTTTCTCATCATGGGAAAAATATAACTCAAATTATCTGAAAGTGAAAGAAAAAAACAATCTGTGCAATTCTACCAGCTGTGGAAGGTGATTACGCTATAGCATACATAATTTCTATGCCAGACTACAGGGTTATAAAAGCAAAAATAGGCTTCTTTTATTGATCAAAGCTCTTGACTATAAAGTAACATGTATTGCCTTGGATTCTTCCTTAAATTAGAATGTCCATGATTAATTTTCAGATGGGGTTAGCACATTTGAGAGTCGGCTGGGTACAGTGTTGACAATGTCACTTGTTACGCTATGGCAGGGTGCTCTTCAATAGCAAAGAGGGGCAGGGATACAGAAGCAAAACAAATTCAGAACTTCAAGAGCTCAGTCACAAACATCAGAGAATGGCTCTGCAGTGGTGTTTTGACATTTATTCTGGAAGGCCTACTCCTGTAAGTCTGTGAATGTCTGTTTCTAAACTTCAGAGAAAATAAATCCCAATCTTTATCAGAGATATAAAGTCCTACTCTGGTCTTATGAGAGCTCTTGAAAAGGTACTGCCTAGATGCCTTCAGCCATAAGGCAAACCCACATCATAGAGGAGTCAAGCCTTCTTCAAGCCTTCTGTTCAGATGCTAATGCTAAAGGGCAGAGGAAAAGATTCAATGAGGAAAAATTTAAACGTTCATTGCCTTTACAGGAACCCTAAATATGTGCTGGTCCTGCACGGTTTAGCATAAAATGTTGTGTCAAAGATCACCTGACTCTGGAGGACAAAGTAAAATCCACTCATATTCCCAAGAAAATCCAACTTTTATGTATGGATGGAAATCCTCAAATTTGCAGACCTACTCATAGTAGGTAGAAAATTTCAGGGCAAGAAAGTCTCTCTTCTTTAAATGGAAGCATAGAAATAGTGGTGCTAGCTGGAAACGCTGGTGCATCATTAAGGAAACACATTCCATCACCTGCCAGATCATGAAATTCCTGGCTCTGGCTCCTTAGGCAAAAAATCATGGCCTGAACAGCTTTTCCTAAGGTGACTTTGGCCTTCTTGGTATTCCTACAAAGGGACACTTCATTTTTATCATTAGATACTTTGAAATCTTAAGGGGAAATTCTCCATAAGTAGTCCAAAAAAAAAAAAAAAACACCCCAGCAATTTGTGGGATTTTATTTGGAAAGAAAATACACTGGGAGAGGTAAAGCCAAAGCAGAAGATGCTCTGTAAGGGATGACAGCTGAACTAGTCCTTGGATTTACAGCCAACAGACAGGCTCAGGATGGAAATGAATCTCTTGAAAATACCCTCCCCCAAGAAACACTCCTCATTCAACACTAGGTCAAATCTTGTGTCGTGTACTCTTCCTTACTTGTCTCTAACACTTTTTAAGATTGTAAGAAAAACAAAAAGAATCACTAGGAAGTACAAAAATATACAAAGCTTTTTAAGTCTGTAATGCCGAAGAATTAGCAGACTCCTTGAAAACTGCTAGCATTTTTATTTTTAATGAGTACATCTCAAAATATCACTCAAGTAGTTTTATCTTAGTTTTTTTGTTTTGTTCTGTTAGCCATTACATTGGAATGCAGATTTATTGATATTACCAATATTACGGCAAACTGTTTATTTTATTCTTTAAGACTTGTTCTTTTATATTCCTTTTTTGTGTTGAAAAATATCTCCATAGTGCTCCATCAGGATACTTTGCCACCCAGTGTGATTATATTTTTTCTAAAGAAAAACTGCAGAATTGTTCCCATAATGTGGAAATGTTTAGGATGAACTGACAAAAAAGCAAGAATCTGTAAATCCACTGGCAACTCTATGTTAAATATATTTTCTACCTTCAGAATATCTTTGGTTATTCTCCATAGACTGAGAAGGCAATTCTGATTACATTTTATTTTCATCATTCTGTTTTTATATAAATGCTACACTTGAATTTAGAGGAAGGACGGTCCCTTTGCTCTAACTAATAAACAGGATATCAAGTATAGACAGTCCCCACTTAGAATGGTTCGACTTGCGACTTTTCAGCTTCATGATGGTACGAAAGTGATAAACATTCTGTAGTAAATGTACTTCGAATACTGAATTTTGATCTTTTTCCAGGCTAGTGATATGTAGTATGATACCTTCTTGCGATGCTGGGCAGCGGTGGCGAACCAAGTGTAAACAACCGATACACTTAGAACCATTCTGTTTTTCACTTTCACTATAGTATTCAATAAATTACGTGAGGTATTCAACACATTATTATAAAATAGGCTTTGTGTTAGTTGATTTTTTCCAACTGTAGGCTAATGTGAGTGTCTTGAGGACGTTTAAGGTAGGCTAGGCTAAGCTATGATGTTTGGTAGGCTAGGTGCATTAAATGCATTTTCAACTTACGATATTTCCAACTTATGATGGGGACCTAAGAGTAAAAATGACAAGATAACACTTTAAGTGCTCTCCAGTTTTATGACTTTACATGTTTTTCTAAAATATGGTATGTATATGTTTCTTCTATTTAAAAAAAAAGCCAAAAGAATGTTGTATTTCACACCCACATTTCTTCAATCCCCATAGGCTGCAAGCTACTCTGTTAGCACCACTTTCTTTCATATTCTACAGAATATGAAGTGAATAGGTTGTCTTATACTAGGACCAACTTCAGACATTACTAACACTCGAGATATCCCTGAGGAGGACTCTGGATGCTACTGATGGGAGTGATATTTCATAGCACACACATAAGCAAAACTTCTTTGATGTAGATACTCCACTGCACTCCCCAGAGGCATGAAGACACTTTTCCCATTTCCTAGCACTCCACGGATCTATTTCTGAAAACATTACATTATTTATGCCATTATTCCTCTATTCAAAAGTCAACTGTCATGTAAAGGAAATAGTATTTAAGGGTGTTTCTCAGATTTGCCATAGAATTCACACAAGTTTTGAGTATAAATGCTATTTAAGTATAAAATTAGTAAAATATTGATTTTGTTCCTCAGTTTATCTTTACATTTCTAATAGGAATTTCTTATCCAGAGCAAGGAGCTAGCCCTTTCCTTAGAACAGATTCAGAATTAACTAGCAAATCAAGAAGATATGCTTTTGCTTATGACTTGTTTTGTTGGAAGGGGGCCTTTATGGCACACTTCTCCAAACACTTAGAGTTGGAAGGAACTTTTAAAAGTAAGTTTAAGGCATAGAAAGGTTTTATTTCACGAATAGTCAGTGTTTACCTGTGCATGAATAGTCATCGATTCTGATGTATCCAGTTTTGCAGATGCACATGAAGGAACCTGGGGTGTTGACGCACATCGTGTTCTCACGGCAGTAATGGCGCCCTTCAGCACACTCGTCAACGTCTGTGAAGAAAAAGTAGGGCAAAGGGGTCAACAGTGCCCAGTAGTCTAGAGTTTCTCTATAATTTTCTTTGGTGGGGAGAGGGCAAAAGTTACTAATTGAAAAGCATTTTTTAAATGTATTCAAAGTATCTCCTTTAGTAGAAACCTTTGATGTTCAAATGACAGAAATTATAACATTTTTTCCCTAAAAGCTCTTGCTGGAGTTTCAAAGATGTCTTTATATTTCAACTTGCATCATTCTAAAATACATCTGAAAATATTCAGTCCATTCATCTACCTTAGATAGAATGTTTGATAAAATGAGCCAGAAAATAGAGACTGGGCTGCCTTAGAGTCTTGGACGTTTCAATCATATTGACCACATATTATTTTTTGATTCACTGGCTATTCTGTACACTTGGGGAGACCCTGCAAGAGGTAAATAGAATATTCAATACACACCAGAACTTGAAAAACTTCACTTAAAGATATGAAACCAATAACATGTAGTTTATTAGAGATACGAGTAGAGATACAGCTATACCAGTAAGTGTTGAACAGAGATGAAATTACAATCTAGAGCCTGATAGAAATGAGAAGCTGTAAAATAGAAAAACAAGATATCATATTGAAGAGCTTCCACAGTAATTCACACACCAAGTTTTGAGTGTAGAGACTTGCAAATGCTAAGCCATAATAAGCACTAGTACTAATTGGGAAGAATGTGAATTTTAACAATAAAACTGTCCCCATTTTATAGCCCCTCTCTGCCTGAAACATACAGTATTTTACAGGTATTTTATCATTATGTTATACTCTTTATTAAGGGCCTTAATGCATTGACCAGGCAAGGTGCTTCTCCTCCAGAAGTGTGCTTTCTCAAATCCTCGTGGTAAATCCACAAAGTAGCATTGACCTCATTTGTACTATTAAAATAAAGGGATCAATTACAGGAGATAGTCAGGTGACCCAATACTACAAAAGTCATGCCATTCATATAAACTCACGTATGTTCTCAGTCCTGAGAGTATCAAAAGAAATAGCTGACACAGTCTCTCGGGGGGTGGGGGGGGTGGGGGGGGGCTATACCTTAGAGCTAGAGGGCTCTTGGCAATTATGCGGCTAACTACTTATTTTACGGATGAAAATACTGAGATTTAGAGAGACTCAATTCTCCATTCAACTTCTAAATGAAAGTCAACACAGTAAATTACAAACATCTTAGCATACAAAGCCCCTCCCAGTTTGACCATTACTTTCCGGCTTTATATTCTATGATCTCACTCCCTCTTCCCTCTCAGTGTTCTGGCCACACTGAGCTTCTGGTCATTTCTTGAATGGGCCACACTCTTTCTTACTTATGTGCTTTTGCATATGCTGTTCTCTCTTATCCTTCTCTCCCTATCACCACCCGCAGTGGATCTTGTCTACCAGTAGATTCACCCTTCAAGAATCTGTTTAAATGTCTCTCTGAGAAAACTTCCCTAAGGAAGTAAAATGCTCCCTATGCTGTGCTCTCTTGGAACTTTGTAAATGTTTCCATTATAGATATATCCATTGTACCTTTATTAATTTTTGTAAGTTTCTTTTTCCAGTAAGTCAAATATACCCTTGAAGGGTAGGGATCATCTATTTGTGTTTCTTAATTCTGGCTACACATTATATTCATACGAGATGCTTTTAAAAAACATTAGTTTTTGCACCAACTCCCCAAATCCCACTCCAAAATCTTGTTTAATTATCCGTGGTGCAACACAGACATAATATTATTTTTAATCTTCTCTGTGAAGAGTCTAATGCAGGGGTCAGCAAAAATTTTCAATAAAGAGCCAGATAATAAATATTTTAGGCTTTGGGGGCCATAAGTTCTCCACTGCAACTACTTAACTCTTGTTGTAGCATGAAGGCAACCATAGACAATATGTAAATGAATGAGCCTGACGATATTCCAATAGAGCTTTATTTACAAAATAAGAAGATGAATCAGATTTAGCTTACAGGCCATAGTTTGATGACCCCTTGTCTAATGCATAGTCAGAGTTAAGAATCACTCAGAAGGACCGAAATGGAGGAGTAGAAGGACGTGAGGCTCACCTTCCCCCAACATCAAAAATACATCTACACGTGAGACAATTCTCATAGAAAATTAACTGGAAGCTGTAGAAGATCTCTTATACAACCAAAGCTGCAAGAAAGATCTCCACATAAGCAGGTTGGAAATTTTTTAAAAAAGAAAGAAAGAAAAAGGCATCAGGATGGAACCAGCGCCGCTGAGAAGGATCTGTGAAAGTCCACACATAGACCCTTGTCCTGGGGAACCTCTTTTCCTGCTAAGAGGTCAGCTGGGACGGGGGGGGCCTGGACTTAGCTCAAGAGGAGCGTGTGCATGCTGGCTTGCTAGTAATCATGGAGGAGAGAGTGGGGAGCTAACGGCTGCTACCTCACCACACTCCCAAAAGTCTGAAATGCGTGCTGGGCAGGGCCGCTAGTGCTCGGTGGCTAGGCGCTAAGTCTCAGGCAGAAGGGCCCTTGGAGGGGGCTCGTTCTAGCTGTGTGGAGACAGCCCAGAAGGCCTGGGGAGTGGTCCATGCCAAATCTCAAAGCCCACTGTCAGTACAGCACACACATGGCAGCCGTGGGTCTGGCATCGGAGCCATGATCAGTGCTCGCACAGGTGGAGGTGGGTCCAGACGTGGCAGACATTGTGGGCTCACACATGAAGGCGGCGGGTCTGGCCTCGAAGTCCATTTTCAGAGCTCACAGGGTAGGGGCAGTCTTTGTCAAGTGGCGCCACAGAAATGCACGTCTTGGGCGGACAGTCCCTGGGGAGGAGTATACAGCAGTTCATTTCCAGAGGGAGCCCTCTGGTTCCACCCACCCCACACCACAGCTTGGTGCCAGATCTGGGGCACACAGGTCCTGGGAGAGGCCTGCCACAGAGGCAGCCCGGGCCCCAGGAAGCAGCATAACTATCTTGATTCCTGCAGCCACAGCACTTCAGCCCCCAGAACCAGCCCACTCCACACTGCAGCCTAGCACTTGGTCTGAGACAAACACAGTGGAGTAAGGGACGCACACAACCTTGGGCTGCTTCTGGGCAAAACCACGGATGCCTGCATGGACAGCACATAGGTTCCCTGGGCCTCACTTGCTTCACTGGTCACATCCTTTGGGACAGAGCAGGCATTCAAGGGCAACAGAGCCTTACAGAACCTGGATCTCAGGGCTTCTAGTCCAAGAACTGGGGAGCAGACCCCACCCCTGACAGGGCTGTGACAGCCACAGAGTAAAGAGGAGGCCCTGTCCAACACTGCTGTGCAGTCTCTGGACACCACAATGCAAGTCACACTCTCTATCAAGGGGCTAAGAGCCAGCATTCTCTGAGGAAAGACGTGGCTGGCATCCAGATCAAAAACAGCCCTTGCCACAAAAATATTGGACCCGTACAGTCTACACAGGGATGCTCCCACATGAAAACAGCCCTTTTACATCACAGTAGATAACGGTTTCTCCTAAATTCATAGAGACAGAGAAAGTTAAGTAAAATGAGACAGCAAAGAAACTACTGCCAGTTGAAAGAAGAGAAATCCTCTGAAAGAACAAATAATGAAGTAGACCTCACCAGTCTACTAGACCCTGAGTTCAAAAAGGAGGTAATAAAAATGCTAAAGGAATTTAAAAAGATTATCAGTAGAAATGCAGATCACTGTAACAAGGAACTAGAAACTATAAAGAGGAACCAATAAAAATTAGACAATTACTGAGCTAAAGACCAATCTAGAAGCAATGAATAGCTGACTAAATAACACAGAAGAATGAATAAGTGATCTGGAAGATAGAATAATGGAAATCACTGAATCAGAACAGCAGACAGAAAGACAAAGGAAAAAAAAAAGGCAACATACGAGATCTATGGGATAATAAAAACTGCGGCAACGTACGCATAACAGGGGTTCCAGAAAGAGAAGAGAGAGAAAAGGAGATCGAAAATTTGAAGAAATTATGGCTGAATACTTCCCAAATCTAAAGAAGAAGACGGATTTCAAGGAATAAGAAGCACAGAGGGTCCCAAACAAGATGAACCCAAACAGACCCACACTAAGACATATCTTAATTAAAATGGAAAGAGCTAAAGATAAAGAGAGGATTCTAAAGGCGGCAAGAGAAAAACAAAGAGTCAGTTACAAAGGTACCCCTATAAGGCTTTCAGCTGATTTCTCTGCAGAAACTTTGCAGGCCAGAAGGGAGTGGCATGATACATTCAAAGTCCTGAAAGGAAAAAGCCTGCAACCTAGGATACCCTGCCCAACAAGATTATCATTTCAAATAAAAGGAGAGATAAAGAATTTCTCAGACATGCAAAAACTAAAAGAATACAGCAATACCATACCTACCCTAAATAAATATTGAAAGGTCTTCTCTAAATAGAAAAGAAGCAAGAATCTACAGGAAAGGAAAAATCACAATAGGAAAGACAAATATATAAAAGGATTGAAGGTCACTTAAATAAGCAATTATATAAAGAAAAAAAATTTTGTAAAAGCAATTATAACTACAATTAACTGCAAAAGGCTAAACATGAAGATGTATAATAGGACATCAAAAACACTGGGGAAGGGAGTAAAAAAATGTAGATCTTTTAGAATGTGTTTGAACTTATATGATTATCAGTCTAAAGCAAGTAGATATAGTTATGGATCAACATACTTGAAAACCAGGGTAACCACAAATCAAACACATACAACAGATTGACAAAAATCAAACAGAAAAGAACTCAAGCATAATACAAAAGAAAACCATCAAACCACAAGAGCAAAAACAAAAACAACTACAAAATCAACTGGAAAACCAGGTTTAAAATGGAAATAAGTACATTGCTTTAAATGTCAATGGACTAAATTCTCTAATCAAAAGACACAGAGTGGCAGATTGGATAAAAAGCAAGAACCTACAACATGCTGCCTACAAGAGACTCACTTCAGGGCAAAAGACACACACGGATTGAAAGTGAGGGGATGGAAAAACATATTTCATGCAAATGGAAATGACAAAAAAGCAGGGATAGCAATACTCATACCAGACAAAATAGACTTTATAACAAATTCCATAAAGAAAGGTAAAGAAGGACATTATATAATGATAAGAGGATCAATACAAGAAGAAGATATTACACTCATTAACACATATGCACCCAATATAGGAGCACCTAAATACATAAAACAAATATCAACAGACATAAAGGGAGAAACAGAGGAATACAATAATAGGAGGAGACTTTATTTCACATATCACTTACATCAATGGACAGATCTTCCAGACAGAAAATTAATAAGGCAAGAGAGGTCCTAAATGACACAGCAGACCAGCTGGACTTAATTCATATTCACAGGACACTACATCCAAAAAAACCCAGAATATACATTCTTCTCAAGCACGCATAGAGCATTATCTACTCCTGCTACTCCTGTAATGTTTGCACTGGTCTGTAAGGAAAGTATCACAATCGATTACAGCCTAAAAAAAAAAATCAAACTACAAGCACCCTGGTGGAATATGATGAAAACTCATTTGCTTCCAGAGTCTTAAGATCATAATAAGAATCATATGGGATTATTAAGGTATTCATCTGGATCAAAGAACTTTAACCCTGCCCTTCTAAGAGGGTAATGAGGAGAAGTCAATGTTACTGAAAACCACTGTAGAAGCCCCCGGGCTTAAGCTGTGAGCTGGAGGGATGGCCACAAAGAAGTCCATGTGCACAAAAGCATGAAGAATTTATCTTTGGAGATGAAAGAGCTAAGAACAATGAACATAACCCAGGGACAGCATCTTGGTTATCAAAAGGAAAAACCACTGAGTACACTGTGACATCACCTCAAAACAAGAGTAGTTCCTAGTGAGAGATAGTTCCTGGTAGAGTCAAGGAAGTAGCTTCAGTGCCTGGAGCAGGACTGAGTCCAGGTGAAACAAGCATTAAGTACAGAAGACACTGTGCCTCTCTCCAAACACTATCCTAGAGGAGAAAGCCTACCGCAGCAGGAGTAGCCACCAAACCTGGCAAATCAAACTCGTAAGTACGTATGAAGCAACCCAGATCCCTCCTAAGAACACTTAAGGAATGGGAACTTTGAGAATACTAAAGTGCTATGGGATGGGATGGAGAAAAGAGACAGTAAATTGGGGTAATTTCTGTTAATGTGGCTCTATTTACAGCTACAAGCTATGGAATATTTTGACTTGTAAGATGAATAAAGGATAATTTGTGAAAGGGTAAGTTGGCCTTCTGAATACTGTCTCTAACAATTGCTCATTGTTAGGTCTACATCCCAGACTGCTGGGGGACATCAGCCTGTCCAATTTTCTTTTGCAGATGTTTCCTTTTTAAGCTGTCATATAGTCAGAGAAAATATATTCCGTAACATCTTACGGGAAAACCCAAGGGAACTCTTTGGCCAACCCAGTTCAACATAGGGTTGTAAAGCAAAAATGAGGAACCTATTTAATAAGAAGCCTTTTAGGAATTTGAGTGATTTGGATCACATAGGAATACAGGATTCACAACAAAGAGATATGAAGTGTCAGACCTATTTCCTGGAGCAGTGTTGTGAGGGGAAAAGAAGTAAAATGCCAAAAAAAATCATCGCAGTACTGCATACCTAATTGCCAATTGCCTTTTTAAATTTCTCATGCCGCATCTTCAGGAAAGGAACTCTCCAAAGAGTCACATTTACATACTAGAACTACAAAGCAACATAAACATCATTTCCGTTTACATGTGCAGATACAGGCACAAAAATGGCATAACTAAAAAGTAGTCTGGTGAGAAACATATTCAATCTTAATCCAAGGTATGTTTTAGTTCCAAATCCCAATTCAAAAACTCAGTGAGTCAAATTCTTAAAATTCAGTTCGATTCTCTATATACTTATTGAATGTTTTCTATGTTCAAGTCACTTTACTGGAGTTTCAGTCTTACTGATGACCCTAAGGGGTAAAACAACAACCATAGGTGGATAGTACCACGGACAGATTATGCTTCAATACAATTATCTATTAAGTGGGGAGAACAGCACAATATTGGAGAGGGCTACTAGAAGGTAGCTTCCTGCCAGGTGGAAGAATTCAAACATGGCTGGACACACTGTAGAGATTCAAGCAAAGGGTACACGGCTGAAACATGGGGCTTTTAACATGCCTTCCAAAATTCAGTACAAAGGGAGTTAAAGCATAAACCCTGCCTTAAAAGACTTACAGTCCAGGAAATATTAATATCATCATCATTTTCCATTTAGGTGCCTTCTATGTTTTAAGCCTACATTTTAGAGAGTACTATCTCTAAGAGATTCATGGTTGCTTGAAAAGACAGTATTGCATGGTCAAATAATTTCAAAACCATTATATTACTATCCTGTCCCCATTCCCCTCCTTAAAAGTCACAATGTACATGATCAAAGTACAGACTTTGAAATATCTAGTTGTTTTAAAAAAATCTTCATTCATTTATTCAACAAGTATATAATGAACACAAAACATGTCTATTTACTGCATGAGGCAAAAATGACAAACTCTAGCTGAAGAAATAATACTTAAAAGATAATGTGATGAAGTGACACATACTGTCCATCTGAAACATACACCAATGTGCATTAAATAGGGAGCAACCAACTTTTTTTTCTTAACACAGTGCTTATTTCTTCTGAGCACCATTTAATTCAGAACACATTAGGGAATTTATATTTGGTGATACAAATGATTTTATAACTCTTCCCTCCCCCAATGTGAGGAGCCGATAATGAAATTAAGAAGCCAGGACATACTTACATGAATCACAACATGAGGTCTTTTATGCTAAGTGCCAAAAGAAAAAAAAAAGAGGAAAGTTGATGACTAAGGACAGAGGCAACCAAGGAATATGTGATGGTGTGGTAGGACTGGAAGTGGCTTTTGAAGAAGGAGGCTTAAAGTGACTGACTTGCACAAAGTTGGAAGGAGCTGCCAAAGTAGAGAGCTTCCTGTCAAACAGAGGTGTTCAAAAAACAGTACTGTAAAGATTCAAGTCTGGTGTAGGCAGCAGAGATGGCAAAAATATGAAATCTTGAGGAATGATGGACATTCCATTTGAATGAAGTTTGTGCAGGAAAAAAACAAACACTGTTATGGGATAGAAGACACATGCAAATGCACTTAAATGCCCAAAAAATATAAGAAAGGTATCTTCTTTGTTGTGATATGAAGACATTAAAGCATTTGGAAGGAGGAGGTTGGGGAAGCAGCATAGAAAAATACATCTCACAAGAGTTGGTAAGGTGCAACTGTGGAATTAATTTAAAAGGTACAATCAAGGTGAGGAGAATGTGCATCAGTTAAAATCGGAGTCTTAGGTAGTTACTAAATCTAAAGTAACCTTCCCAGCCCCAGTTGCTCCACGTTACTTATCAGTGTCTGAAAGCATCTTATTAAGTTATTTGTTGGTATGTCTGTTGTCTACTTCTATTGGAATATAAGATTCTGGAGGGTAGAGACCTTGTTCTAGAATAATGGCTGGCCCTCACGAAATATCTGCTGAAGGAATCAATGGACCCTTTCATGGCTTTTCATCTGGAAGGCGAAAAGATAAGTATCCTCATTCACACTGGCCTGACCTGGAGCTCAACTTGGTAGAGTGAATCCTTTGTCTTCCCAGGATACTGCCCAGGCATTCACTTAGACGTGGGCTTTTTTGTATGAACTGTGAACATAAGCCACGGTGGTGAAATTGTCTTGTGTCATGGAAAAACACTGCGGTGGGAATAAAGAAGGCTGGAGTCTAGTCTAGTCTTTGGCTCTATTATAAACCTGACAGGCATTTCATCTCTCTGGACCTTAATTTAATCATCTGTAAAGACAAAGCCTAGAGGTTTCCAAGTCGTCACCAGCTCTCATAATTTACAGTTCTAACAAAGAGAACATGATCTATATGATTGCACCGAAGCATCTGATTCTCTAGGATTTTGTAGGACACACAATCCTACTCTACCAAACTTAAAAAGCAGAATTAAACGGTGTTTCTTATACCTGAACAACTTCTCTTGCCCCAGGATAATTCAAGCTGATCTATTTTAGAAACAGGAATTTATAAATTCCCTTTTACCCTATCTGAAAGCTGAGGCCGACTTTGTAACTATTCAGAATCATAGATTTTTAGACCTGAAAGGAACTTTAGAAATCATCTAAACTAATCCCAGCCATTTACTATCAAAGAGATGGAGGCACAGGGATGCCAGAGACAAATTAAAAAGGTGGCAGGGATCAGTCAGATCATGAAACTTTTGTGAGCCACGTTAAAAAATTTGGACTTCATCCTATACAAAATGGGAAAGGTTTTAGGAGAGGGTTAATTGAATCCAATCTGTGTTTTTGGAAGATCCCTCTAATACAAGTTTACACGGTTAATGAGTGACAGTCAAAATGAGAACACTGTTTCCAAACCCCGGGTCCCAAGTTAATGTTCCTTTTGGCCACAGACTGGTCTCCACACCAACCTTGGAGGCAGTGGGCACCCAGGCATACTGCCCCCTCACCTATGTGCTTCTGCCACGCAACCCAGCTACCCCCATCTTATGCCTTGCATGTCACTGGTGCCATTTTTTTTTAAAGCGTGGTGTATTTCTAAGGTGACAGCATTTTCAATACTGTCCTGCATGGTAATGAACACTAATGCCTTCTTGCTCAGCCAATAAGATCTTAAGTCATACAGCTCAACAGCAAGGACTCCTCATATGGAAGAATGATACAGATCAGTATGGGTTATTACCAAATCTTGGCCCACAAGCTGTGAAAAACTGCCTTGGGAAAGTTGGCAAAGAGATCAAAAACTTAATTCATAAATCAAGAAAAAGACGAAGTTCTGAGAAATGAATTCTGGAAAGAGATTTGAGAGTAACATTTGGGAAGATACGAGTATTTTTAAGAATAAAAAATTTGCAAGTAAAAGTAGGCTGCTCAGTGAAGAATCAGTAAAGAATAAATTAAAATGTCATTTACAAATAAGCTAGCATTTAAAGGAATTGCCAGCAATCATGTTTTAAAGTCAGTGGCATTAATGAGTTTGTTTACCAAATATTAATTTTTATGTATTAAAAACTATATCTATCATATGCTACTTAAACATATGATTCTTTTGACATCTCAAAACAGTAGCCACATATTTCCTTCATTTATTTTAAAAAATTCATTCATTGTAAATTATACGGTACATTCTTCAGGAAGAGTGAAACCACTAGCATTATATCAGTTTCTTGCTACTCTTAACAGACTATATTACTCCTAGCTTAAGGGGCAGAGGAAACAAACGCATGAGTAGTTTATCCATATGTAAGTAATATTTATTGAATTCTTACTATATCCAAAGTGTTAACTTGAAAACCAATGGCATAGCCTTGAATAAGGCAGATGTATCTGTCCTTGCAGAGCTTATGGTCTTTCTGACAAGAGACACAATTAATAATAATGATAATAATAATGATGATGATGATTATGTTCATTATAAGAGTTTGATAAGGACAGTACTACCTAGAAAAAAAGTGAGGGCTCAAAATCTAGTCAAACAGGCTTCCCAGGGCTTCCCTGGTGGCGCAGTGGTTAAGAATCTGCCTGCCAATGCAGGGGACACGGGTTCGAGCCCTGGTCTGGGAAGATCCCACATGCCGCGGAGCAACTGGGCCCATGAGCCACAATTACTGAGCCTGCGCGTCTGGAGCCTGTGCTCCGCAACAAGAGAGGCTGCGATAGTGAGAGGCCCGCGCACCGCGATGAAGAGTGGCCCCCGCTTGCCACAGCTAGAGAAAGCCCTCGCACAGAAACGAAAACCCAAACGAAGCTATAAATAAATAAATAAAGCAAAACTGTCAACAAGTAAAAATAAATAAACACTATTATATTAAAAAAAAAACAGGCTTCCCAGAAGCTGTGACATCTGAGCAGAGGACTAAAGGATATGGGAAAGAAGACAGCATTTCAAACAAGGGAACTATGTGCAAATGCTGGAAAGTGAGAGAATTTTACATATTCAAAGAATAGCAAGACATTCAATGTGGCTCACGAAGCAAGCAGGAGCGGTTTTGTGTTGAGGTCTTGCAAACCGCATGAAAGAGTTTGACGTTATCTTGCGATCAATGGGAATCTACTGGGTTTTTCAGTCAATTTTCGAATACATCATACGTTCACATGGTATAAAAATTTTAAAGATACAATAGAGTGCACAGTAAAAGTAAGTCTGACCTTCAGCCACTCAGTTCTCCCATCCAAATCCCCAAGACAGCCACAGTTACTAATTTCTGGTGCAACCTTCCAGAGATACCCTAGGCCCACATAAGCACATGCATGGGGTGGGGGAGGGGGGCGGGGCAGTGTGTGCTTCTCAGAAGGGCATTAAGCAGGGGAATGATATGACATGAGTTGCTCAGCAAGATCTTTTTAACTGCAAGGTAGAGGATGGATTAGAGAAGAGCAAAACTGGAAGCTAGGAGGAAGCTCTCCTAGTAGTTTGGGTCCCTGTGACTGTGACAGTCTATTCTAGTTAAATATGGAGAGTATGGCAGATTCAAAACAATATATATGGGATCTAAAAGTGACTGCAGGGCTTCCCTGGTGGCGCAGTGGTTGAGAGTCTGCCTGCTGATGCAGGGGACACGGGTTCGTGCCCTGGTCTGGGAAGATCCCACATGCCGCGGAGCGGCTGGGCCTGTGAGCCATGGCCGCTGAGCCTGCGCGTCCCGAGCCTGTGCTCCACAATGGGAGAGGCCACAGCAGTGAGAGGCCCGCGTACCGCAATCAATCAGTCAATCAATAAATAAAAGTGACTGCACTCTGGGACTGACTGGATACCTGCAGATGAGAGAGGGAAGCTCTCAAGGATAACATCTTCCTTCTCAGCAACTAGATGGACCTGTACTGTGGGGAACTGGAGGAATGCATTTGGGTTACAGAAGAGTATGCTTTAGACATGCTGATTTTGAGGTGCTTAAGACATATCCAAGTCCAAAAGGCAGTCAGATGTGTGGCCCTAGAGCTCAAAACTGGAGATCAAGATTTGGGGGTCCTAAGCACAGAGAAGGTAATTAAAGCCATGCTGTTAGACATCACCACCCAGGGAGAGGGTTCAGAATGAAGAAAGAAAGATTAAGACGGAGCCCTGGGGAACTTCAACATTCCAGGGGCAAGTAAAGAAAGGGGACTGAGAAAGACTGCTCAGGGATGTAGCAGCGAAATTAGAAGCACATTGGAGGTAGACGAATGTTGAAATAGTGGTAGCTACCACCTCTTCAATGCACCTTCTCTATTTGGGGAATCTCCATCTGCCCAAGAGAGAAGTCACAACTCTAGTTTTCAGTGTACTTGGCAGCTAGAATATAGACCTATGGCTTAGGACGGCCAATCAGGGGCACTCATGCCAAACTTCAATTCAGAAGAGACCTCCTGACTAAGAAGGTTGTGAGATCTTCTAGTAAGCATGGTGGTGAAGGCAGTGGTACAACTTCCGGAGTCCAGTCCTGGGTGTCAGCAGTGAAAAGTGTGCAGTATTTGTGTGAGTTGCAGTGCTGACACCAAGAGGTGGAGAGAGTGGGATCTGTACCCAGATGTGATAGGTGTTGTCGTGGCTTAACATCATCTAAAGCTGTCCTCCCACATATATTGTGGGCCACCTAACATCCTTCATTATATTCCTCTTCTGTTTAAGCTGCCGGAGTGGATTCTGTTTGCAACTCTGACACCCGATCAATACAATGTGCTTTCATGAAGACAAGGTAAATAAGTGTTTGAAGGCGGAAGTGATCAATAGAATTAACTGCTGCCTAGAGGTCAAGCAAGGTAGGGACTGAAAGATGTCTGATTTAACAGTATAGAAGTCATCAGTGACCCTGGTGAGAGCAGTCTGGAGGGGATATGGGATGAAAAATCTCGACTGAAGTGGTTTAAGGAGAGCACCTGACACGAAGAAATGAAGACAGTGAAATCAGATCATGTCTTTAAGAAATCTGCCTATAAAGAACAAGGGGGGCAATAACACAAAAGCTAGAAGGGGAGGTGGGGTTAATGGAGAAATTTAAGGGTATTTAAATGCTGATGGGAAGGAGTAACCAGAAAGAAGTTGAAAACTGCGTTTGAGAGCACTGGATGGAGCCAGTTTCCTCTGAAGACAGGAAGCAATGAGACTCCACACTGAGATGAACCCATGACTGCTGGGAGGAAGGGTGTCTACTCCACTGAGACTAAGGAAAGGCAGAAAGGGTGGGTGTGAAGCATGTGGGTTTATGTAATGAGAACAGGAGGATGAGGAATTACGTCTCCATTTTCTGTTCTGCTGGTAAAGAAGTTATCTGCTGAGAATAAGAGAATGGGTAGAGTCAAAGGTTGGTAGGGAATGGTGAAGGTCTGAAATAATCATTATAAGAAAGGAGAGGAAACTGAGCTGGGGTGCAGAGTAAAATCACCAAGCAGAGTACAGCACACAGCTAGGGGCTGGTAACATCACACACACAGTTGTAAAGATCGACCACCTGACATTTTTTTTTTTTTTTTGCGGTTCGCGGGCCTCTTACTGTTGTGGCCTCTCCCGTTGCGGAGCACAGGCTCAGGACGCGCAGGTTCAGCGGCCATGGCTCACGGGCCCAGCTGCTCCGTGGCATGTGGGATCTTCCCGGATCGGGGCACGAACCCATGTCCCCTGCATCGGCAGGCGGACTCTCAACCACTGCGCCACCAGGGAAGCCTCACCTGACATTTTTGTAACACCTTGATTCTTCCAGTTCATGTTCATAGGCATTATATGTTCATTCTCACAATAACCCTGTGACCTAGGGAGAGCAAATAGAGTTACCCACTTTTCACAGCCAAGGAACATGTTTGAAGTTGAGAAGGTTCTCAGATGTTTGCTCTAAGTCAGGGTTGGCAAATCTAGAACAGAATCACTACATGTAACCCACTGTTCCTCCACAATCTGGTCTCTATCTTTACAGTGTAACCTGCTAACACGCCCGGACATAAGCCTCCTGTTGCAAAAAATTCCAAGACATGTCTTGCTCTTTCTCTTTACTTACTTCTCTCTACCAAACTAAATTGCATTCACCCTTCAGGGCCCAGATGAAGCCCCAATTCCTCCACAGTGTCTCCCAAACCTCTTTGGCCACAGGGAGTCCATCTGTCTCTACTTCTGCACTTTTCATCTGTGCATATGCATGGCTAGTTAGTAGCTGTCTTAGCTGAATCCAACTTGCTTGAAACTAAGGAACAGACAGGCTCATTTGAAAGATTGCCTTGCCATGTTGGATGTGAAAATTCATCAAGTTGAACTGCATTCATTCCTAGAAGGCAGATTAGTACTTTTAATATTAAAAATTAACTTAACACATATATATTTATTTTACCCCAAACAAGTCATTACAATATCCAAATTCAAAGTTATTAGATTCAAAGTTATTAGATTAATCTAAACATCACCACAGTGCTTTCGTGAAAGATATGAAGCCACTCCAATTTCCAATTGTTCGTTTACACATAAATCACTGACTAAATTGCATTGCTAAATTTGACAGTTTTAATCAATGTTTAATGCTGATTAGGAAGTATGACCTCACAACAACTCAGTATAAACAAACGTATATGTTCTACAATTTCAGTCCCATTTCTTTACCGTCACTTTCTTATTTAAGGATACGAACAATTTGTAAAAATCTGTTTAAAAGCACATTCTTCATATTAAAGTAAAATTACTTGGAGGAAATTTAAAATGGAATTAAAAGTAAACGTGAAAATATTTTTATGTATTATCAAAATCCTAGGGATCTATTTTTATACCACACCAATGAGTATGAGATCCAAATTAGAACCATAATGTCTTTGCTTTTTCACCAATATTTCACCTTCACTAAGGGTAGCACCAATTTCCTAACTATCCCTTCTGTCCAAACACATACAGCTATTTTAGCTCTGGAATTGTCATTTGCCCAAACAAGCCAAGTCCTTCTCTACATAAGTCAAATTTCTCACTCGTCTCTGACATTTAATTTGTGCTTCTCACAATCTACAGATATCGCCTCCTTAAAACTTATTCCTATTTCTATTCATAATATTAATAATGAGACTAATATTTATTCCAATGTCTGTTGCTTTGACCATGCCATTTCATTTTTCTTCACAACATCACACGTCACAACTGATCCCAAACATAATTTTACATCACTGAATCAAAGTTAGATTTATTTCATTTGTGCAATCCTTAGGTATTTGTAGCTATACTGTTTTGCTGCCATTAACCATGCTCAAACTTCCATCTCCTATCTCCAAGCCTTTTTTTCCCGATGTCCTTTCTGCTCCTGATAATCTTATTTTATATTGGAGTTGTTCTTCTTTTTGAAGCTAATGAATATATAATGAGAGGAAGAGAATTGTAAGAGGAATGCTAATAGTTGTGTTTCACTTCAAGCAAGCATTTGCTAACTGGCTTCAACACTTTTAACAAATATAACTAGAACATATGACTTGGACTTCTTGAAAGGCAAGATAGAGCTGGTATTTGTAATTTAATCTCTAAGTTATATCTGACCTTAAACTTAATGAAGTTGCAAAAGAGACTGTTTCCATCAATTTAAATTTTAACCCTTCTACACTGTTGATGGGAATGTAAATTGGTACAGAGACTATGGAGAACAGTGTGGAGGTTCCTTAAAAAGCTGAAAATAGAGATACCATACAATCCAGCAATCCCACTCCTGGGTGTATATCTGGAGAAAACCATAATTCAAAACGATACATGCACCCCAATTTTCATTGCGACACTATTTACAATAGCCAGGACATGGAAGCAAGCTAAATGGCCATCAACAGAAGAATGGATAAATAAGATGTGGTACACATATACAATGGAATATTACTCAGCCATAAAAAAGAATGAAATAATGCCATTTGCAGCAACATGGATGGACCTAGAGGTGTCATACTGAGTGAAGTAAGTCAGACAGAGAAAGACAAATATCATATGATATTGCTTATATGTGAAATGTAAAAATAGGGTACAAATGAACTTATCTACAAAAAAGAAATAGAGTTACAGATGTAGAAAAAAACTTATGGTTACCAGGGGATAACGGGGTGGGGAGGGATAAATTGGGAGAATGGGATTGACATATACACACTACTATATATAAAATAGATAAAACTGATAAAACCTATTGTATAGCACAGGGAACTCTATTCAGTACTCTGTAAAGGCCTATATGGGAAAAGAATCTAAAAGAGAGTGGATATATGTATGGCTGATTCACTTTGCTGTACACATGAAACTGACACAATGTTGTAAAGGGAAGATACTCCAATAAAAATTATAAAAAAATAAATTAGAGGACTGAATCAAGACGGCAGAGTAGAAGGACGTGCTCTCACTCCCTCTTGTAAGAACACAAGAATCACAACTAGCTGCTGAACAATCATCTAAAGGAGGACACTGGGACTCACCAAAAAAGATACGCCACATCCAAAGACAAAGGAGAAGCCACAATGAGACGGTAGGAGGGGCGCGACCACAGTAAAATCAAATCCCATAACTGGTGGGTGGGTGACTCATAGACTGGAGAACACTTATACCACAGAAGTCCACCCACCGGTGTTAAGTTTCTGAGCCCCACGTCAGGCTTCCCAACCTGGGGGTCCGGCAACAGGAGGACAAATTCCTAGAGAATCAGACTTTGAAGGCTAGTGGGATTTGTTTGCAAGGCTTTGACAGGACTAGGGGGAAAAGAGACTCCACTCTTGGATGACACAAACAAAGCAGTGTGTGAATCGGGACCCAGGGGAAGGAGCAGTGACGCCAGGGGAGACTGAAGCAGACATAACTGCTAGTGTTGGAGGGTCTCCCGGAGTCTTCCATTAGCCCCAACAAAGACCCCAGGTAGGCTCCAGTGTTGGGTTGCCTCAGTCCAAACAACCAACAGGGAGGGAACCCAGCTCCACCCATCAGCAGTCAAGGGGACTAAAGTTTTGCTGAGCTCTGCTGACCAGAGCAACAGTCACCTCTACCCACCACCAGTCCCTCCCACCAGAAAACTTGCACAAGCCTCTCAGATAACCTCATCCAACAGAGGGCAGACAGCAGAAGCAAGAAGAGCTACATCCCGCAGCCTGTGGAAAAACAACCACATTCACAGAAAGATAGACAAGATGAAAGGACAGAGGGTTATGTACCAGATGAAGGGACAAGATAAAGCCTCAGAAAAACAACTAAATGAAGTGGAGATAAGCAACCTTCCAGAAAAAGAATTCAGAATACTGATAGTGAAGATATCCAGGACCTCGGAAAAAGAATGGAGGCAAAGATCAAGAAGATGCAAGAAATGTTTTTTAAAAAACCTAGAAGAATTAAAAAACAATCAAACAGAGATGAATGTTACAATAACTGAAATGAAAAATACACTAGAAGGAATCAGTAGCAGAATAACTGAGGCAGAAGAACGGATAAGTGACCTGGAAGACAGAATGGTGGAATTCACTGCTGCAGAACAGAATAAAGAAAAAAGACTGAGAAGAAATGAAGGCAGACTAAGAGACCACTGGGACAACATTAAGCGCTACAGCATTCACATTATAGGAGTCCCAGAAGGAGAAGAGAGATAGAAAGGACCAGAGTAAATATTTGAAGAGATTATAGTGGAAAACTTCCCTAACATGGGAAAGGAAATAGCCACCCAAGTCCAGGAAGCGCAGAGTTCCATACAGGATAAACCCAAGTAGAAAAACGCCAAGACACATAGTAATCAATTAGCAAAAATTAAAGACAAAGAAAAATTTTTGAAAGCCGCAAGGGAAAAACGACAAATAACATACAAGGGAATTCCTAAAGGTTAACAGCTGATTTCTCAGCAGAAACTCTGCAAGCCAGAAGGGAGTGGCATGATATACCTAACATGATGAAAGGGAAGAACCTACAACCAAGATTACTCTACCGAGCAAGGATCTCGTTCAGATTCGATGGAGAAATCAAAAGCTTTACAGACAAACAAAAGCTAAGAGAATTCAGCACCACCAAACCAGCTGTACAACAAATGCTAAAGGAACTTCTGTAGGCAGCAAACACAAGAGAAGGAAAAGACCTACAATAACAAACCCAAAACAATTAAGAAAATGATAATAGGAACATACATATCAATAATTACCTTAAATGTAAATGGATTAAATGCTCAAACCAAAAGACAGAGACTGGCTAAATGACTACAAAAACAAGACCCGTATATATGTGGTCTACAAGAGACCCACTTCAGACCCAGGGACACATACAGACTGAAAGTGAGGGTATAGAAAAAGATATTCCAAGCAGATGGAAATCAAAAGAAAGCTGGAGTCGCAATTCTCATATTAGACAAAATAAACTTCAAAATAAAGAATGTTACAAGAGACAAAGAAAGACACTACATAATGATTACGGGGTATCAATCCAAGAAGAAGATAAAACAATTGTAAATATTTATGCACCCAACACAGGAGTACAACAAAACATAAGGCAAATTTTCACCTTCATAAAAGGGGAAATCCACAGCAACACAATAATAATATGGGACATTAACACCGCACTTTCACCAAAGGACAGATCATCCAAAATGAAAATAAAGAAGGAAACACAAGCTTTAAATTACACATTAAACAAGACGGACTTAACTGATATATATAGGACATTCCATCCAAAAGCAACAGAATACACATTCTTCTCAAGTGCTCGTGGAACAGTCTCCAGGATAGGTCATATCTTGGGTCACAAATCAAGCCTCAGTAAATTTACAAAAATTGAAATCGTATCAAGTATCTTTTCAGACCACAGTGCTATGAGACCAGATATCAATTATAGGAAAAAATGTGTAAAAAATACAAACACATGGAGGTTAAACAATACACTACTTAATAACCAAGAGATCACTGAAGAAATCAAAGAGGAAATCAAAAAATACCTAGAAACAAATCACAATGAAAACACAATGACCCAACACCAATGGGATGCAGCAAAAACAATTCTAAGAGGGAAGTTTATAGCAATACAATCCTACGTTAAGAAACAAGAAACATCTCAAATAAACAAACTAACCTTATACCTAAAGCAATTGGAGAAAGAAGAACAAAAATCCCCAATGTTAGCAGAATGAAAGAAACCATAAGGATCTGAGCAGAAATAAATGAAAAAGAAATGAAGGAAACGAGAGCAAAGATAAACAAAACTAAAAGCTGGTTCTTTGAGAAGATAAACAAACCATGAGCCAGACTCATCAAGAAAAAAGGGAGAAGACTCAAATCAACAGAATTAGAAATGAAAAAGGAGAAGTAACAACTGACACTGCAGAAATAAAAGGAACATGAGAGATTACTACATGCCAATAAAATGGAAAGCTTGGAAGAAATGGACAAATTCTTAGTAATGCACAAGTTTCTGAGACTGAACCAGGAAGAAAGTGAAAATATGAACAGAACAATCACAAGCATTGAAATTGAAACTGTGATTAAAAATCTTCCAACAAACAAAAGCCCAGGACCAGATGGCTTCACAGGCAAATTCTATCAAACATTTAGAGAAGAGCTATCACCTATCCTTCTCAAACTCTTCCAAAATATAGCAGAGGGAGGAACACTCCCAAACTCATTCTATGTGGCCACTATTAACCTGATACCAAAACCAGACAAAGATGTCACAAAGAAAGAAAACTACAGGTCAATATCACTGACAAGCATAGATGCAAAACTCCTCAACAAAATACTAGCAAACAGAATCCAAAGGCACATTAAAAGGATCATACACCGGGCTTCCCTGGTGGCGCAGTGGTTGGGAGTCCGCCTGCTGATGCAGGGGATGCGGATTTGTGCCCTGGTCTGGGAAGGTCCCACGTGCCACGGAGTGGCTGGGCCTGTGAGCCATGGCCACTGGGCCTACATGTACGGAGCCTGTGCTCCACAGTGGGAGAGGTCACAGCAGTGAGGTGCCCACATGCCACAAAAAAAAAAAAAAAAAAAAAAAAGGATCATACACCATGATCAAGTAGGTTTTGTGTCAGGATTGCAAGGA
The DNA here is from genome assembly GCF_963924675.1 of Phocoena phocoena. Taxonomy (NCBI): domain Eukaryota; kingdom Metazoa; phylum Chordata; class Mammalia; order Artiodactyla; family Phocoenidae; genus Phocoena; species Phocoena phocoena. The sequence goes on along the minus strand of NC_089229.1, from coordinate 67,574,608 downwards.
TTCTTCAATATACGCAAATCAACCAACGAGATACACAATATTAACAATTTGAAGGAGAAAAACAATTCGATCATCTCAAGTCATGCAGAGAAAGCTTTCAACAAAATTCAACACCCATTTATGATAAAAGCCCTCCAGAAAGTAGGCATAGAGGGAACTTTCCTCAACATAATAAAGGCCATATCTGACAAACCCACAGCCAACATCGTCCTCAATGGTGAAAAACTGAAACCATTTCCACTAAGATCAGGAAAAAGACAAGATTGCCCACTCCCACCAGTATTATTTAACATAGTTTGGGAAGTTTTAGCCATAGCAATCAGAGAAGAAAAAGAAATAAAGGAATCCAAATCAGAAAAGAAGAAGTAAAGATGTCACTGTTTGAAGATGACATGATACTATACCTAGAGAATCCTAAAGATGCTACCAGAAAACGACTAGAGCTAATCAATGAACTGGATCAAGTAGCAGGATACAAAATTAATGAACAGAAATCTCTGGCATTCCTATACACTAATGATGAAAAATCTGAAAGAGAAATTAAGAAAACATTCCCATTTACCATGGCAACAAAAAGAATAAAATATCTAGGAATAAACCTACCTAAGGAGACAGAAGACCTGTGCACAAGAAAATTATGAGACACTGTTGAAAGAAATTAAAGATGATACAAATAGATGGAGAGGTATACCATGTTGTTGGACTGGAAGAACCAACATTGTGACTCTGCTACCCAAAGCAATCTACAGATTCAATGCAATCCCTATCAAACTACCACTGGCATTTTTCACAGAACTAGAACAAAAAATTTCACAATTTGTAAGGAAACACAAAAGACCCCGAATAGCCAAAGCAATCTTGAGAAAGAAAAACGGAGCTGGAGGAATCAGGCTCCCTGACTTCATACTATACTACAAATCGACAGTAATCAAGACAGTATGGCACAAAAATAGAAATATAGATCAATGGAACAGGATAGAAAGCCCAGAAATGAACCCACGCACATATGGTCACATTATCCTTATTAAAGGAGGCAAGAATATACAGTGGAGAAAAGGGAAGAACCTACAACCAAGATTATTCTACCCAGCAAGGATCTCATTCAGATTCGATGGAGAAATCAAAAGCTTTACAGACAAGCAAAAGCTAAGAGAATTCAGCACCACCAAATCAGCTCTACAACAAATGCTAAAGGAACTTCTCTAAGTGGGAAACACAAGAGAAGAAAAGGATCTACAAAAACAAACCCAAAACAATTAAGAAAATGGTCATAGGAACATACATATCAATAATTACCTTAAACATGAATGGATCAAATGCTCCAATCAAAAGACACAGGCTTGCTGAATGGATACAAAAACAAGACCCATATATATGCTATCTACAAGAGACGCACTTCAGATCTAGGGACACATACAGACTGAAAGAGAGGGGATGGAAAAAGATATTCCATGCAAATGGAAATCAAAAGAAAGCTGGAGTAGCAATACTCATATCAGATAAAATAGATTTTAAAGAATGCTACAAGAGGCAAGGGAGGACACTACATAATGATCAAGGGATCAATCCAAGAAGAATATATAACAATTATAAATATACATGCACCCAACATACGAGCATCTCAATACATAAGGCAACTGCTAACTGCTGTAAAAGAGGAAATTGACAGTAAGACAATAATAGTGGGGGACTTTAACACCTCGCTTACAACAATGGACAGATCATCCAAAATGAAAATAAATAAGAAAACAGAAGCTTGAAATGACACAATTGACCAGATAGATTTATAGGATATTTATAGGACATTCCATCCAAAAACAGCAGATTACACTTTTGTCTCAAGTGCGCACGGAACATTCTCCAGGATAGATCACATCTTGGGTCACAAATCAAGACTCAGTAAATTTAAGAAAATTGCAATCATATCAAGCATCTTTTCTGACCAAAATGCTATTAGATTACAAATGAACTAAAGGGGAAAAAAACGTAAAAAACCCAAACACAAGGATGCTAAACCATACATTACTAAATAACCAAGAGGTCACTGAAGAAATCAAAGAGGAAATCAGAAAATTCCTAGAGACAAATGACAATGAAAACACGATGATCCATAACCTATGGGATGAAGCAAAAGCACTTCTAAGAGGGAAGTTTAGAGCTATACAAGCCTACCTCAAGAAACAAGAAAAATCTCAAATAAACAATCTAACCTTACACCTAAAGGAAATAGAAAAAGAAGAACAAACAAAACCCAAACTTAGCAGAAGGAAAGAAATCATAAAGAACAGAGCAGAGATAAATGAAACAGAAACAAAGAAAACAATACCAAAGAATAATAAAACTAAAAGCTGGTTCTTTGACAAGATAAACAAAATTGATAAACCATTAGCCAGATTCATCGAGAAAAAGAGGGAGAGGACTCAAATCAAGAAAATTAGAAATGAAAAAGGAGAAGTTAACAACAGACACTGCAGAAAAACAAAGCATCCTAAGAGACTACAACAACCAGCTGTATGCCAATAAAATGGACAAATTCTTAGAAAGGAATATCCTTCCTAGACTGAACCAGTAAGAAATGGAAAATATGAGCAGACCAATCACAAGTAATGAAATTGAAACAGTGATTAAAAATCTTCCAACAAACAAAATCCCAGGACCAGATGGCTTCACAGGTGAATTCTATCAAACATTTAGAGAAGCGCTAACAACCATCCTTCTCAAATTCTTCCAAAAAATTGCAGAGGAAGGAACACACTCAAACTCATTTTATGAGGCCACCATCATTCTGATACCAAAACCGCACAAAGATACTACAAAAAAGGAAAATTACAGACCAATATCACTGATGATTATAGATGCAAAAATCCTCAACAAAATACTAGCAAACAGAATCCAGCAACACATTAAAAGGATCATACACCATGATCAAGTGGGATTTACCCAGGGATGCAAGGGTTCTTCAATATATGCAAATTAATCAATGTGATACACCATATTAACAAATTGAAGAAGAAAATCATATGCTTATTTCAATAGATGAAAAAAAACCTCTTGACAAAGTTCAACACCCATTTATGATAAAAACTCTCCAGAAAGTGGGCATAGAGGGAAACTACCTCAACATAATAAAGGCCATATACAACAAACCCACAGCAAACATCATTCTCAATGGTGAAAAACTGAAAGCATTTCCTCTAAGATCAGGAACAATACAAGGATGTCCATTCTCACCACTATTATTCAACATGGTTTTGGAAGTCCAAGCCATGGCAATCAGAGAAGAAAAAGAAATAAAAGGAATACAAATTGGAAAAGAAGAAGCAGAAGTGTCACTGTTTGCAGATGACATGATACTATACATAGAGAATCCTAAAGATGCCACCAGAAAACTACTAGAGCTAATCAATGAACCTGGTAAAGTTGCAGGATACAAAATTAATGCACAGAAATCTCTTGCATTACTGTACACTAATGATGAAAAATCTGAAAGAGAAATTAAGGAAACACTCCCATTTACCATCACAACAAAAAGTATAAAATACCTAGGAATAAACCTACCTAAGGAGACAAAATACTTGTATGCAGAAAAGTATATGACACTGATGAAAGAAATTAAAGATGATACAAATAGATGGAGAGATATACCATGTTCTTGCATTGGAAGAATCAACACTGTGAAAATGACTCTCCTACCCAAAGCAATCTACAGATTCAATGGAATCCCTATCAAATCACCAATGGCATTTTTTACAGAACTAGAACAAAAAAATCTTAAAATTTGTATGGAGACACAAAAGACCCTGAATAGCCAAAACAGTCTTGAGGGAAAAAAACGGAGCTGGAGGAATCAGACTCCCTGACTTCAGACTATACTACAAAGCTACAGTAATCAAGATAATATGGTACTGGCACAAAAACAGAAACATAGATCAATGGAACAAGATAGAAAGCCCAGAGATAAACCCATGCACCTATAGTCAACTAATCTATGACAAAGGAGGCAAGGATATACAATGGAGAAAAGCCAGTCTCTTCAATACGTGGTGCTGGGAAAACTGGACAGCTACATGTAAAGGATTGAAATTAGAACAGTCCCTATCACCATACACAAAAATAAACTCAAAATTGACTCGAGTCCTAAATGTAAGACCGGACACTGTAAAACTCTTAGAGGAAAACATAGGAAGAACACTCTTTGACATAAATCACAGCAAGATCTTTTTTGATCCACCTCCTAGAGTAATGGAAATAAAAACTAAAATAAACAAATGGGGACTAATGAAACTTCAAAGCTCTTGCACAGCAAAGGAAATCATAAGCAAGACAAAAAGGCAACCCTCAGAATGGGAGAAAATATTTGCAAATGAATTAACAGACAAAGGATTAATCTTCAAAATATATAAACAACTCATGCAGCTCAATATTAAAAAAAGAAACAACCCAATCCAAAAAGGGCAGGAGACCTAAATAGACATTTCTCCAAAGAAGAGATACAGATGGCCAAGAAACACATGAAAAGCTGCTCAACATCACTAATTACTAGAGAAATGCAAATCAAAACTACAATGAGGTATCACCTGACATCAGTTAGAATGGGCATCATCAGAAAATCTACAAACAACAAATGCTGGAGAGGGTGTGGAGAAAAGGGAACCCTCTCGCACTGTTGGTGGGAATGTAAATTGATACAGCCACTATGGAGAACAGTACGGAGGTACCTTTAAAAACTAAAAATAGAATTACCATATGGTCCAGCAATCCCACTACTGGGCATATACTCAGAGAAAACCATAATTCAAAAAGACACATGCACCCCAATGTTCATTGCAGCACTATTTATACTAGCCAGGTCATGGAAGCAAACTAAATGCCCATCGACAGACAAATGGATAAAGAAGATGTGGTACATATATACAACGGAATATTACTCAGCCATTAAGAGGAATGAAACTGAGTCATTTATTGAGACGTGGATGGATCTAGTGACTGTCATACAGAGTGAAGTAAGTCAGAAAGAGAAAAACAAATAGCGTATATTAACGCATATATTTGGAATCTAGAAAAATGGTACAGATGGACCAGTTTGCAGGGCAGAAATTGAGACACAGATGTAGAGAACAAACGTATGGACACCAAGGGGTGAAAGCAGTAGGGGGTGGGGTGTGTGTGTGATGAATTGGGCGATTGGGATTGACATGTATACACTAATGTGGATAAAACTGATGACTAATAAGAACTGGCTGTATAAAAAAATAAAATAAAAATTTAAAAATTTTAATTAATTAATTAAAAAATTATTAATCATGTGATGCTTCACATGTCACTTCAAATGGATACTTTCCAGGGTGGTGGCTTTTTTAAAAAATGACTTTTTTTAATCTAATAAAAAGCTGATAGAGAACCAATGCTTCACATAAGACACCTGCAGCTGATTTTGCTTAATTCAACGCAGGCCTTTTCTCCCTAACATTAATAAACAAGTACATATACATGTAATTATCAAGTACTTTAACCTGCTACTCATTTATAGAAAAATAACATGAATCCCCATGGCTACATTTAAAGTTTTATCATATAATTTACAAAATGAGGACAAATTGTACATACTCTATATCCAAGAACTGGTTAGAATATTATTCATTTGGCATAAAGTGGTTTGGTTCTAGAAATAATGCATGGTAAGTTAGTTACTGAAGTAGCTAAAGATCTCTTTATAAGTGGCTTAAAATACGACATTATCATACTGACTCTGCGTACTGCTTCCTCAAGTTTCCAATAAACTAATAGTATAATACCTTGTTTCCCAAATAAATTCATGTTGCATGAACTGACTGACACACTGGTGGTAATAAATATATGTGTAAAACACAAGTTCAATGGCACACTCTTACCAAAGACTTATTTTTCTGGAAGACATTTTCACCTACTTAATCTTGTTTAACCTCCCTTCCCACAGCAACCTCATGAAACAATTTCTCCCTGTTTAATAGGTGAGGAGACTGAGGCTCAGATATATTAAGTGATTTGTACAAGTTCCCACAGTTAGTAAATGGAAAGATTTTGATTTGATCATATAAACATTTTACATTCATTTGTCTATTAAATCCCCAAATTTCTTCTGACATATATTTAAAAAAAAATAATTACAGGTAGATGTACATCTAAATCTGCAACGTACAACGTATCCAACTGGGTACCAGAATATCTCCTTATGCACAAGGAGTTGTACAAAATAAGTAATTGACTTTTCAGCATCGACTAGTAAAAGGGTAATGGTTATAAATGCTTGTTTAACACTGGCAGGTAGTAAATGTCTCCAACATATTACAAAGAAATGCAAAGGTAAGCATTCTGTTGACAACAGCAGGTCAAACAAGACCCAAAACCATACCTACCAGAAGGTCACCACCCTGAGTGTTGCTATGGACTCTAGAATAAATCAGCGCATACCATCACTGCCCAATGCCCTGCCCCTGGGCATCCTCTAGGCCTTTCCCTGTCCTCTGAGTCTCTGCCAAAGCTAGTACATATCCCTGTGTCCCTAATTTGCCCCTTTAAAAATAGCTCCCATCCCCAAACTACAAAACTCTTGAAATACCACATATGGTCTTTTTCAGTCTTCACAGCATAAAAAAAAAAAAAAAAAAGGTTCTTTTACCTAACTTTGTTTTGTTCTTTGGAACCTAGGCCCTACAGTAGCCTTGTTTATGTCCTACATATGAGAGTTTATCCCTTTTCCCATCATCACATTATGTCTCTCCCACCATTCAGCGTTAAACCAGCTCAAAGGTCCAGGCAGCCCTCACAAGCTTGTACATAAACCCCTCTTCACCTTTGGCATAAATCCAAAAGCCCTCAAGAAAATCCAATAATATAAACAGATACTGGGGTTAGGCATCATGCTCACATATAGCCATGTTCCTATTCCTTACTTAATTCAAACCAATGGTTCTCAACTGGAAGCAATTTTGCCCTCCCAGGGAAATTTGGCAATGTCTGGAGAAATTTTTGGTTATCACACCTGGAAGTGGGGAGATGGACATAGGTGTGCTACTGGCATCTAATGGGTAGAGGCCAGGGATGCTGCTAAACATCCCACAATGCACAGGATACCACCCACAACAAAGAATTATCCAGTCCAAAATGTCAATAGTACCAATGTTGAGAAATACCGGTTTAAACTAACACCACTGTGACACACAGGGATATATGACCACACAGGCTCAACAATTCATCTTTCTTGAGAGGAACAGATTAATTAAAGGCTCAAAAGTAATCACAATTTTGAATCCATCCTGAGAAGGATGTTAATATAGAACTAGTTTAGAATAATCCTTTTCAAACTTGAACGTGCATGAGAATCACCTGTGAAGCTTGTAAAAATGCAGATTTTTGAGACCCAATCCAGGATAAAGGCTGCATCCAGGAACGTGTATTTTTAACAAGCTCTTTGGGTGAATTTGATGCAGCTTGAACCTCTAAACTCTGAGCGCTCTAAGAAACTAAGCTGAGGAAGTGAAACTGTATACTGATGAAAATAAACTGAGTTTGTGAACACTAAACTTTTCCTCCAGTTGAACATATGGCTAAAAAACACTGGATAGCTGTCAAATCACTGAGGTGATAATAATAACTAATAATTAACTAATAATAATAAACTCTATGCCTTAAACCAGTGCTTTTCAAATTTTCATATGCATAGGAATCACCTGGAGATCTTGTTAACATGCAGATCTGATTCAGTAGGTCTTAGATACAGTATGAGATTCTGCATTTTTAACCAGCTCCCAGGTAATGGCCTATATTTTTAGTCCTTGGACCAGCATGTTGAATAATAAGGTCTTAGAAAACAACTGACAAAAGAATACAAAGACAGGACTACTTATTTCAAAAGCGCAAAACCATCAATCACAATTCTCATCTCCATCTGCATCTGGAAAATGGACATAGACTTTAGATGTTACCTCCACTACAAAGTCAGCTCCACAAGAGCAGAAGTGTAATTGGTTTTACCCATGACTTTATGGCCAGCACCCATTCAAGACCTGGCACATACTTTGTACTCAACAAATACTGTGAATAAACGAATGCTAACAGAGAGTCTCTCTATGAAGTTTAGTGATAAAAGCCAATCGTAAATCAAAATGCCAAAAAAAAGCCTAGAGATCCACCTCAGAAAGAAGAAAATACTTGTTCTTAATCCTATTTAATACATAGATATATCATTAATAGATAACTGATTTATGATTTCTCCTCTATATAGTATCCAAAGTGATCACGAACTCAGACTTAACTATGAGTGTTTTCTAGAGATGTGCATTCTTTGGGGGAAAAAAATCAGCTGACCATAAAAATCACATAAGTATGATATTTTGTTTGAAAAGAATAGTATATAGGTAGCATTGACAGCTTCTTCAACTTCCTTTGCATGAGAAACTATGCCTAAGAAGAAATTCAGAGAAGTTTAATCTTTATTAGGTTTGATTAAAAAAATTTAAAGTCCTCCCTTCATATCAGAGGAGGCCCTGGTTTCAAAGAAAAAATGCCATTTTCCTCTGATTTGAGTATCTTAATGTAAACTTAATCAAGTTTACAAATGAACAGAAATTGAGTTAGAGAAAGCTGAAGTTAAGTATCACAGAGAACAAATGATGAATGAGGCCAGAAAAACCACTAATGCAAGTTCAAATTTTGTTATGTCACTTGATAGGGATTTTCAAAAGATTTGCACCAAAACTCCTTAATCGGAGAAAGAATGATTTTCATGAAAACACAAAACAAAACAATACAAAACAGTATTTCCTCAGCATTGTAAACATGTTAAATAGATATTCCTCAATGCCTAAAAACACTTTAATATTTCCATATATCATATTAATTCTAAAATCTGTTTTATGTGGCAAATTTTTCACTTGATTAGATGGATAGATGATGCTATTAAAAGGTTAATTCATATTTGGAAACATCAGAAATACTTTTTCTCATCTCCTTTTTTTGTTGTTGTTAATTTGTAACTGTGTTGGTTAAGTTTATTCGTCAACATGACTAGGCCATGGGGTGACCAGGCATTTGATCAAACATTATTCTGGGTGTATCCATCTGTGACGGTGCTTCTGGATGAGGTTTACATATGACTTGGAATAAAGCAGATTGCCCTCCCTAATGTGGGTGGGCCTCATCCAATCAACTGAAGACTTGAATAGAACAAAAAGGCTAAGTAGGAGGGAAACTTTGCCTGCCTGACTGATGAGCTAGGACACTGGTCTTCTCCCGCCCTTGGAATTGAACTTACACCATTGGCTATCCTGGTTCTCAGGTCTTTAGACTTGGACTAAAACTACACTATCAACTCTGCTAGGTATCCAGCTTGCTGACTGTAGATCTTGAGACTCTTCAGCCTCTATAATCACATGAGTCGATTCCTTATACTTTCTCTCTCTCTCTCTCTCTCTCTCTCTCTCTCTCTCTCTCTCTCTTTGTCTCTCTCTCTCTCTCTCTCTCCTCTCTTATCTATTGACATATATGTCCTATTGGTTCTGTTTTTCTGAAGAATGCTGACTAACACAGTAACCTTGGACCTTTTTATTTAAGAAACTCTACTTTAATACTCAATAGAACAGGCATCATTAACCATAGTTTTGAAAGCTAAAATCTGCTAGAATTTCCTAATTAATCCCATAGGGCTTGGTCCCCTGGTTATTTATCCCTACTCTGTTAGCAGGCCTCCCATTAGCTCCAGTGGAGAGTTGTGTGCTAGTTTACAGTCAGAGAGTTGAGCTCATTCTGTATCTTTTCCTTCATATCTCTTGGAGCAACTCTGTGAGACTATCACTCATCTTATTGTTAAAGAAATCGTCTCAGATTGGCTCTATATTCCATAATTAATGAAATGCAGGTACTGACTAAGTCAGGAATTCACTACTAAATGAATTAGATGTGAAGCTGAGAAAGAAAAAAAAGAAGGAAGGAAGGAAGGAAGGGAGGGAAGGAAGGAGGGAGGAAGAAAGGAGGGACAGAGTAAGGGAAGGGAGGGAAGGAAAGGGCAAGAAAGAATGAGAGAGAGTTTGTTTTCCCATTGTCTTCCAGTGTGGATTATTTATCATGGTTCCGTCTCATTACAGTTTCTCTAATGCCAAGAAGCTGCTTTTCAGATGGACTACAGTTTTTTTTATTCCTTTTCAGAAACATTCAATTTTTAAAGCCAGTTAACTGCTTTTAAAAGAAAGTCTTTCTGAAGAAAAATCTATATGGTACTCTTACCCATAAAAATAAGAATTAGATTAGGTATCTAATAAGTAAATTAAAAGTAGTAAAAGTTTAAAAACACCAAATTTGAAGATAGGTGACATGAATTTGAACCCTCGTTTACTGTTTGCTATCTAAATAAGTGATTTGGGGGAAAATCATTTTATTTCCAAGCTCTTCAGTTTTCTCAACTACGAAACAGGAGATTATAATAATGCCTACATCACAGGACTGCTGCATGAAATAAACTGTTGTATGCGGAAAGCTTTCTAAATGTCTCTAAAGAGCAATATGGTTATTATGTTGGTTTTGTTTTTTAATATTAGCCTTAGTGGCAAACAGTATAATAAGAAAAAAGAATACAACATAGGAAAAAACTGAGAAATTACTTGTTTTCATTAAGATTTATGCTTACATTACTTTGTACATAGGCCAGAATTTACTGAAATGCATAACAAAAAAGAAGGTAGAAAAGGTATCATTAGCCAAAGGAATGAATTAAAAAGACAGGAATGGGGTGAGAGGAGACAGTATTTCTTTTGGTGTGACTGGTGAAAAAAACAAACAAACAGGTATTTGAACTGGATACCTAAATATAGTGGTTTATAGTTTATGTTTGAAGGTGTGCCATGCCTGGCACATAGCAAGTGCTAACGAAATGTTTATTAAGGTTCCAATCTTCACGTTCAACTAGCATTTGGTTAAGCAACTTCTACATACCAAACATTTGATGTTCGAGTCAGTTGGTTTGCAAATTGTAGCTAGAATTCAAATCTTAGGTGAAAATTTAAGAGTGTTCAGTAAAAGCAATGGTGGATATGGGAAATTTTCTGGGATTTGTAGTCCTTTAAGTATGCATGCCATTTATCAGTACAATGAGTGGGATAAACGAATAAATTCCTTTCCTTGTACTACTCAAAATATTTTTCAAAGGAAAATGCATATCAATCTAAAACAACTAAATCCATTTTTAGCTATAAAAATCTATATGACAATTAGACTTTCTTATATAAGTACAATTTAATAAGTTCAATACTTATCCTGAATAATTCTTTAGTGATGAGGTAGCCTAAAGGTGCCCATCTGTTCAGCATATCTAAGCATTTCAAACCATCAATAAACAAATATTTCTTAAACTCTAAATTGTCTATCTCTATTTTAGAAGTTTTGGAAAATTCAAGGAAAGTAAATAGCCTGTGACCACGAAACACTTATATTATAGGTGGTAGAAATACATACAAATGCACACGTATGAATCCCTTAATAACTAATATAATAGATAATAAAGTATATTACAACCGGGCAATTGGATATAAATTAGTACAGAACAAGGTATTAATTCTTCAGTCGGATAAAATAAAAAGTAGATTTGAGAAATTAAATTTATGTGCACCTAATTCATCAAGAAAATTTTTTTAAAAATTAAGCAGCCTAGAATATAATTAAATCATAGATAGTTAGAACAAAAAGCAGAAGGTATACCTGTCAGACTGTATTAGTTTTCTAAGGCTACTATAATAAAGCCTCACAAACTGGTGGCTTAAGCAACAGAGATTCATTGTCTTAACGGTTTTATAGCCTAACAGTCCAAAATCAAGGTATCAGCCTTTCTAAGGGCTGAGAAGGACAACTTGCTCCACGCTCCTCACCTTGCTTCTGGTACCTTGCTGGAAATCTTTGGTGTTCCTTGGCTTGTAGGTGCATCACCCCAATCTCTGCCTGTATGTTCACATGACATTCTCCCCGTGTGTCCGTGTCAAAATCTCTCCAGTTTATAAGGACAACAGTCATACTGGAGTAGGGTCCCGGCATTTTCCAGTATGACTTCATCTAAACTAACTACACTTGCAACAGCCCTATTTCCAAATAAGTTCTCATTCTGAGGTAACAGGTTAGGGCTTTAACATATGACTTCGTGAGAGGCACAACTCAACCCATAACACAGACAAACCATCATGAGCAAAGAAAACGATGAAAATACTGGAAGAGATTTGCTATGGATTAATGGATAAATAGCTATGTAGGGCCAGGCAACAGAAAGGCTTGGAACCTTGGCAAAGGAGTTTGAGCTTGATGGGTTGAGCAACAAAAAGGGACCATGGGCTCTCAAGCAGAAGAAATGGGTTTTGTAAACATTAATCCAGAGAATGGGTCCTGGTTGGGTAGGAGGGAGCGAGACACTAGAGAGAGAATGACTAAACAGAAGGTGACATGAAGTGAAAACAATGATATCTGGCAGCAGCAGTCAGAATGAAAGAGATAAGATGAATCCAGGAAAAACTGGTCCATCAGCAAGGGATTATTCTTTTAGGGGGTTCAGATTTTCTATATTCTCATTAATTTGAAGAAATGCCTCACAAACTTCCTTTCGTTAATAAGGCATCCATTACCAATTTTGGTAAACAAATGTGATACGCAAATATATAAAAGACTCACCTATGCAGAATTATTTTCCAGTTCTTAGTGTACTGCCAAAAGCTTGGATAGCAACAATGCCAGCAATTTTAAGGTGTCTGGGAAACAGGAACAAGCTTCTTCATCATAATGCACTACAGCTGACACAGCTGTAATCCCTGGCACCTCTTATGCACTGAAGAGAGAAACTTACCAAATAAATGACTTCTGAAGACACTATCTAAAATGGAATGCCAAGATGGTCCTAAAATAGTACTCAATAGTGTAAGGAAGTGTCAAGAGGAAGTATAGTCAAAACATCAAAAGCTCCTACCATTTTCAGTTTAAAGTCAAGACATGTAGCAAAGAATCATTCTGAAAAACACAATGTCCAACGTAATTTTTGACAATCTTTATAGACTGTATGTATTACAAGAAACCAAATGAAGGGGAAAGTACTAAAAAATTTGGTAACACTCTGTAGGGAATGAGGAACATTGAATGGATGGAGATGGACAAATGATTTTTAAAAGAGAAATATGATAAACATATAGTTCATAAAAAACATAAAGCAGGGCAATATACTCTCAGATATTTTAGAACATTAATATCTAAAAGCTGGACAAGTCATCTAGTTATAAAATCCTAATTTAAGTCATGTTTATAAATATCTAAGGAGTCACAAAACTCTTTCAAAAACAAGAAGCTATCATCTGCATGGCTGAGTCACTGGGGGTGAGGCCAGACAGAACTGAAAAGGAAAAAACAGGTGGCAAAGAAACACCCTTTCTTAGCCCCACTGTCCCTTAAGCTACTGCTTTGTCTTTCTCCTTCCCTTCATAAGCAAACATCTGGAAGGAGTTCTCTTCCTTCATCAGAACCATTTTTCCCATGATGCAATACTGAATGTACTCCAAACTGGCTTTTGTCATCACCTTTGCACCAAAATCGCCATGGCTGGCCCTCAGTGTCATCCATAATGTTCAACACAAAGGATGTTTTTCAGTCTTTATCATTCTCGATCTCTCAGAAGCATTGTATGTTTTTTGAAATCCCCTCTTTTCCTTGGTTTCTGTGACACCACCTCCTCTTCTCTTCCTAATTGTCAGCCACGACTTTCCTCTCTCCATCACCAAGTCATCTTCTTTATAAAACACTCAAACACCAGAGTTTTTCAAAACTCTCTAGGTAATTTCTTCCACTTTCTCAACTACCATTTATATGCCAAAGCAACCCAAATGTTATGTACAACTTAAACTTCTCTGAACCCCACAATGAAGTATATTCAACTGGCTACTCACCTGTCCCTCAAGTACTACAACCCACCATGATGATTTTCCCACCAAATCTGTTTCCTAAGAGAGCAGCACTAACACCTGCCTGTTTCTCAGGACAGAAACCTGAGTATCACCCTTGAAACCTCTCTACTCATCGTCTGCTAGCACCAATTAATCGTCAGGATTGGTTTTACCTCACTAATGCTCTCAAATACACCCACATCTCCATCCCCCTTTCTTCTGCAGGCCACTGAGGTCTCCCATCCACTGGTTTCCCACATCCAGTCTTCCCTTCATTCAGCCTGAAGCAGAAGTGATTATTTAAAACACCAATGTGATCAGGGCATTCCTCTGCAAAACTTTTCATCAGCTCTCCCTTGTTCTTAGCACAAAACCCTTAGTCTTTACTATGCCCTTCAAGGCCCTGCTTCCCATCATTAATCTCACTGGGCACCTCTCCCCTGTTCTCTGCCTTCCTTCAGTTATTACAAAGTGCTTCTTTTCACCTTAAGGCCTTTAGACATGGTGATTCCTCCAAAGGAGATTCCCTTTCCCACACTTACTTCTACGCATAGCTGATTTTTACTTAATCTTCAGAGTACAGAGAAAAACTCTTCTATTCAAGCACTACCACCCACACAGATCAGAGCCCCTGTTAACCTATTTCTCTTTTCGCCACTTGCCACATGTGCAATTAAATGCTCTTTGGTGCAATGACCTTCCTTGCCTGAGAGAACATCAGTCATGTACACCTTATTTACTGCTTCACCTCTAGCCGAGCCTGGAACAAAACAAGCGTTCAATAAATATTTGTCAAATGAATAAACAAACTCCAAATTTTACCAGTGCTATTTTAACTCTGATCAAGAAAGTTGTAGTAAAAATAATCTCAATTATAATTATATCATTAAAACAACCCCACAGATGTAGTAAATAAAATTTATTTTATATCACTTGCTTACTTTTGCATATAATGACAAGTCTAATTTCTTAGAGGACCAGAACTCTACAAGACCAGCTGATAGACAACATGTACAATTGCATAAAAAATGTTAAATGCTGCTTCTAGTGAGTCAAACTATCCTTAATGGGATAGCCCTGGCCCCAGAGGCAGCTACCATGGGAGTCGGCCCACACAGCAGCAGGCTGGAACCAGTCCCAAGAAACCCCAGCTCCTGTAGCCAGCCATGCCAGGATTCAGCCGCACTCAGCAGTGGGAAGCAGCCAATGGCACAGGCAGGAACTAGCAGCTGACTGGGCAAGGGGTCGGGCTTGCCTAACAGTGTGCCAACAGTTGTTGCACTGTCACAACAGAATGGCCAATACAGTCCACACAGGGGACACACCTAGAACAGATAGCTCTGGAGACCAGAGGGTAGTGTGCTTCTGGGACCCACAGGATGTATCCTACACAAGGCCACTTCTACAAGGTCAGGAAGCATAACTGACCTACCTAATACTTAGAAATAAACGAAGGGAATTTGGCAGAATGAGGAGATGAATATATTCCAAAGGAACAAGATAAAACCCCAGAAGAACTAAATGAAGTGGAGATAAGTCATCTACCCAAAAAAGAGTTCAAGGTAATGATTATAAAGATGATCAGTGAACTGAGGTAAAGAATGGATGAACACAGTGAAAAGGTTAACAAAGAGTTAGAAAATATGAAAAAGAACCAAACAGAGCTGAAGAATACAATAGCTGAATTTAAAAATACACTAGAAGGAATCTAGGAATACACAGTATATTAGATGATACAGAGGAATAGATCAGTGAACTGGAAGACAGAACAGAGGAAATTACACAAACTGAAGAGAAAAAAAGAAAGAAGATTTTTCTTTTTTAAATGAGGATAGTTGAAGAGACTTCTAGGACAACATCCAGTGTACTAACATGTGCATTACAGGGGTTGCAGAAGGCGAAGAGAGAAAGAAAGGGACAGAGAATTTGTTTGCAGAAATAACAGTTGAAAACTTCCCTAACCTTAAAAAGGATATAGATATCCAGGTGCAAGAAGCAAAGAGAGTCCCAAATAAGATGAACCCAAAGAGGTCCACACAAATATACATTATAATTAAAATGGCAAAAATTAAAGATAAAGAGAGAATCTTAATAGCAGTAAAGGAAAAGCTACTAGTTAGCTTTTCCTAACTAGTAGCCTTCCATACCATAAGAGTATGTGCTGACTTTCCAGCAGAAATTTTGCAAGCCACAAGGTGAGTGGCACAATATATTCAAAGTGATAAAAAGAAGAAATCTACAACCAACAACACTCTACCCAGCAAGGTTACCAAGCAAAAGCTAAAATACTTCAACACCACTAAACTGGCTTTCCAAGAAATGTTAAAGGGACTACCCTAAGCAGAAAAGAAGATTATACAACTAGAAATATGTAAATTATTTTTAAAATAATCTCATTAGTAAAGGCAAATGTACAATAAAGGTAGTATATCATCCACTTATAAAGCTAATATAAAGGTTAAAAGACAAAAGTAGTAAAATCATCTGTAGCCCCCCAAAGTAGTTAAGGGATACACAAAACAAAAAGATGGAAAATATAATGTCAAAAGCATTAAACAGAAAAAAAAAAAACATTAAACAGGGTGTGAAGAGTAAAAATGCAGGGTTGTTAGAATGTGTTCATACTTGAGATCAATGTAAAATAATCAATATATATACATACATATATAGTGTTATATATGAACCTCATGATAACCACAAATTAAAAATCTATACTAGATACACACATTCAAAAAAGAAAGAATCCAAACATAACTAAAGACAGTCATCCAATCACAAGGGAAGAGAGCAAAAGTAGAAGAAAGAACAAAAAAGAACTACAAAAACAGCAAGAAAACAATCAACAAAATGTCAGTAAGTACATACCTATTAATAATTACATCAAATGTAAATGGACTAAGTGTTCCAATCAAAAGTAATAAAGTGACCAAATGCATAAAAGAGCAAGACTCATATATATGCTACCTATTTCAGATCTAAAGTCACACACAGACTGAAAATGAAGGGATAGAAAAAGGTATTCCATGCAAATGGAAACAAAAAAGAAAGGGGGGGTAGTAGTACTTATATAAGGCAAAACAGACTTTAAAACAAAGCCTGTAACAAGAGACAAAGAAGGACATTACTTAATGATAATGGGATCGATTCAACAAGAAGATATAACATGTATAGCTGATTCACTTTGTTGTAGAGCAGAAACTAACACACCATTGTGGAGCAATTATACTCCAATAAAAACGTTTTTAAAAAAAATATATATATAACAATTATAAATATTTATAGACCCAACACAGGAACATCTAGATAAAGCAAATGTTAACGAACATAAAAGGAGGAATTAACAGTAACACAATAATTGTAGCAGAATTTCACACTGCAGTTAAATCAATGGACACATCATCTAGACAGAAAATCAATAAAGAAACATTGGCCTTCAAGGACACATTAGACCAGATGGACTTAATATATATATATAGAACATTCCATCCAAAGCAGCAGAATACACATTCTTTTCAAGTGCACATGGAACATTTTCCTGGAGAGAGCACATACTAGGCCACTAAACAAGTCTCAAATAAATTTAAGAGGACTAAAATCACATCAAGCAACTTTTCCGACCGAAGGGTCTGAGACTAAAAATCAACAAGAAAAAAACTGCAAAACACAGCACATGAATGCTAAAAGATATGTTACCATAAAAACCAATGGGTCACACACACACACAAAAAAAAAATCAACAAGGAAATCAAAAAATACCTGGAGACAAATGAAAGTGGAAACACAACAATTCAAAATCTATGGAACCCAGCAAAACCAGTTCTAAGAGGGAAGTTTATGGCAATACAATCTTATCTCAGAAAACAAGAAAAATCTCAAATAAACAACCTAACCTTATACCTAAAGGAACTAGAGAAACAAGAACAAACAAAACCCAAGATTAGTAGGAGAGAAATCATAAAGATCAGAGCAGAAATAAATGAAATAGAAACTAAAAAAAAATAATAGAAAAGATCAATGAAACTAGAGATGGTTCTTTGAAAAGATAAACAAAATCAATAAAAAAAATCAAGAGAGAGGGCCCAAATCAATAAAAGGAGAAATGTAACAGAAGTTACAACTAACACCACAGAAAAACAGGATCATAAGTGATAACTACAACAACTATATGCCAACAAAATGGACAACACAGAAGAAATGAATAAATTCCTAGAAACTTACAATCTTCCAAGACTGAATTAGGAAGAAATAGAAAATATGAACAGACCAATTACCAGTAATGAAACTGATTCAGTAGTAAAAAGAACTCCCAACAAACAAAAGTCCAAGACCAGATAGCTTCACAGGTGAATTCTACCAACCACTTAAAGAAGAGTTAATGCCTAGACTCCCCAAACCATTCCAAAATCTGAAGAGAAAGGAACACTTCCACACTTGTGCTATGAAGCCAGCATCATCCTCATACCAAAATGAGACAGACACCACAAAAAGAAAATTACAGGCCAATATCACTGATGAACATAGATGCAAAAATCCTCAGCAAAATACTAAGCAAACCAAATTCAACAATACATTAAAAGGATCATATGTTATGATCAAATGGGATTTATCATCAGGATGAAAGGATGGCTCCATATCAACAAATCAATCAATGTGACAAATTATATTAATAAATTGAAGAATAAAAATTATGTGATCATCTCAATAGATTCAGAAAAAGCTTATGACAAAATTCAACATGCATTTATGATAAAAACTCTCAAGAAAGTCAGTATAGAGGGAATATACTTCAACATAATTGAGGTCATATATGACAACACACAGCAAATATAACACTCAATGGTGAAAAGCTGAAAGCTTTTCCTCTAAGATAAAGAATAAAACAAGGGAGCTCACAAATGTCACTTTTATTCAACATAGTATTGAATGTCCTAGCCCTAGCAAGTAGATAAGAAAAAGAGATAAAAGACATCCAAATTGGAAAGGAAAAAATAAAATTTTTAATATTTTCAGATGACATGATACTATATATAGAAAATACTAAAGATTCAACAACAAAAAAATCAAAACTAATAAATGAATTCCATAAAGCTGCAGGATACAAAATTAATACACAGAGGGCTTCCCTGGTGGCGCAGTGGTTGAGAGTCCGCCTGCCTATGCAGGGAACGCGGATTCGTGCCCCGATCCAGGAAGATCCCACATGCCGTGGAGCAGCTGGGCCTGTGAGCCATGGCCGCTGAGCCTGAGCCTGCACGTCTGGAGCCTGTGCTCCATAATGGGAGAAGCCACAGCAGTGAGAGGCCCGCGTACCGCAAAAAAAAAAAAAAAAAAAAAAAAAAATTAATATATAGAAATTTGGTGTGTTTCTATACACTAGAAATTATAAGAAAGAGAAATCAAGAAAAAATCCCATTTAATGTTGCATCAGAAAGAACAAAATACCTAGGAATAAATCTAGCCAAGGAAGTAAAAGACTTGTACTCAGAAAACTATACAACATGATGAAAAACTGAAGATGACACAAACAAATGGAAAAATGTGCTGTGCTGATGGATTGGAAGAATTAATGTTGCTAAAATGACCATACTCCCCAAGGCAGTATACAAATTCAATGCAGCAATCCCTATCAAAATACTAATGATACTTTTCACAGACCTAGAACAAATAATTCTAAAATTTGTAAGGAAACAAAAAAGACCCCAAATTCCAAGGGAACCTTGAAAAAGCTGGAGGTATCATGCTCCCTGATTTCAAACAATACTACAAGCTACAGTCATCAAAACAATATGATACTGGCACAAAAACAGACACATAGATCAATGGAACAAAAGAGAAAACACAGGAGGAGTTTCAAGATGGCAGAAAAGTAAGACGTGGAGATCACTTTGCTCCCCACAAATACATCAGAAATACATCTACATGTGGAACAACTCCCCCAGAACACCTACTGAACACTGGCAGAAGACCTCAGACCTCCCAAAACGCAAGAAACTCCCCATATACCTGGGCAGGAAAAAAGAAAAAACAGAGACAAAAGAATAGGGACTGGACCTGCACCAGTGGGAGGGAGCTGGGAAGGAGGAAAGGTTTCCACACAGTAGGAAGCCCCTTTGCAGGCGGAGATGGCGGGTGGCAGATGGGGAAGCTTTGGAGCCATGGAGAAGAGCACAGCCATGGGGGTGCGGAGGGCAAAGCAGACAGTATCCCACACAGAGGATTAGTGCTGACCAGCACTCTCCAGCCCAAGAGGCTTGTCTGCTCACCTGCCAGGATGGGCAGGGGCTGGAGCTGAGGCTCCAGCTTCAGTGGGATCCCAGGGAGAGGACTGCATGAACACAGCCTGAAGGGGGCCAGTGCACCACAGCTAGGCGGGAGGGAGTCCGGGAAAAAGTCTGGAGGTGCCGAAGAGACAAGAGACTTTTTCTTGCCCCTTTGCTTCCTGGTGCACGAGGAGAGGGGATTCAGAGCACTGCCTCAACGAGCTCCAGAGACAGGCAAGAGCCGTGGCTATCAGCGTGGACCCCAGAGACAGGCATGGGATGCTGAGGCTGCTACTGCAGCCACCAAGAAGCCTGTGTGCAAGCACAGGTCACTATACACACCTTCGCTCCTGGGAGCCTGTGCAGCCCGCCACTGCCAGGATCCCGTAATCCAGGGACAACTTCCCCGGGAGAACACACGGCGCGCCTCAGGCTGTGGCAACATCACACCGGCCTCTGCCACCACAGGCTGGACCCACATCCGTACCCCTCTATCCCCCTGTCCTGAAAGAGCCAGAGCCCCTGAATCAGCTGCTCCTTTAACCCTGTCCTATCTGAGTGAAGAACAGACGCGCTCAGGCAACCTAAACGCAGAGGTGGGGCCAAATCCAAAGCTGAACCCCAGGAGCTGTGCGAACAAAGAAGATAAAGGGAAATTTCCTGCAGTAGGCTCAGAAGCAGGGGATTAAATTTTCACAATCAACTTGATGTACCCTGCATCTGTGGAATATCTGAATAGACAACGAATCATCCCAAATTGAGGAGGTTGCGTTTGGGAGCAATGAAATATATATATATTTTTCCCTTCTTCTCTTTTTGTGAGTGGGTATACCATTTGTCCTAGGGTCTGTCTGTCCGTTTTTCTGTTGTCTATTTATATTTTGTATAGTCTTTAGAGCTAGTTATCATTGGTGGATTTGTTTTTTGGTTTGGTTGTTCTCTTCTTTATTTCTTTTTTGTTATTTTATTAGTTAAAAAAATTTTTTTTAATAATTATTTTTATTTTAATAACTTTATTTTATTTTATCTTCTTTCTTTCTTTCTTTCTTTCTTTCTTTTCTCCCTTTAATTCTGAGCTGTGTGGATGACAGGCTCTTGCTGCTCCAGCCAGGCATCAGGGCTGTGCTTCTGAGGTGGGAGAGCCAAGTTCAGGACACTGGTCCACAAGAGACCTACCAGCTCCACATACTATCAAACAGCGAAAATCTCCCAGAGATGTCCATCTCAACGCCAAGATCCTGCTCTACTCAACGAGAAGCAAGCTACAGTGCTGGACACCCTATGCCAGACAACTAGCAAGACAGGATCACAACACCATTCATTAGCAGAGAGGCTGCCTAAAATCATAATAAAGCCAGAGACACCCCAAAACACTCCACCAGACGTGGACCTGCCCACCAGAAAGACAAGATCCAGCCTCATCCACCAGAACACAGGCACCAGTCCTCTCCACCAGGAAGCCTACACAACCCACTGAACCAACCTTAGCCACTGGGAGCAGACACCAAAAACAATGGGAACTAGGAACCTGCAGCCTGTGAAAAGGAGATCCCAAACACAGTAACTGAAGCAAACTGAGAACACAGAGAAACACACAGCAGATGAAGGAGCAAGGCAAAAACCCTCCAGACCTAACAAATGAAGAGGAAATAGGCAGTCTACCTGAAAAAGAGATCACAATAATGATAGTAAAGATGATCCAAAATCTTGGAAGTAGAATGGAGAAAATACAAAAAACGTTTAACAAAGACCTAGAAGAGCAAACAAACAGTTCTAAAGAACACAATAAATGAAATTAAAAATTCTCTAGAAGGGATCAATAGCAGAATAACTGAGGCAGAAGAATGGATAAGTGACCTGGAAGATAAAATAGTGGAAATAACTACTGCAGAGCAGAATAAAGAAAAAAGAATGAAAAGAACTGAGGACAGGCTCAGAAACCTCTGGAATAACATTAAACGCACCAACATTCGAATTATAGGGGTCCCAGAAGAAAAAGAGAGTAAGAAAGGGACTGAGAAAATATTTGAGGAGATTATAGTTGAAAACTTCCCTAATATGGGAAAGGATATAGTTAATCAAGTCCAGGAAGCACAGACAGTCCCATACAGGATAAATCCAAGGAGAAACACACCAAGACACATATTAGTTGAACTACCAAAAATTAAATACAAAGAAAACATATTAAAAGCAGCAAGGGAAAAAAAACAAGTAACACACAAGGGAATCCCCATAAGGTTAACAGCTGATCTTTCAGCAGAAACTCTACAAGGCAGAAGGGACTGGCAGGACATATTTAAAGTGATGAAGGAGAAAAACCTACAACCAAGATTACTCTACCAAGCAAGGATCTCATTCAGATTTGACGGGGAAATTAAAGTCTTTACAGACAAGCAAAAGCTAAGAGAATTCAGCACCACCAAACCAGCTCTACAACAAACGCTAAAGGAACTTCTGTAGGCAGCAAACACAAGAGAAGGAAAAGACCAACAATAACAAACCCAAAACAATTAAGAAAATGATAATAGGAACATACATATCAATAATTACCTTCAATGTAAATGGATTAAATGCTCAAACCAAAAGACAGAGACTGGCTAAATGACTACAAAAACAAGATCCGTATATATGCTGTCTACAAGAGACCCACTTCAGACCCAGGGACACATACAGACTGAAAGTGAGGTGATAGAAAAAGATATTCCAAGCAAATGGAAATCAAAAGAAAGCTGGAGTCGCAATTCTCATATCAGACAAAATAAACTTCAAAATAAAGCATGTTACAAGAGACAAAGAAAGACACTACATAATGATTATGGGGTATCAATCCAAGAAGAAGATATAACAATTGTAAATATTTATGCACCCAACACAGGAGTACAACAAAACATAAGGCAAATTTTCACAACCATAAAAGGGGAAATCCACAGCAACACAATAATAATATGGGACATTAACACCACACTTTCACCAAAGGACAGATCATCCAAAATGAAAATAAAGAAGGAAACACAAGCTTTAAATTACACATTAAACAAGACGGACTTAACTGATATATATAGGACATTCCATCCAAAAGCAACAGAATACACATTCTTCTCAAGTGCTCGTGGAACAGTCTCCAGGATAGGTCATATCTTGGGTCACAAATCAAGCCTCAGTAAATTTACAAAAATTGAAATCGTATCAAGTATCTTTTCCGACCACAGTGCTATGAGACCAGATATCAATTATAGGAAAAAATGTGTAAAAAATACAAACACATGGAGGTTAAACAATACACTACTTAATAACCAAGAGATCACTGAAGAAATCAAAGAGGAAATCAAAAAATACCTAGAAACAAATCACAATGAAAACACAATGACCCAACACCAATGGGATGCAGCAAAAACATTTCTAAGAGGGAAGTTTATAGCAATACAATCCTACGTTAAGAAACAAGAAACATCTCAAATAAACAAACTAACCTTACACCTAAAGCAATTGGAGAAAGAAGAACAAAAAACCCCAATGTTAGCAGAATGAAAGAAACCATAAAGATCTGAGCAGAAATAAATGAAGGAAACGAGAGCAAAGATAAACAAAACTAAAAGCTGGTTCTTTGAGAAGATAAACAAAATCGATAAACCATTAGCCAGACTCATCAAGAAAAAAAGGGAGAAGACTCAAATCAACAGAATTAGAAATGAAAAAGGAGAAGTAACAACTGACACTGCAGAAATAAAAGGAGCATGAGAGATTACTACATGCCAATAAAATGGAAAACTCAGAAGAAATGGACAAATTCTTAGTAATGCACAAGCTTCCGAGACTGAACCAGGAAGAAAGTGAAAATATGAACAGAACAATCACAAGCACTGAAATTGAAACTGTGATTAAAAATCTTCCAACAAACAAAAGCCCAGGACCAGATGGCTTCACAGGCAAATTCTATCAAACATTTAGAGAAGAGCTATCACCTATCCTTCGCAAACTCTTCCAAAATATAGCAGAGGGAGGAACACTCCCAAACTCATTCTATGAGGCCACCATTATCCTGATACCAAAACCAGACAAAGATGTCACAAAGAAAGAAAACTACAGGCCAATATCACTGATGAGCATAGATGCAAAACTCCTCAACAAAATACTAGCAAACAGAATCCAAAGGCACATTAAAAGGATCATACACCGGGCTTCCCTGGTGGCGCAGTGGTTGGGAGTCCGCCTGCTGATGCAGGGGATGCGGATTTGTGCCCTGGTCTGGGAAGGTTCCACGTGCCACGGAGTGGCTGGGCCTGTGAGCCATGGCCACTGGGCCTACGTGTACGGAGCCTGTGCTCCACGGTGGGAGAGGTCACAGCAGTGAGGTGCCCACATGCCACAAAAAAAAAAAAAAAAAAAAAAAAAATGGATCATACACCATGATCAAGTAGGTTTTGTCTCAGGAATGCAAGGATTCTTCAATATACGCAAATCAACCAACGAGATACACCATATTAACAATTTGAAGGAGAAAAACAATTTGATCATCTCAAGTCATGCAGAGAAAGCTTTCAACAAAATTCAACACCCATTTATGATAAAAGACATCCAGAAAGTAGGCATAGAGGGAACTTTCCTCAACATAATAAAGGCCATATATGACAAACCCACAGCCAACATCGTCCTCAATGGTGAAAAACTGAAACCATTTCCACTAAGATCAGGAAAAAGACAAGGTTGCCCACTCTCACCAGTATTATTTAACATAGTTTGGGAAGTTTTAGCCATAGCAATCAGAGAAGAAAAAGAAATAAAAGGAATCCAAATTGGAAAAGAAGAAGTAAAGATGTCACTGTTTGAAGATGACATGATACTATACCTAGAGAATCCTAAAGATGCTACCTGAAAATGACTAGAGCTAATCAATGAACTGGATAAAGTAGCAGGATACAAAATTAATGAACAGAAATCTCTGGCATTCCTATACACTAATGATGAAAAATCTGAAAGAGAAATTAAGAAAACACTCCCATCTACCATGGCAACAAAAAGAATAAAATATCTAGGAATAAACCTACCTAAGGAGACAGAAGACCTGTGCACAGAAAATTATGAGACACTGTTGAAAGAAATTAAAGATGATACAAACAGATGGAGAGGTATACCATGTTGTTGGATTGGAAGAATCAACATTGTTAAAATGACTCTGCTACCCAAAGCAATCTACAGATTCAATGCAATCCTTATCAAACTACCAATGGCATTTTTCACAGAACTAGAATAAAAAATTTCACAATTTGTATGGAAACACAAAAGACCGCGAATAGCCAAAGCAATCTTGAGAAAGAAAAACGGAGCTGGAGGAATCAGGCTCCCTGACTTCATACTATACTACAAATCGACAGTAATCAAGACAGTACGGTAGTGGCACAAAAATAGAAATATAGATCAATAGAACAGGATAGAAAGCCCAGAAATGAACCCACGCACATATGGTCACATTATCTTTGTTAAAGGAGGCAAGAATATACAGTGGAGAAAACACAACCTCTTCAATAAGTGGTGCTGGGAAAACTGGACAGGTACATGGAAAAGAATGAAATTAGAACACTCCCTAACACCATACACAAAAATAAACTCAAAATGGATTAAAGACCTAAATGTAAGACCCGACACTATCAAACTCTTAGAGGAAAACATAGGCAGAACACTCTATGACATAAATCACAGCAAGATCCTTTTTGATCCACCTCCTAGAGAAATGGAGATAAAAACAAAAATAAACAAATGGGATCTAATGAAACTTCAAAGCTTTTGCACAGCAAAGGAAACCATAAAGAAGATGAAAAGACAACCCTCAGAATGGGAGCAAATATTTGCAAATGAAGCAACTGACAAAGGATTAATCTCCAAAATTTACAAGCAGCTCATGCAGCTCAATATCAAAAAAACAAACAACCCCATCCAAAAATGGGCAGAAGACCTAAATAGACATTTCTCCAAAGAAGACATACAGATTGCCAACAAACACATGGAAGAATGCTCAACATCATTAATCATTCGAGAAATGTAAATCAAAAGTACAATGAGATATCATCTCACAGCGGTCAGAATGGCCATCATCAAAAAATCCACAAACAATAAATGCTGGAGAGGGTGTGGAGAAAAAGGAACCCTCTTGCACTGTTGGTGGGAATGTAAATTGATACAGCCAGTATGAAGAACAATATGGAGGTTCCATAAAAAACTAAAAATAGAACTACCATATGACTGAGCAATCCCACTACTGGGCCTATACACTGAGAAAACCATAATTCAAAAACAGTCATGTACGACAATGTTCACTGCAGCTCTATTTACAATAGTCAGGACATGGAAGCAACCTAAGTGTCCATCAACAGATAAGTGGGTAAAGAAGATGTGGCACATATATACAATGGAATATTATTCAGCCATAAAAGGAAACGAAATTGAGTTATTTGTAGTAAGGTGGATGGACTTAGAGTGTGTCATACAGAGTGATGTAAGTCAGAAAGAGAATAACAAATACCGCATGCTAACACATGTATATGGAATCTAAAGAAAAAAAAAATGGTCATGAAGAACCTAGGGGCGAGACGGGTATAAAGACACTGACCTACTAGAGAATGGACTTGAGGATATGGAGAGGAGCAAGGATAAGCTGGGACAAAGTGAGAGAGTGGCATGGATATATATACACTTTCAAACGTAAAATAGATAGCTAGTGCGAAGCAGCCGCATAGCACAGGGAAATCAGTTCGGTGCTTTGTGACCACCAAGAGGGGTGGGATAGGAAGGGTGGGAGGGAGGGAGATGCAAGAGGGAAGAGATATGGGGACATATGTATATGTATAACTGATTCACTTTGTTATAAAGCAGAAGCTAACACACCATTGTAAAGCAATTATACTCCAATAAAGATGTTAAAAAAAAAAAGAGAAAGCCCAGAATTAAAACCAAGCTTATGTGGTCAATTAATCTATGAAAAGGGAGGCAAGAATATACAAAGGGGAAGGATAGCCTCTTCAATACATGGTGTTGGGAAAATGGGACAGCTACACGCAAAAGAATCAAACTGACTACTTTCTCACACCATATAAAAATAAACTCAAAGTGGATTAAAGATTTAAATGTAATACCTGAAATCATAAAACTCCTAGAAGAAAACATAGGCAGTACACTCTTTGACATCAGTCTTTGAAATAATTTTTTGGATCTGTCTTCTTAGGCAAGAGAAAGAAAAGCAAAAACATACAAATGGGACTGCGTCAAAGTAAAAAGCTTTTGCAGAGCAAAGGTAACTATCATCAAAACAAAAGGCAGCCTACTTAATGGGAGAAGATATTTTCAAATGATATATCCAATGAGAGGTTAATATCCAAAATATACAAAGAACTTATAATGACATCAAGAGAACTAACAACCTGATTAAAAAATGGGCAAAGGATCTGAAGACATTTTTCTAAAGAAGACATACATATGACCAAGACGCACATGAAAAGACGTTCAACATCACTAGTCATCAGTGAAATGCAAATCAAAACTACAATGAAATGTCACCTCACACCTGTTAGAATGGCTATCATCAAAAAGAACACAAATAGGGCTTCCCTGGTGGCGCAGTGGTTGAGAGTCCGCCTGCCGATGCAGGGGACACGGGTTCGTGCCCCGGTCTGGGAAGATCCCACATGCCGCGGAGCGGCTGGGCCCGTGAGCCATGGCCGCTGAGCCTGCGCGTCCGGAGCCTGTCCTCCGCAACGGGAGAGGCCACGACAGTGAGAGGCCCGCGTAACGCATAAAAAAAAAAAAAAAAAAAAAAAAAGAACACAAATAACATGTCGGCAAGGGTGTGGATAAAAGGGAATGCTTGTGCACTGTTGGTGGGAATCTAAATTGATATAGTCACTATGGATGACAGTATGGAGGCTCCTCAAAAAATTAAAAATAGAACTACCATAAGATCCACCAATTCCACTTTTGGGTATTTTTCCAAAGAAAACAAAAACACTAAAACAAATGAACAAATATAATGAAAGAGAAACAGACTCACATAAACAGAGAACAAACTGGTGGGTGCCAGAGGGGAAGGGGGTTGGTGGATTAGTGAACTAGGTGAGGGATATTTAGAGGTACAAACCTCCAGTTATAAAATAAGTAAGTCTTGGGATGTAACATAAAGCATAGGTAATATAGCCAATAATACTGTAATAACTTTATATTGTGACAGATGGTAACCAGACTTATCATGCTGATCATTTTGTAATGTATCCAAATATCAAATTACTATGTTGTACATCTGAAACTAATATAATATGTAAGTCAATTATATTTCAATAAAAAATTCTTAGCAACAATAAAACAAAATGAAAAAGAAAATCAAATTTGATCAGAATACTGTAGAATCTGTTAACATGAATAACAAAAGATACACTAGAAGTACTCATGTCTAAAAAATTCAAGATCCCCATAATAAACCAACAAGTTTTTCCATTATTTTAACTTTTGAAGACTACTTCCTTAAATGAAAAATAAACAACATGAGGAAATTTACAAACCATTTTCCAGTATGATCCGTTCAGAACAGTAAACAGCTGCCAATCTGCACTACAGATAAATGTGTAGATAAAAACAGAGATCTAGTCTTTACAATTAAATCAATTTTCAACAGGTTGTATTGATAAATAATCTAAATTTCTGGCCTCTTGCCTTGAACTCTTTCCTGTCTCAATAAATGGCAACATCATCCATGTGCTGCTCAAAATCAAAACCTTGACTCCCATTTATCACTCTTTAATTCTCCTCTACAGTAAATTATCTGCAAGCATTGTTGGCTCTACTTCCAAAACATACGTAAATATGCTCCTTCTCTTTATCTCCCTTACCACTCTCTTAATTCAGGCCATCAACAGCTTTGCTTAGGGTTCTGCAATAGCCTTCCAACTGGTCTTCCTGTTTACACTTCTGTTCTTCTGACCACATCCAACCCCAGAGTCCATCTAACACCTTGCAGCCACAGCTATCTTTTTTGATGCAAGTCTGTACGTATCACTCCCCTACTAGATGAATCTAAAATACTTACAGTCTCCCTACATTACCTGGCCCCTACCTAACTCTCCAATTGCATCTTAACTGACTCATGTGCTGCATCACATTATCCTTCTTTCTGTTTCTAGAATATCCAAGCTAGTTACCACTTAGGGTCTATCTACTTGCTATTCCTTCTAATTGGAATGCTCTGTTGCAGATCTTTCCATGTTACTTCCTTATCATCAAGTCTCAATTCAACTGTCAATCCCCTCCCAACCCCAAACCCAGAGGCTTTCCTTGACCATCTCATCTAAATTAATCCCCAATTTCTATCACATCATCCTGTTTAACTTTCTTCCTATTATTTATTACTACCTTAAATTACCTTCTCTACTTCTAAGCTACCCTCTTATTCTCTGTCTTCTCCCTTGAATGCTAGCTCCTGAGCACTGGAACCTTATCAGTCTTATTCACCATTTACTACCCAGTGCCTAGAAAAGTGCTTGGTACACAGTAGATGCTCACTAAATATTTATTACAAGAGTGAATATACTTAACAACAACAAAAAGAAGCAGCTCAAAATATGAATAATTATCTTAAGATTCAAAAAGAAGTATTGTATGAATTTATATCATGTGATTTCATGTTACACACATTAACAATATCAGTGGAACTTATTACATATTAGAGATCCCAAATATTAATGAAAAATACATTATTTTACTAAGTTACTTTAAATTCATTTCTAATATAAAACCTTTCAAAATGAGGAATTTTAAATCTACTTATGAATGGGGAAGGGAAGCTATATGTCTTTCTTTTGGCAAAAATAGAATGGTCTCTTTAG
Source organism: Phocoena phocoena (assembly GCF_963924675.1). Taxonomy (NCBI): domain Eukaryota; kingdom Metazoa; phylum Chordata; class Mammalia; order Artiodactyla; family Phocoenidae; genus Phocoena; species Phocoena phocoena. The sequence continues at coordinate 67,544,548 of NC_089229.1, read as the reverse complement.
GACTGAATCAAAAGCATTTAAAGGAATATGCTGAGAAAAAAAAGGTCAATTTAAAAAGTGAAAACCTATTGAAACCTGAGGGAAACAAAAGAAATTGGTTTCCAAAGGGCCAGTAAATCATCATGTAGCTAAACACGATCTCTAAGGACTGATGGCACATTCTTGACATCTGGAAATGGTAAGTCCAAAACTGTCCAAGTGCCCAAATACCACCATATCAGTGTTCTTACTTGCAAGACCCACTAGCTAGTCACACAATTAATGAGAATGATTCAAATGTGTGCCTTGGGGAAATTATGAATTACTACATCTCTTGGACTTCTAGGGTCTTCCCGAACAGTCAAAGCCACAGAATTTGTGAATGCCAGGGGCCCCATCACTGTATTTGGACTGTTTCAATGAGACAATAAACTGCCTGGGATATTAGTTAAGATTTTTAAAATAACTAGGAAACTATTTTCTCCACTGGAGCTATTTACTAAATACCACAGAGCATGAATACAACCACTGAGATTACAGACAGTAGCAAACAAAAATGGTGCTGGGCACTTTACGTTCCTGTTAATTGACTGTCTTCGTTCGTTACACAACATTGTCGGAAAAAATGTGACTACGATTCTAACTGCAAGCCACTGTATTCATGTCAATGTGTGAACTACCTGAATATCTAATTATGAAAAAAAGAAGGCAATTTCACAGTGGAAGCATTGTCCTAATTCAAGGAACCCAGCCATATGAACTGATTAGCCTGACATGTAGCAGATAGCTGAAAAACTTTAATTTGAAAGATAATTATTTTTAGCTGATTAATATCCTTCAGATCAAATTCACTGATTTTAATGGGCCCATCAACTTGACGACCTGGGAAATTAATAAATTTTGCATGCAGTAATCCTAGGAAATTTATACAGCCAAGCTACACATCATTACAAGGATTACCTTCACAGTAGGCATTATCCTCTCGAAGAGCCCTAAAACCATCTCGACAGCTACAAACGGCCCTGTCATTCAGATTTCTGCAGACAGAATTCTCCATGCAGTTATGCCTTTCAGAACAAAAGTCATAACCTACAAGAAAAAAGAAACTTATTAGGGTAAATAAAATCATAACAAAGCAAATAAACTTTGTCTCCTTAAAATCTTTCTTTAATTTAGAAGCTATATTTCTCTAAACGATTAAGTTGATATCTTCATCCAATGTTTATAGGACCATATGCTATGTGCACTAAAAAGTTTTTGAGTGTGTTTAACTCAATTAATTCCTTCTTGAAGTTAACTCAATTAATTCCTTCTTGAAGTCTCCTCTATTTCTGACTTTATAAATGGTATCTCTAGTCCCTAACATTCCAATTACAGTCCTCCAAATATTGGAAACAAAGAAAGGTTCTTGGAGTACAAAATGAAGATTTACAATATAGAAGACAACACAGTGAGGAAGGAAAGTGACCTGAGAATTACTGATTGAACACTGTCAATAACTATGAGTAATACAGACCAAGCCAGATGAGATGTGCACATTATGTATTTAAGAAATGAAACAGACAACTTGGCATCCTTAAAAAACCCCACAAAACTGTAAACGTATAAAAAAAATCACATCACTTTAATTTAATTTTCTCAGGAAATCTGCAAGACAAAATATGTCCACTCAAAAGAAAAAGAAAGTTTTTATGAATTATAAAGATTTCACAGATTCCAGAGTCTTTATGTAAAGGAAAGAAAAATGGAACATTTCATAAACAGTGACACCAATCATGTGTAATTTCTCAAATCTCTTTTTCCTGTGTGAATCCCTGTTCAAAGATCATCTAAGATGCTGAAATAAAAAGCTGGAACACTGGAATCCATATTTAATGGAAATTATATGACTATACATCATTCAAACAATTTTCAAATTGCTTGATGCATAAATTTTCTGTCTCGTTTTACATTGTCTAATGAATTATTTTTTCACCATGTATAAAAGAAAAGAGGTCCAGAAGAATACATTTCATGTAGCTCAGAATAAACTCATCTGCTTACATGCAAGAAAAGACTTTTACTTGAGCAAATCATGAAGATGTAAGTTCTACACTCATCTTATTTGTTATCAAATTACCATACAGTGCTGTGATTCAGTGAAAGGGTGAACTAAGCTATACCGCAGCCAAAAGGTATACTCTGGTTCAGCACAATGGTTGATGTCCATTCCAATTGGTTTGTGCCCATAATGACTATGTTGAATATTGACCCAGAGTTAAAACAAATCTCCCATGAAATGCAACTACAATGTATAGTAAAATAGTGTTTGTACAATTTAATAAGCCTTAGGAAGGGTGAGGCTCTCAAAATACAGTGATGCATTTAAAAAGGATAGGAAAAATCAAAAGAATTAGTGATTTCTACAGAAATAAAATAAAATAGAACAGTGTATGAAGATTGGAAAAATATATAGTCAATAACAGCACTGAAATCACTTGACAACTTTTCTTGACAAGATTCTTCACAATCTAAATTCTCATGATTAAGGCTGAAAATTTAGAAGCAAAAGGTTCACTCTTAAGGAAAGGAAAAGTTAAACATGTTTTCTCCTTGGGTCTTTTTATTCCCTTCTTTAAGTAGCTAAATTGAGACCATATTTCTTAAAATGTATTCCAGTGTCTTACAATGCCTGATGAGGGATAATTCCAGCTAAAAAGTCATCCTCATTCTCTATACCAATAGCTCAGCACACCATCAACCTAAAATGAAAATGTTCCACAAAATCACTTTATATTTATTCTAAATTAAAACAATGTTACTAAAAAAAACTGGCCCACTCCTTAAGATACACAGAGAATTAAGGGACCATGTTTTAACAGCACTAAATCTGTAGAAGTTTACCTGTAATGCTTCAAACAACTTTTAGAGAGCAGTGACTAAGAACAGGAACTGTTCCTGACGCACTTTTACTTTTCTTTCGTAAGTTTATATTTTTCAAAACCATCTTTCAACACTTCATTTTGATGCATTTTCTCTTCTCCTATTTTTCAGACTCTGTTCAATCCATGCTGTCACTGTCTATGCCATAAGCCTCCTCTATTACAATCCATTTCCCGTCTGTATAAGTAACGGTAAGACCCCCTCATCTCAGCATCAAATATCATGCACACGCTCACCATGCAGTGTTTAATTGCTGCAAGAATTTTCTAACTATAAGATAACAGTATGATTCTACTTTTCATTGTTTTAGGTTCAGTTATGGAGTACTTCACTTTTCATCAGATGAGTTTTTTTAAGTTAACCTGGAGACTTGAAAACTGAAAATTTTGTCAAATACTAATTTACTCTAAACAATGTCAGATAGCTATTTTGATTTAGTCTCTCAAGAAATAAGTTGATTGAATCTATTGGTTGTTTTACTGCTTAGATTCAAAAATGCCAAGGTTAAAATGTTAACTACTGATGGTTAGAAAATTCAGACTCAGTTAAAGGGGCTTGTTTCCAATCTATAGGGAAAAACTTCAAAAAAAATCAGAGTATGGGTTGGCAATAAACCATAGTCCTTCCACCATTATAGCCACATTCCTACTCATCTGTGCTTGGTTTTTGGAGTTGAAAGACCTGGATTTACATCTGATCTCTACCACTTACTGGCTATGTAAATTACTAGCTGTGTAAGTTAATTAACCTTTCTAAACCTTCAGCTTTTCTCACCTGTAAAATTAGGATAATATCTACCTTGCAAAAGGTTCAAATGAGATCATCTATGTAAAAGTGTAATAGTATAGCATTTGTTAATAATTAAAGCAGTTAGAGTATTACTAATAAGCCATAAGCCAAATGTGTTGAGATACCTATCATAGGAGAAAATTCAAATATTTGCTATACATGGATAGATTAATGATCTAATACAATCAGGTCTTTCTTTTATTTCCTCCTTTGGGTTTTAACCTCAAGGATACCAAGTTTTCTATTCCTTTTAAGCTTTCCAAATTTACATGAGATTCTTTCATTAAGTGTACTAGATCTTTCTATAAAATATTAATAAGCATTTTTCTATGACTGAGGATACAAAAGGGTAAGGAAGGGTCGGATACAAAAGATTATGCATAAGAACAATATAAATAAATGTTATTCATAATAACCAGGAGAAAGAGAATGCAATAGTTTTGAAGTGAATATTTGTTGGTTTTGCCTTACAGGTGTCTATTCCTCCTTTTTGTGGAAAAAAACAAAACAAAACAAAAACCTAGTCATACCTGGGATGAACTCTTCACCTCTACTGTTAGCCTAGGTGCTTACAGGAAAATGGACTACCCTGCCCACTGGTTAAGGCCACACCAGTCAATGCATCCCACTGGTATGGACATAGTAATTTCTTCAGGTCTGAGCAAATGATGCAGTTCAGGTTAACGCAGATAATTGAAACTCAATTCTGGGACCTTTGTTCAACTCACGAGGATACTGAACTTTCTCTTCCACCTACTTGAGTATCATAATAACGTGAGCATAAGAATGTCAGGGAACACACAGAGTCTGAAAATAAGGCCACCTCAGAGGAGACAAACAGAAAGATGCATCTAAGCAAAGGGGCGAGATTTGAGATCTGAGTCAAGCCACTCACTGGGGCCATGTATTCCACTGTTTGCTTAAGTCAGTTGCACTGGGTGTTCTATCAATTGTACCTGAAAGAATATTAACTCATATCAGTATCGTCTGCAAGATGATGGATAATCCTGATTTTTCCCAAAAGGTAGTTCACGTGCATGGATGAACATTTTAAAAAACAGTACTGATAGCAATGGAATTATTTAAATGTGTATAAAAAAATACATGAATCTAACAAATAATCCCATTATTTCATGGATACTACTGCTTAGGAATAAAACTAAATTTTCACAAAATGAGTTGACTAACAGTATACATAAAAACATTAACTAAATAATGTTATTTGTGGTACACAGATAACAAGAATCATGAAGATGTAATTGAATGATGTGGGAAACTATGAATTGTCCAGAAGTTGGGTGCAAACAATTTACACCCACTCAGCCTTATGCACACGGTGCCTCTATCACTTCTAATTGTAAGGCACGACAAAGTCAGTGCTAAATTAAAGTTGGGCATCCAGTGAATAGGACTTGATGGTCTGTAAGAAGAGAAAGGGGCGGCCAAGGGAGGAGAAGAAGAATGGGATGGGCTGAGATATGAAAACATATAGCTTCACGTTATTTCTGTACCTTTCTAAGTCAGAGTTCTCGCTGTATCATGAAGTCTCTGTCGTGTTGTAATTTGTCATAAGCTTCCTTGAAAGAGCTCTCAAATATGAAAAAAGTGAAAAGAACATTCCTGCTACACTGTTCCTGAGCTGCTACAACTGAAGACAGCAGGGTACCTAGAAAACAGCCCTGGCTGGATTTGACTTGGTGCCTAGAAATTTGGAGCCTTATTTCGGTGCACAGCTTGGTTTCCAACCACCGGCAGAGCCTCCAGTGGAAAGGTCAACAATTTAATCTCATGCTCTGCCCTCAGGGAATATTTACTAACTCGTTGAACAACTTAGTTTTTCAGATGTGAATGTGGCATCTTTAGCACTAGGCAGACAGGCCTGGAAACTGGAGGCCAACCATACTACAAATGAATTTGTCACAATATGTGTGTAGGAGTTGACTCAAACTTTAAGCCTTCAAAACTTGACGTTTTTTAGTTTAAAAGTCAGAGAATACCAGGAGGACTCATTTGTTTATTCTATTTATTTGAAGTCAGAAATGGAAGTAACCTTTATTTTAAATGGTGCTAAATGTTTCAAGAAAGGCCAACTTGTCCAATTTCAGTTCCAGTTCTAAACCAGAGGTTCTCAATCCAGGCTGAGTAAAATAATTTATTGAAGAGTGTTTTTTAAGGTGATACCAAGGCTCCATCCCATATATCTGAAATCTGGCTCTGAAACACTTATTCAGGAATTAGGAAAAGGTATTTGAGCTTCTGCCTTAGCGAAGGCAACTCCATATTAGAAGCCCCAGTTCCATTTTGAGAAAAACCTATGACCTAGGCCTGACTAAGTTATAATATGATTAAATGCTTAAAGAATAACCTTCTACATGCTTGAGAAATTCCAGGAACTATAGGACATTTCAAGCCTGCAGCTACAGATTAACTGCTCTCCCTACACAATCAAGGTGACTCGGACCAGACCACTGCACCACCAATTTCAAGGTAATTATCGAAGCAGACTGTGCTGCTCCACACATAGCCCCCTACTGCACACCTCTAAAACTTTTCCTTTACAAACTCCTGTCCCCTAACTGGCAACTCGGAGATGGTTTTGGGGACACTAGTCCATCTTCCCAGGTTGCCGGCTTCCTGAATGATACATCTTTCTTTTTCCACCAAACCTTGTCTCCAGAACATTGACTTTTGAGCAATGAGAAGCCAAACCTGAGTTTGGTTCTGGCTCTGGCCAGTCACATATCAATGATATCAGGATCTCAGGTGGAGGGGGTGTAGGTCATGGTATATTTTGTCATTGTATTGATATTTTGAGTGGGCTGTGTAAACATATTGATTTTTAAAACTATAGGCAATTTAAATGTAACCAGTTTTGTAGCTAGCTTTTCCATTCTTAATTTGCTCTTGGTAATGTATTAAGGCTCTTTAAAAAGAAATGGATGCAATCAGGCAGTCTTAATTGAATGGATGGAAGAAGTAGCTAAAAAGAAAATGAAAAAACTGTACCACCCTCCTAAAAATGGGAGAGAGGGATCTTATGTTTCCTTTTTAATAGATGAGATTAAAAGGAAACAAAATAGTATATGTTTTATAAAGTTTCTTTTTCTTACTTTTTTCCATTTAAGTTTTATTTTGCACCAATAAAGGCTATTATTAAAACAAGTGCTAGTAGCTCATTTAAGGCACTGTTATACAGTACCAACTACATGAGTTATGAGTCTCAGCTACATCCCAGGTGCCATACTAGGTATTAAGAATATAGAGATGAATATAAAGACCCAGCCTGTTACATTTTGCACCTCAAGGTGCAAAATCCAATGAAGGAGACAGATTCACAAACACATAATTTCAGGATAACTCAAGAAGGCACATATAATTTCATGATTGGTAGGGAACATAAAAATTCCATATAATTAATTAATCCTTTAGTTTAATACTTAAATCTATAACAAAATACCAAGTTTAAGAATCTTTTGTGATGGGCAACTCACTGCCTCCTGGGCAGCCCACTGCATTTCTGAATACCTCAAGTTTTACTGTTTTCTTATACTGAACTAAAAATCTAAATTCCTTCTACTTATTGGTCATAGGCTTATCATCATAGAGGCAACACAGAATAAGCAATGCATGTCTGATGGCCTCTCTCTTCTTGGTAGTGTAGAAGCCTATCAGTGAAGGAGAGTGGAATTGTGAAGAGAGGGATTTGAACAACATGGGAATTATGCTCAGACAATTATAAAAACAGACTGAAGAGAAAAGAAAGGAAATCGCCCCCCACCCCCCGGCAAAAAAAAGAAACAATAAAATAACTCAGCACTGTTGTGTAAATGTTTTCAACAATGCCATGCTGACTCAGGACAAGTACACAGAGAGAAGTATAGAAACCCAGAGCTTGAGACAGGTACAATACACCCTGCAGAAATGCATGGGAGCATCTCGATTTTAATTCGATAGTCTTTGGAAATAACTTGATTATAAAAAGTTCTATTTCCTGTCAGTTGAAGTAGCCTCTTAGAATGACGCATGCACATAAATTTTATTTTACAGACAAGCCTTACCTTTACAAACTTTGCAACAGCTATGAGACAAGGTAATCTGATGAGACTCTGGACAATCCAGAGCTGGACAGCCTGAACTCTCAACCAGCTTCATGGTCTGGTCCTGTCAGACAACAGAAAATAAAAGCTTCAAACCTCTTAATTAGGAATAACTCAGAAGTTTCCAGATCCGACATCCAAGAAATTTCTTCGAACATGAGAGTAAAATTTTCACCCTGAGAACCTCTGCACAGGTCACACACTCACTTGCAAAATAACATTAAATGACAACTGGAAAGCCTTTCAAATGGACAAGCAGCTCTGGGAATGGAAGCATGCCACACTGCAGCCATGCCTTCAATTTCCAAACATCAGGGTAATCCTGAAAGATTCTGTTAGTTTACAACATATTTGCACATCCAGATGACAACTGTGTCAAAGATACAGCTTGAATTCTATCAATAGCTCACTTTGGAAAAAACAATAAATAAAACCCGGGCTTTTTAAACATTCTCATTTCAAAGTTTCGTAAACTGTTATAGATTATCCCAAGTGAGTGTGATGAGGAACATTGGGGATCTCTCACAAAACTATAAGGAAAATGAGGGCAGGATTTATGTCTCTTGAGCATGAATGTCTTGCATTTTTTCTGGCATATAATAAGTAATCGAAAAATTTTCCTGAATGAATGAATAAATCAATGTAAAACGATTATAGTTCTAGCCACCGAAGTAGATAAAACCCTTCTCAAAGAGAAACCAAAATACAGAACAGAATACTTTTCTGATAAATGTAACAGCACTGCCCTTGAAGCAAACATTTTGCTTCTATACTGTCAACCTCCAGTCTTTTTAAGAGCGAGGGTCATTAACTGTTATACTATGCTTACCAATACATAAGTAATAAAATAACCATTGGAACTTGAAGGCTTCTGTTTTAATACTGCTCAATAGCTTAGTTTTTTAGATATCATTTCTATAAGTACTGCTTTTATTGAAGAAATCGTAATTTCAATATCTCCCTCTTCCTGGCTTATCAATGGAAAGGACCTTCTCCAAGTCACCATAATGGCAGGAAAAAAAAAGAAAGTGTCAGAAGACATGTATACAGTGGAGTCAAACGCTATTCTTCCTTTGGTTTGACGGTAATATCCATTCTAATAATCTTATTTTCAGGACCACCGTGTTTTTCTGTGTTACTATGAAACTCACAGACCCCCCAGGACACATTTTCAAGGCCACAAAACTGACAATAAAGGAACAAAGAAGGACTAGAATTGACAGCCCAGAAAATGGAAGCCTGAGAGAGATGACAATTATGTAAAATAGCTCAGGGGCCTGAAGGGAGAAAAAACAATGGGAGTCCTTAATGTCAAGAATTTAGTGAAGAATACAAAAGCTTATGCAATTCTGGTAGAGCTGTGCTGTAGAATCCATAGCCACTAGCTACAAGATTCTGACAACTCTGTATGATAAAATAATGTAAAATATTTCATTAAGAATTTTATACTGATTACATTAGAAATGATAATATTTTGGATATATGGGGTTGAATACAGAAAATTTAGCCCAAATAAAAATCACATGTGTGGCTTGCATCATATTTCTACTGGACAGCACAGCATTAGAGGGTAGGAAGTGATTTCTTTTGTTTGAGCAAATAAATGGTAACATTTATTCATTCACCCAATATTTACTAAGCACCTGCAGAGTTGCCTATACACAGACTTCTCACAAATCGAATTTAAAATAAAATCACTTTATAGGTATTTTAAAATCAAATAGGAAACTATCTCAGTAAATTTTAGATCATAATTATCAGTATTATGGAATACACTTGTCAAATGAAAAGAACACACACACACACAAAGTGGAGAATCTTCAAATGCCCTCACAATTTTCAGATTTAGGGCTGATATTGCAAAGTTAGCGTTCACTTAGAAACCAGCTGATAAAAGTTTTCCACCTTCCTTGAAGTAAAATTTCTCTGATTTCCTTGGTGTTGCTAGATCTCACTCCAAGCCTTCCAATCCTTATATCTACCGTGGGACCTGCTCCACTCAAAACAGCACTGGTGAAGGGATGCTGACGCAGAAAAATCCATCTGGAAATATAGCTTCAGCAATTGTGTTAGTGTTTCTAATGCCCCAGCTCCCTTAACTTTAAGATGGTAACCTACATCATGGGAGAGCTTATTTAAAGCCAAAAGAAGCAGCTAGAATACCTTATAATGGACATGGACAAATCAGAGCTTTCACGTTCCAGAAACCAAATCTGTCACAGTTTTGCATCTTTATGTCTCTGCCTTGCTTATCCCAAATGTCTTCCAACTTAAGATGCACGAGGTATACAGCTGGATTTTTCAGATTCAACTTATCTTGGCAAAATTCTGAGGATTTTCCTTTCCCCAACACTTAATCATATGAATGCTCACAGTTTATTGCCAGCAGAGTAAATCACTTATCTTAATTTTCTAAATAACCTATACATACTAAATCATCCCCACAAACCATGTACAGGAGGCATTTGAAGAAGAAAATTAAGGATCAAATGTAAATGAACCCTAAAGCAGAAACTTTATATGTAGACAGTTTCCTTTAGACAGAATATGGCTTGAAATATAACATTATGGTCAAGGAATATAAAATCATAGTTTATAAAAGGTAAATGTGAAAAGTGTTATGAAACATATTTAGTTTTTCAATTAGTAGGTCAAGAAGCAGACTTAAAATGAATCACGTTTGCTTCAGAAGCATACGTCAAGAGCACATTTATAAAACATTCCCCTTAAAATTATTTAAAAGATTCCTCCCAAAGGAATTAAGATCAATATCAATCTCATCTCCATCCAACACCTAATTTTTATTAGGTATATTTGGTTCTGATTTTAATTGGACTGATATTTATCACGAGTCAAAAGCAAGAGTGAGAACAGGCCGAGTCTAATTTTATCTAATACATTTTCTTCAAAACAGCAAACAAGGAGTTGATTTGTGTTTGGAAAATGTAAGACAACTTCATAAAACTTTAATATGACAAAAGAGTGTTTTTATTTATTGGGAAAATTATTTTACAACCACTAATTTACATGATTGCAAAAACAATGAGAATTTCTATACATTTGAGCTATAATTATCATCTTAAATTTTCTCTTTGCCTTAGAATTTTAAAGGTATTACAAGGGTGAGATTTTTAAAGGAACATTTACTGTGTTCATGTAACGGTAAGAAATTTGAAACACACATGAAGAGCTTCCTTACCTTGCACTCATAGAGAACACATACGCCAGAAGAGGAGTAGACCGTATTTCTTTCTCCTTCAAAATAGGTTCGTCCATGAAATTGGCATACAGCTTTGGAGTAAAAAAACATATATATTTTTTAAATGTTTCATTAAGAAAAATAGCTTACAGGTGTTCAGATCATTTTGCCACAATATTTCACATGTCCTTGTGACTTTTCAAGGTGTTTGAGTAACTGTAAACCTAAATTCAACCCAATATAAGGCACATGTAGGCTCAAGTTATTTTCATGCCCATTAAGTTCAGAGAGTAAAATAAGGTACAAAAAGGATAAGAGGCAATGGCAAGTCAGAATTAAACTCTGAAAAAGGAGTGCTTATAAGCAGACTCAAAGCTAATTACTTGCCTGTTGATGATGTCCCACTTCAGGGCACATTAAGCAGGTGCTCAAAGAGCTACAAATCAGGGGCAACACAAATATGAGAAAAGTTCATTTTTATATACCATTACAGAATTTTTTTTTTTTTTTTTGCAGCGGGCCTCTCACTGTTGTGGCCTCTTCCGTTGTGGAGCACAGGCTCCGGACGCGCAGGCTCAGCGGCCATGGCTCACGGGCCCAGCTGCTCCGCGGCATGTGGGATCGTCCCGGACCGGGGCACGAACCCATGTCCCCTGCATCGGCAGGCGGACTCTCAACCACTGCGCCACCAGGGAAGCCCCATTACAGAATTTTAAAACAGAAAATTAGAAAGAAACTATTTTAATTCCAGTACATACATGTAAACGTTATGTTTTATGGGTTAGTATCATTTTACTTGTAAGTACATGTGGGTTAAGGCACCCTATTTAAGATGTTAAAAGGTCTTAATCTGGGCCTGCCTTGCTTCCATCACAATTAAATAAAATTTTAAGATAGAACTTCAGACTCAGTGGTGAAAACATTTTTAATGAGTGAAGATGCATACAAAGTATCATAGAATTTTTTTGAGACTTTCAAAATATTTACAATTCACAGCAAACATTTAGCCAATGGAAACTGCTTGCTTGTTTTGAAATGAATGTTTCACACTACCTATGTTGACTCATCACCTAAACAGAGACAGATTTACCCTAAAGCTAATTAAGCTTAACTTTCAGTATCCTTCTTGGGCTTAGCCCTCCATTCTAAGACTCTGAACCAACTTTTGTTTTCACAGATTTGCACTGTTTTCCTTTCAAAGGACACTCAATATTGTAGATGCTTTGGAGCTCCATAACATCTAGATCAACCCAAGCTAATCACTTCAAAAGACCAGAGGAAGCAGTCATCTGATAGGAAAAAAACTCAAGCAGTTTGTTAGCCCTATTTACTAAATCCAATTTTTAATTTTAACTACATGGATTTTACAAAAGGGGTGTGTATATTTCCTTTTAATTCCATTGTGTGAGTTAGAATAAAGTCCCTCTTCAGAATTTATATATCCCATTATCTTTAAAAGTATCACATTGCCTAAAAAAATTTATAACAAAGAAATTAGACATACTTCTATTAAATATTGAGTATATATATGGTTGTAGAAATATTCATATTTAAGCCAACTTTCATCTTTGCCCAAAAGTTAACTGATTATTTAAAAGCTGTACATTTAAATAATGGAAAGCATGCACATTTTAAAAATGCCATCCTTCAGCTGATCTCCTTACTCAGCTTTTATTAACAAATTTCACTACATAATATATATTACTGGCAAATTGATTTTAAAGTTTTGGGGGTTGTTGGAAGTGAATACAACTTACTTGCATAAATTATATTACTTAAAAGCTGGCTGAAACTTGCTCACTCATGAATATTCAAACTAAAAATAGGGAGTTGTCAGTTGCATACTATCTATCATATATGAATTACAATAGCATGTGCATTTACTTAATGAACTTGATTGATTGTAAAATGTCTATATCCAACGTGTAATTTTTAAGATTGTGCTTTGTTTTTTCTTATGAGATTCAATAACCTCAAAGTACCAAGATCTGGCTTATGGCATGTTCAATTATACTTAAGTACCACATTTTATAAGATAAGGAGAATAAATAAAACCTTCTTCTATTCAGCACCTGCCAGTCAAAGGTTCCTAAGCCTATTATATTATACAACTCGGTAACTGCAGTCTATTCAAGTCCAAGGTTATGTTGAAGAAAAAAATATGATGTTCCAAGTCTTTCTTAGAGCAAAGGGAAAAGGAAACACTGTAAAACCACAAGGGTAAGTTCTTATACGAAGTCTTATGATAATTTAATACTCATGCAGAGCAGATGGACCTTCTGCTCTAAACTCTTAATTCAAAAGACTCAAATAGGCAACTTGTGAGACAACAGGGCACCAAATGGAGCTTGGCAGAGCGAGAAGCACGAAACAAATGAGATCACAATTGCTTCATTTCCTTTCAATCAATCCGCACAAGCAGGGTGAATTTGGCTTAGAAAGAACCCAAAGTGAGTGATTTTTGTCTCATTTCTTTCTTGATCAGTTGCTGTGATTCTCCATAATTCTGAGGTTTACTCTAAATACCTAGTAATGCCATCAGGGTATGCCTTCCCTAGGTTCTTTAGGGGAAAAATGTTAAGAAACTCAGAAATATATACCTATATATATACATATATAGGTATATATTCCTAATCATTCCTAAAAACTACTACAAGGAATCTTGAAGATCCATAAGGATGGCTCTGGGACGTAGGAGTAGACTGCAGGAGTAAAAGTCGTTATTAATTTGTTGATACATTTAACAAATACGTACTGAGCTCCTGGTAACATGCCAGGTAGTCTGCTAGGTACTAGGATTCAAAGATGAAAGAGACATGTTTCTACCCCTCACTACTGAGTTGGGAAGACAGACTCGTACACAACTCAACTAACTATAATAAAAGCCAAGCTCAAGTGCTATAACTGAGAAATTCATAAGTGACAGGTAAACACAGGAGACAAAGTGGTAAACTGGGGGCGGGGGCGGGGGCACTGGATCAAAGGTGAGGAAACAAGGGCTGGAGAAGGACCCAGACTCTAGCAATAGCGACAAGTCATCATCACCCCAGGGATAAGGAACAGGGAGAGGAAATGGTTTTATTGGAGCCCACAGTGAGCCAGAGTTATGAAGGAGAGGCAGCCCAGTGGGAGTCGAAATCATGAGAGACACAGGTACCACCAGAAGCCCAGCCAGGTGCAGGGAAGGAGCAGGGGAGAAACACGGCCAACTCTCTCTTCTGGCCTTCTGATTTCCTGCCAGTGCATCTCATTGGCAAACCCTACCCAAAGCCAGCTGGCAAGGAGACCAGGGTGATACAGTCTGCAGAAGTCCAGCTCCTGGGGTACAGAGTAGGACAGAGAAAGACAGGTGGGGTGCGTGGGGTGTCCAGGGGAAAGAATAACCAACCCCCAGCACTGGTAGCTATCACAGTAATTCAATTTAGACCATGAAGAGAAATAGTTTACAAGGATAGGTTGCTTACAAGAGCATGAGAGAGTGGAACACAGTAAAAATAAATTTTAAAGAGGGAAAATTGAGACATTTAAAAAATACAGCTCTATTTAAAAAAAAAAACCCAGATAGCTTATCAAAATGAGATCCATAAGCAAGGAGAAGGCAAAATGAAGGAACTGGACAGATCAAGTGTTAAAACAGAGGAGAGGAAACAGATTAGGTGCTGCCTTGATTTTAACCAAGGCTAGCCCCTGTAGGTATCAGGGACAAAGCCTCAGGGATAATAATGATCACTGTGGCTACCACACTGACTGCAAGGAAGTCTCTAGAATTCCCTAACTGAACTGCACCTCCCTGCTTACCCTTCCCCAGCACAGTATAAGAAATCACTTCCTCAACGAAACAACAAAGGAATAATCATTTTGCTGTATTGATTTCTTCTTCAATTCAATTGCATTAACATGTTCATAGACAGAGGCTTCATTTCTTTCCCAGTTTTGGTGTGTGTGTGTGTGTGTGTGTGTGTGTGTGTGTGCGTGCTGCTGTGTGCATATATAGCAATAAGTTTCTTGTGACATAACTCTGGATTCCTATGTCCAAATCATTTACCAGCTTAAAGCAGAATTATGCCAACTAGGCTGCATTTTCAGAGATCTACGCTAAGTGATTTATTGAGTATATTACATGTACATATTCGAAGGTAATGAAGCCTCTAGGGGGAAGGGTATTAATTCATTGATACAGTCTTATCCCCTTGCAGACTAAGAAGCTAAGCCCCCATGCAGTCAGACTAACCCATAGCACTACTGCTACTCTTAAGTTATTAATATTAACCAATGTCAAAGGCATATTCACTGTGACTCTCATATACACACACACACACACACACACACACACACACAATACCATACACACACACCAGGGGGTACCATTCACATCATGTGAATTATTTCACTCAGAGCTGTCCAATGAACAGTCTATTAAGCCATAGGGAGAGAAATTAACTAGAACTTGGGGAAATTCAATAGGATGCTATAACAATTGGTATACATGTTTTACCAAGGTTATATTAAATATCACTAATCACATAGTTAATAGCACCATAATTATGAGAAAATCTGAAAAAGCAATTAATGTGCATTACTTTCACTTAATCTCTCCTCTATTTTAACAATTAACAAGAAATAAGAAGACAGGAAATGCAACAGATGCAAATTTGAGACTCTTCAGTTGTAAAAATGTGGAAAGGAACTTATAGAAGAGATTGAGAAATGGATAAGTGAAAGAAGCCAGTAAAACTCTAAAAGCTGTAAGTTACACATTAAAATCATGATTCATTGGTCATTAATGCAAAGATAGAAAATGCAGATCCCTCTAATGAGATCTAAATCAACTTCTGCAAACCTTTGTAGAAAGAATTATTCAAATCTATCTAACAATATTTTAGAATATAAAAGCAAATAGACATATATTTCACTTCTAAACATTTCCTCAGTGACTATATATTTAGATTCTTTTTATTACTGGATTGAAAATACATGAGTCTACACTAAATTTCCCTATTGGTATCATCACCTTTAAAAATGATACAACACAGAGGGCAGACAGCAGAGCAAGAAGAACTACAATCCTGCAGCCTGTGGAATGAAAACCACATTCACAGAAAGATAGAAAAGACGAAAAGGCAGAGAGCTATGTACCAGATGAAGGAATAAAATAAAACCTCAGAAAAACAACTAAATAAAGTGGAGATAGGCAACATTTCAGAAAAAGAATTCAGAATAATGATAGTGGAGATGATCCAAGACCTAAGAAAAAGAATGGAGACAAAAATCCAAAAGATGCAAGAAATGTTTAACAAAGACCTAGAAGAATTAAAGAACAAACAAACAGAGATGAACAACACAATAACTGAAATGAAAACTAAACTAGAAGGAATCAATAGCAGAATAACTGAGGCAGAAGAACGGGTAAGTGACCTGGAAGACAGAATGGTGGAATTCACTGCTATGGAACAAAATAAAAAAAAAAAAGAATGAAAAGAAATGAACACAGCCTAAGAGACCTCTGGGACAACATTAAATGCAACAACATTCGCATTATAGGGGTCCCAGAGGAAGAAGAGACAGAGAAAGGACCAGAGAAAATATTTGAAGAGATTATAGTGGCAAACTTCCCTAACATAGGAAAGGAAATAGCCACCCAAGTCCAGGAAGTGCAGAGAGTCCCATGCAGGATAAACCGAAGGAGAAACATGCCAAGACACACAGTAATCAAATTGGCAAAAATTAAAGACAAAGAAAAATTATTGAAAGCAGCAAGGGAAAAATGACAAATAACATACAAGGGAACTCCCATAAGGTTAACAGCTGATTTCTCAGCAGAAATTCTACAAGCCAAAAGAGACTGGCATGATATATTTCAACTGATGAAAGGGAAGAAGCTACAACCAAGAATACTGTACCTGGCAAGGATCTCATTCAGATTCGATAGAGAAATCAAAAGTTTTACAGATAAGCAAAAACTAAGAGAATTCCGCACCACCAAACCAGCTCTACAACAAATGCTAAAGGAACTTCTCTAAGTCTGAAACACAAACGAAGAAAAGGACCTACAAAAACAAACCCAAAACAATTAAGAAAATGGTAATAGGAACATGCATATCGATAATTACCCTAAATGTGAATGTGTTAAATGCTCCAACCAAAAGACACAGGCTTGCTGAATGGATACAAAAAACAAGACCCATATATATGCTGTCTACAAGACCCCACCTCAGACCTAGGGACACATTCAAACTGAAAGTGAGGGGATGGAAAAATATATTCCATGCAAAAGGAAATCAAAAGAAAGCTGGAGTAGCAATTCTCATATCAGAAAAAATAGACTATAAAATAAAGAATGTTACAAGAGACAAGGAAGGACACTACATAATGATCAAGGGATCAATCCAAGAAGAAGATATAACAATCATAAATACATATGCACCCAACATAGGAGCACCTCAATACATAAGGCAACTGCTAACAGCTATAAAAGATGAAATGGACAGTGACACAATAATAGTGGGGGACTTCAATACCTCACTTAAACCAATGGACAGATCATCCAATATGAAAATTAATAAGGAAACACAAGCTTTAAATGACACAATAGACAAGATATATTTAATTGATATTTATAGGACATTCCATCCAAAAACAGCAGATTACACTTTCTTCTCAAGTGTGCATGCAACATTCTCCAGGATAGATCACATCTTGGGTCACAAATCAAGCCTCAGTAAATTTAAGAGAATTGAAATCATATCAATCATCTTTGCTGATCACAACACTATGAGATTAGAAATGAATTAAAGGCAAATAAATGTAAAAAACACAAATACATGGAGGCTAAACACTACGTTACTAAATAACCAAGAGATCACTGAAGAAATCAAAGAGGAAAACAAAAAATACCTAGAAACAAATGACAATGAAAACACGATGATCCATAACCTATGGGATGCAGCAAAAGCACTTCTAAGAGGGAAGTTTAGAGCTATACAAGCCTACCTCAAAAAACAACAAAAATCTCAAATAAACAGTCTAACTATACACCTAAAGGAACTAGAGAAAGAAGAACAAACAAAACCCAAAGTTAGCAGAAGGAAAGAAATCATAAAGATCGGAGCAGACATAAATGAAATAGAAACAAAGAAAACAATACCAAAGATCAATAAAACTAAAAGCTGGTTCTTTGAGAAGATAAACAAAATTGGTAAACCATTAGTCAGACTCATCAAGAAAAAGAGGGAGAGGACTCAAATCAAGAAAATTAGAAATGAAAAAGAAGAAGTTACAACAGACACCACAGAAATACAAAGCATCCTAAGAGAGTACTACAAACAACTCTATGCCAATAAAATGGACAACCTGGAAGAAATGGACAAATTCTTAGAAAGGTATAACCTTCCAAGACTGAACCAGGAAGAAATAGAAAATATGAACAGACCAATCATAATAATGAAATTGAAACTGTGTTTAAGAGTCTTCCCACAAAGAAAAGTCCAGGACCAGATGGCTTCACAGGTGAATTCTATCAAACATTTAGAGAAGAGCTAACACCCATCTTTCTCAAACTCTTCCAAAAAACTGTGGCGGAAGGAACATTCCCAAACTCATTCTATGAGGCCACCATCAGCCTGATACCAAAACCAGACAAAGATACTACAAAAAAAGAAAATTACAGACCAATATCACTGATGATTATAGATGCAAAAATCCTCAACAAAATACTAGCAAACAGAATCCAACAACACATTAAAAGGATCATGCACCATGATCAAGTGGGATTTATCCCAGGGATGCAAGGAATCTTCAATTTATGCAAATTAATCAATGTGATACACCATAATAACAAATTGAAGAAGGAAAACCATATGATCATCTCAATAGGTGCAGAAAAAGCTTTTTACAAAATGCAACACCCTTTTATGATACAAACTCTCCAGAAAATGGGCATAGAGGGAACCTACATCAACACAATAAAGGCCATGTATGACAAACCCACAGCAAACATCATTCTCAATGGTGAAAAACTGAAAGCATTTCCTCTAAGATCAGGAACAATACAAGGATGTCTATTCTCACCACTATTATTCAACATAGTTTTGGAATCAGAGAAGAACAAGAAATAAAAGGAATACATGGGCTTCCCTGGTGGCGCAGTGGTTGAGAGTCCGCCTGCCGATGCAGGGGACACGGGTTCATGCCCCAGTCCAGGAAGATCCCACATGCTGCGGAGTGGCTGGGCCCGTGAGCCATGGCCACTGAGCCTGCGCGTCCAGAGCCTGTGCTCCGCAACGGGAGAGTCCACAACACTGAGAGGCCCGCGTACCTCAAAAAAAAAAAAAAAAAAAAAAAAAGGAATACATATTGGAAAAGAAGAGATAAAACTGTCACTGTTTGCAGATGACATGATACTATACATAGAGAATCCTAAAGATGCAACCAGAAAACTACCAGAGCTAATCAATGAACTTGGTGAAGTTGCAGGATACAAAATTAATGCACAGAAATCTCTTGCATTCCTATACACTAATGATGAAAAATCTGAAAGAGAAATTAAGGAAACACTCCTATTTACCATTGCAACAAAAAGAATAAAATATCTAGGAATAAACCTACCTAGGGAGGCAAAAAACCTGTATGCAGAAACTATAAGACACTGATGAAAGAAATTAAAGAAGATACAAACAGATGGAGAGATATATCATGTTCTTAGATTAGAAGAATCAATATTGTGAAAATGACTCTACTACCCAAAGCAATCTACAAATTCATTGCAATCCCTATCAAATTACCAATGGCATTTTTTACAGAACTAGAACAAAAAGTCTTAAAATTTGTATGGATTCACAAAAGACCCCGAACAGTCAAAGCAGTCATGAGGGAAAAAAACGGAGCTGGAGGAATCAGACTCTCTGACTTCAGACTATACTATAAAGCTACAGTAATCAAGACAATATAGTACTGGCACAGAAACAGAAACACAGATCAATGGAACAAGATAGAAAGCCCAGAGTTCAACCTGCACACCTATGGTCAACTAATCTATGACAAAGGAAGCAAGGATATACAATGGAGAAAAGACAGTCTCTTTAATACATGGTTCTGGGAAAACTGGACTCTACATGTAAAAGAATGAAATTAGAACACTCCCTAACACCATACACAAAAATACACTTAAAATGGATTAAAGACCTAAATGTAAGACCAGACACTATAAAACTCTTAGAGGAAAACATAGGAAGAACACTCTGACATAAATCACAGCAAGATCTTTTTTGATCCACCTCCTAGAGTAATGGAATTAAAAACAAAAATACACAAATGGGACCTAATGAAACTTCAAAGCTTTTGCACAGCAAAGGAAACCATAAAAAAGACGAAAAGACAATGGGAGAAAATATTTGCAAATGAATCAATGGACAAAGGATTAATCTCTAAAATATATAAACAACTCATGCAGCTCAATATTAAAAAAAAAACAACCCAATCAGAAAATGAGCAGAAGACCTAAATAGACATTTCTCCAAGACATACAGATGGCCAAGAAGCACATGAAAAGTTGCTCAACATCACTAATAATTAGAGAAATGCAAATCAAAACTACAGTGAGGTATCACCTCACACCAGTTAGAATGGGCATCATCAGAAAATCTACAAACAACAAATGCTGGAGAGGGTGTGGAGAAAAGAGAACCCTCTTGCACTGTTGGTGGGAATGCAAACTGATACAGCCACTATGGAGCACAGTATGGAGGTTCCTTAAGAAACTAAAAATAGAATTACCATATGATCTGGCAATCCCACTACTGGGCATATATGCCAACCATAACTGAAACAGACACATGCACCCCAATGTTCACTGCAGCACTATTTACAATAGCCAGGTCATGGAAGCAACGTAAATGCTCATCGACAGACGAATGGATAAAGAAGATATGGTACATATATACAATGGAATATTACTCAGCCATAAAAAGGATCGAAATTGGGTCATTTGTTGAGACGTGGATCGATCTAGAGACTGTCATACAGAGTGAAGTATGTCAGAAAGAGAAAAACAAATATTGTATATTAACACATATATGTGGAACCTAGAAAAATGGTACAGATGAACTGGTTTGCAGAGCAGAAATAGAGACACAGATGTAGAGAACAAACATATGGACACCAAGGGGGGGAAAGCTGCGGGGCTGGGGGTGGGGGGTGTGATGAATTTGGCGATTGGGATTGACATGTATACACTGATGTGGATAAAACTGATGAGTAGTAAGAACCTGCTGTATAAAAAAAATAAAATTAAAAAAATTTTTTTAAAGTTAAATGAAATAAATTCATTTTAAAATAATAATAATGCATTTTGGAAAAAAAATAAATAAAAATGATACAACACAAAATTAAAGGTTATAGATACCAAGAAGAAAAACAGTATAATTAACTTAGTGAGAAATGGGATTTATAATTTCTTTAAAATTCTCTTTGAAAACACCAGGGATCAGTGATCTTTAAATTGTTTAAGCTGTCTGTTAAGGGCAGAGTTGTATAAAGTAATGGCTTTTACAAGATGTTCTTTCTAATCTTGATTTCCACTGGGAGGGCTCTTAAAAACCCCACGTACAATGGCAATTATTTCATTCTGAGTCAACATGATACTTATTTGTTTGTTATATACAAATCAAAACTGTTGGATGAGGGGCTTCCTGGTGGCACAGTGGTTGAGAGTCCGCCTGCCGATGCAGGGGACAGGGGTTCGTGCCCCGGTCTGGGAGGATCCCACATGCCGCGGAGCGGCTAGGCCCGTGAGCCATGGCCGCTGAGCCTGCGCAAAAAAAAAAAAAAAAAAAAAAAAAAGAAAAGAAAACTGTTGGATGAGAAAATATCTCATTAACTGTAATTATGTATATTTTTATTATAGCTTTTAAAAAAGAATGCACAATAAATGTATTCATGAAACAGGCTAAGATTCTGTGGAGTCAAACAAAAAAATCTGAAAGTGTTTCAATATTCTTAAAAGACTCCAATCAGCCATGCTGCATTTATCCAGCCCACAATCTTGTTTGAAATCTGGACTCACTTGGAGTCAATTCTTAACAATATGGTTGTAATAAAAGTTTTGAGCACTAAGTGCTATAAATTAATTTTCCCTCTTTCTACAATGCTTAAATTTCTATTAGAGCACTGAACTCATTTTTCCTTTCTTCTAGTTAGTTGCACGTTTTTTTTTTATCTTTCCTACATGAGATGGGGGCAGTGTCTTAATTTGTCTTTGGATCTTGTACTCAGCACCCAGCACTGGCCGTAAATAATAAATTTTAAAGGTTTGTTGAATTTTTTTTTGGTAAGTTCTCTTCTAGCTTCCTATTTGATGAAAAGCCTGAAAACAAGAAAATTGGCCTCTCTGATCTTCATGTGTCCCTTTATATTTGGCCCTATCCTTTGATTTTGCCTCTTATAATAAAGGTCCTATAAATTGGGTCTCACAGAAATATTTTCCCTTTTCTGTTAAATGGCAGCTTATTCTCCACTGAAGTAGAACTGGAGCACTTGAAATGGGAGCAGATCTATCAGTTACTGAAAAATAGCTGGCTACTGTCAAAGCAGTATGAATAATACAAGACAACACATACAACGGAAGTCTGCTTGGACAATTTGATGACAAAACCTTCTCCTTTCTCTACATAAAGCCAGTTTTTATGAGTCAATGCTGTTTAAATGATCAAAATTTCAGTGTTTAAATAATTCACAAATTCATTAATTATACATGATTGCTTCGTTTAACTAAATCTCATTAATTGTTTGGGAATTTAGTTGTTTGCAAAACTAATATCAGAGTTTAGGAAATGAGAGCATGAGAGTAGATGCACAAACCTCCTTTCTCATCCTATATATATCATGTCCTTGCACTTCTAAAGGACCAAAGAGTGCTTCTCCTAGGGGGCCTTAATTTAGGTCAGTGGCCTATTCTTCCAAAACGAGGACAGGCCCTGAAACACCATAAATCTAGCAGTAGTGAGGGGTTAGGAGGCAAAGGAGGATAAAAATAACTTCCAGAATACAACAAAAGCATAAATCCTAACACCCTATCCAGATCAGCCTTTGGTTAGAAGGGTAGATACTGGGAAAGCAAGAATTGGATATTTAGAAGATCATAGCAAGAAGGCCAAGTCTATAGATGGAAGGAGGAATTCAGTACTTTTGGCCCTAATTTGATTCTACCTATTTAAATTGTAACTAAGATAGATCCTGAAATTCTTTTCATTTAGCTACCTTTCTACCACTGGCCCCTATTCTTGATCCTACCTCATATACCATAGGATGGATTCTTTTAAAAAAGACAATGTAATCAATTCATTTAGTCTCCTGGGGATAAGAAAAATAAATTTAATGAGTGAAGGTAAAGATTTGGAGAAAAACATAATATTCATGTCAATACACGAACACATTTAAAGTGACAACATGAACATACATGAGGTGACAGCTTTTACAAAGATAACATAATATATAATATAATATGGAAACTGTCACACACTGCTAGTTCAAAGCCAGAACTAGAACTCCTCTGAAAAAAAAACTTCTGCGTACATTTTCTTACCACTAAGAATCCAGTGACCTCAGTCAAAATTTAAATGCCTGATCTTTAGTTTAACTTTGAGGAGTGTATTTCCAAAATGACTGGCACCTTTTAGACATATGCTGTTTCATTATTATATTGACAAAGATACTGAAAATTTTGTGAATTGTAAAGCATGATCCTTTTCATTATAAACCACACACTAGTGCTCAACTAAGAGATTACAAGTAAAGCCCCTGAAAGAGTGATTGTGCAATTTTAAAATAGCATCTGTGTACAGGCAAAACAAAGAACGTATGGTAGGGGGTGGGGCCTGGGGAAGGTAGCTGTCTTAGGAGGACATATTTTAAATGTAGTTGTCTGAGTGGTATATTAATAACGCCTTCTATTATGCAAAGCGTATGAGCCAAGGGAAGAGAAGAAGCCAAAGGTTAAGGGGAGCCAGCTCCGTGTAGAATAAGACATGCAGACGGGCAGCACACTGAGGAGGGAGGAGAGAGCAGAGGAAGCAACGGAGGACAAAAAAATTATAAAGCATAAATTGAGATGGAGCAGGAGAAAGGAAAGCAGAAAGCAACGAAAGTTTAAACAAAAGGAAACTTGCAACAAGAGTGGCAACACCTGGTGGAAATAAGAAGCATTTATGATAACCTCCTGTCCACCAGGCACTGTCCTAGGAAGGCGCCTTCCTGCGTTCAAGGAGCATTCAGTCTAGTGTGGGAAACAGAGAAGCACACGTACGAGGAAATCCACACAACTCAGAGGAAGAAAAACGTCTTACGAGAGTGAACTGGAAATGCTTTCCAGCAGAGGGGTATTTGAAAATGACCACTGAAGGAGAATCACTTTAATGTGATTTAAATCAGAGACAGAGTACTCACAATACAGTCAGAGACCAGAATAGAATAATAATCATAATAGACTTCGGACCCAGATCCTAAAGAACATCTCATCAGGATACCTTTATAAGCTGGAATTCATTTATGATCAGTTGATTTTATAACCAATTTATATACTCTCAATCTACTGGGCCAACAGTTCTCAACTGTGGATGCATAGTAAAATCACTTGAAGAACATTTAAAACTCTATGCCCAGCTGCATAATAATAAGAATCTCAGAGGGTAGGACTTGGGCTTCTTTATTTTTTAACACTGCCCACGTATACAGCTAAGCTTGAAAACTATATTTCTATGCAGAGGAAAAAAGAACTAGGAAAAGAGAACATTAGAATTAACATTTAAATAAGGACAGTCACATAGATATTCAGTAGAAGACTCTTTATTCCATGTTATCTGGACAGGTATTTGGTCCATAGTTTGAAAAAAACCAGTTAAAGTGAGAAATCATAGACAACAATAAATATGTACCCTAAACATTTTAATTAAAAACACATCCTCACACATTCAACGTTTTGAAGTAGAACACTTTTCTTCAGTATGGATTCTCTGACTGTGCTTCATCGTAATCTTGATTATATAAATAAAATTTAAAATGTGTTGCTCGTAATTTCTAAGTTTTTGTTTGTTTGTTTTAAGGGAAACAAGATAGATACTCACGAAGCAATCTATAGAGAGATCATTCTTATCCTATGTTTTCTTTCACGTTTTACAACTGTCTTACTGACACCTAGTTCAAGAGGATGTTTTTTAGCAGTATGAGTTTATCATCTTTTCCCAAAGCACTCAACTTTGATTAAAAGAAATTTTATTTCTTTTCACATTCATATTTCATTGGCTTGCATATTATGTTATGAATATGTATTTATAGCATTTCAATAGTATTAGAATTACAGTACAAATACAATTGCCATAAACAGGTTTGGGAACAAACATCTACCTCTTGGTTAGCATGCAAATCTAACTTATGTTGTGTACAGGTTTAGCCTCAAGTTCAGCTGATACTTTTTTTTTTAACAGCGCCAATGGAATCACAGAGGAGTGTTTCTCTGATCACTTGGAGATCTTATTTAAATGAAGATCCTCGTTAGGTAGATCTGGAATGGGGCCTGAGATTCTGCATGTCTCACCAGCTCCCCAGTGATACTGATGCTGCCGGTCCAGTGATCACATTTTGGGTAACAAAGTTGTAGACCATTGATTATTAACCCAGCTTGCACATAAGAATCACCCAGGGAGTTTGCTGAAACTACCAATTTGTGGCACCCAGACCAATTAAATCAGAATCTCCAGGGGAGGGGCCTGGGCATGAGTATTTTGTAAGAGCGTTCAGGTGATTCCAGTGTATGGCCCGTGTTGAGAATCAACTGTGTAGATTAATCCATCTAGTCAATTCAGTGATCTTTTAGTATACATCTCCATCCTGGATAATATCAGAGAGTAACTGATAGGATGTTACTAAAAGAATCTGGCCAAAATTATTTTAGTCTTATGCTGTAGTTAAGGATAACATCATAAACCTAAAGTTCTATTTCCAGTGGCATCTTAACTTCTAAATCATTTTCTTATGTTTATAACTACAAAAAAAGTAATAGGAGTAATGGAAGTGGAAGACAAGGGAGAGGGTGAAGGAGAGGGAGGGGATGCCAGGGAGAGACAGAGAAAGAGGGAGAATTCATACACCCTGTAAGACTAAAGATTAAGCCTCATTAAATACAGCTGTACTTGTATTTTGGGACAAAATATTTGTTAAAATACATCACTTTTTCCTATTTTCAGGCAATTTTCCCCCTTAGGGGGCCAATTAAGCAAAATTTTCTACAGCTATGCTAAATTAAACATTGAGGTTAAAATGTTAAACACATTAAGCCTGGAAATTAAGAATTAAATTACCCCCAAATTTAACACTTCTCATAATAATACGTCAAAATGTGATCACATTCCCCCAAAGCCTCTGGAATTAAGAAGTGAAGGCTTCCCACAATTTTTTATGCCTTTGAAGATACTATCACATGTATTGCTGCATTTCTCCTCATCTCCATTTATTAAGAAGAAAATTATGGAAATGTTCATTCTCATCCTCTCGATAAATACTTCTTGAATGGCCACTATACACCACACACTGTGCTCAGCACTGGGGACACAGACGTGAACAGAAAGAATGAACTTTGCCCTCATAGAATCTGCAATACAGAGGAGGATTCAAAGACAACTAACCAGGCAGATATGCAATAACTGAAGGTTAACACTGAGTAAAGAAAACAAACAAGAATCAGGCACTGAATAACTAGGAGGGTATTTTAGATTTGATCAGGGAATACCACTTTGGATTGATCAGGGAATACCTGTCTGAGGAGATGAAATTTTAGCTGAGACTGAAGGCTTAGAGGACCTAATGTGGGAAAAACGACAGGAAAAATATTCCAGGCAGAGGGGGAAATAAGCTCGGCTTATTTGAGAAACAATGAGTTCCAGCACAGAATTTTTTACTTACCTATTGTTACTGATTTCTAGCTTATTTGCATGTGGTCAGATAGTATACCCTATATAATTTAATTCTTTGAAATTTGTTGAGATGAGCTTCATCATCCAGTACATAATCAATATTTGTGAATGTTCCATAGGTGCTTAAAGGAACACATAAAGTGCACTTTGGGAGAGTAATGGTCTATATAGGTTCTTTAGGTGTGGATTGTTAATCACATTCAAGTGCTCTGTATTCTTAATGATTTTTTTGTGTGCTTGTATTCTGTCAATTCCTGCAACTTCATTCTGACTGTGAATTCATCTATTGCTCCATGTAGTTCTGTCAATTTTGTTTCATATATATTGAGGCTATATTATTAGGTGTATACAAATTTAAATTGCTATGTCTTATGTATGGAATCTAAAAAAAAAAAATGGTTATGAAGAACCTAGGGGCAGGACAGGAATAAAGACGCAGACATAGAGAATGGACTTGAGGATACGGGGAGGGGGAAGGGTAAGCTGGGACGAAGTGAGGGAGTAGCATGGACTTATATATACTACCAAATGTAAAATAGATAGCTAGTGGGAAGCAGCCACATAGCACAGGGAGATCAGCTCAGTGCTTGTGACCACCTAAAGGGGTGGGATAGGGAGGGTGGGAGGGAGATGCAAGAGGGAGGAGATATGGGGATATATGTATATGTATAGATTATTCACTCTTTTATAAAGCAGAAACTAACACACCATTGTAAAGCAATTATACTCCAATAAAGATGTTCAAAAAATTTTTAATTAAAAAAATTGTTATGTCTTCCCTGTGATTTGAAATGTTATCATTATGAAGTAACTGGTAATACCTTTTGCCTTAATGTCTACATTGTCTGATATTAATTGGGAGAAACTAGCTTTCCTTTCCATGGGTTTTTACTATTCTTTCACTTTAAAATTTTCTGTATCCTTATGTTTTAGATGTGCATCTTTTAAACAGTAGAGTTGGATTTCATTAATTCAGTTTCAAAATATTTATTTTTTAAATGGGATCATTTACATTTAATGTAATTAATTTTAAAATCTACTATCTTGTGTTTTTTTCCCTCTGCCTATGCTGTTTCTTTTTCTCCCTGTTTTATAACTTATTTTCTATTGTTTTTTTAAATCTATTTTCCCTTACACTCAATAACACATTTTAACACATTTTACTCCCTGCTATACTATAATGTTATTGTTGTATTTTAAAATTAATTCTATATATTCTTAAATAAAATCTTATGAGAATGATGATAATTGTCTTATTCTATCAATATTCATTTAGGTTTACTCACATGAACTTCATTTTTTCAGCTTTTTATATTTCTGAAACATTTTTACTTCATCTATGAAATTATTCTTATTAAAAACAGAATTCCAGTCAGGAACTCTTTTCCTTCTGTATATTTTTTTTTTTTAAACATCTTTATTGGGGTATAATTGCTTTACAATGGTGTATTAGTTTCTGCTTTACAACAAAGTGAATCAGCTATACATATGTTCCCATATGTCTTCCCTCTTGCGTCTCCCTCCCTCCCACTCTCCCCATCCCACCCCTCCAGGCCGTCACAAAGCACCGAGCTAATATCCCTGTGCCTTGCGGCTGCTTCCCCCCAGCTATCTACCTTACTACGTTTGTTAGTGTGTATATGTCCATGACTCTCTCTCGCCCTGTCAAAACTCACCCTTCCCCCTCCCCATATCCTCAAGTCCGTTCTCCAGTAGGTCTGCGTCTTTATTCCTGTTTTACCCCTAGGTTCTTCATGACATTTTTTTTTTCCCTTAAATTCTCCTTCTGTATATTGAAGATACCATTTCACTCCCTTTTGGCTTCACCTGTTGTTATTGAGAAATCAGTGGACACAATTTGGAAGGAGAATAAAGTTAGAGGACTGACTCTACCAACTTCACTACTTACTATTAAGCTACAGTAATCAAGAGAATGTGATACCGGCAGAAAGAATAGACAAATAGATCAATGGAACAGAATAGAGAGCCCAGAAATACACTCCCCATAAATCTAGTCACCTGATCTTTGAAAAAGAAGCAAAGGAAATGCAATGAATCAAAGGCAGTCTCTTCAACAAATTCTGCTGGAACAACTGGATGTGCAAAAAAATAAATCTCGATCCATCACAAAAATTAATTCAAAATGGATCATAGAACTAAACGTAAAACACAAAACTATAAAACTCCTAGAAAATAACAGAGGAGAAAACCTAGATGACCTTGGGTATGGTGATGCCTTTTTAGATACAACACCAAAGGCAAGGTTCATGAAAGAAATGATTGATAGCTAGACTTCATTAAAATTTAAAACTTCTGCTCTGCAAAAGACAATGTCAAGAGAATCAGAAGATAAGCCACGGATTGGGAGAAAATATTTGCAAAAGATACATCTTTTTTTATTTTTTATTTATTTTTTTTTTTTGCGGTACACGGGCCTCTCACTGTTATGGCCTCTCCTGTTGCAGAGCATAGGCTCCGGACGCGCAGGCTCAGCGGCCATGGCTCACGGGCCTAGCCACTCCGCGGCATGTGGGATCCTCCCGGACCGGGTCACAAACCCGTGTCCCCTGCATACGCAGGCGGACTCTCCACCACTGTGTCACCAGGGAAGCCCAAAAGATACATCTTGATAAAGGACTGTTATCCAAAATATACAAAAAACTCAACGACAAGAAAACAATCCGATTTAAAAATGGACCAAAGACCCTAACAGACACTTTGCCAAAGAAGATTCTCAGGTGTCAAATAAACATCTGAAAAGATGCTCCACATCATATGTCATGAGGGACATTCAAATTAAAACAATGAGATACCACTACACACCTATTAGAATGGCCAAGATCCAGAGCACTGATAATACCAAATGCTGGAGAGGATGCAGAACAACAGGAACTCTCGTATATTGCTGATAGGAATGAAAAATGTTACAGCCACTTTGGAAGACAGTGCAGCAGTTTCTTATAAAACTAAACAAACTCTTACTACGGGATCCAGTAACTGCTCTCCTTGATATTTATCCAAAGTAGTTGAAAACTAATGTCCACACAAAAACCTGCACACAGATGAATGTTGCAGCTTTATTCAAAACGTCCAGAACTTGAAAGCAACCAAGATGTCCTTCCATAAGTGAACGGATAAATAAACTGTGGTACAGCCAGACAATGAAATATTATTGTGGTAAATTGAAATGAGCTGTAAAACTATGAAAAGACATAGAAGAACCTTAAATGCCTATTACTAAGTGAAAGGAGCCATCTGAAAGGCTACATACTATATGATTCCAAATATATGACATTCTGGAAAAAACAAAACTAAGGAGACAATAAAAAGATCAGTGGTTGCCATCAGCTTGGGGAAGAGGGATGAATAGGCAGAGCACAGAAGATTTTTAGGGCAGTGAAAATACTCTGTATGATATCATAATAACAGATATATGTCATTACACATTTATCCAAACCCATAGAATGTATAAGCCAAGAGTAAACCCTAAGATAAATTATGGACTTTGGGTGATTATGATGTTCAGTTGGTTCAGCCTTGGTAACAAATGTACCATTCTGGTGAGAGATGTTGATAATGGGGGAAGCTATGCATATGTGGGGTGACAGAGTATATGAGAAATCTCTGTATCTTCCTCTCAATTTGGTTGTGAACATAAAATTCCTCTAAAAAAGTCAGTGTGATCAGTCTATTCATTACTGCTTTGAAAGTAATATTGTTATTGACTCCTTTTTAGAATTTTTCTTTGTCTTCAATTTTCTGAAGTTTCACCAAATTGTGTCTAGATGAGGATTTACATTTATTTATCTTTTATGGGATTCACTGGGGTATTTGAATCTGTAGATTGGTGTCTTTTATCAATTCCAGAAAATCCTCAGCCATCTCCCCTCCCTTCTCCTTTTGGGACTCAGAGGAAACGTATATTAAACATTCTCTTGCATCTTCCCTGTCTTCTTCCTTCTCTTTAGTATATTCCATCTTTAAAAAAAAAATCTTTGTTCTGACCTCTGGATAATTTCTTATGACCTATTTTTTAGTTCTTTAATTCTCTATGTATCTCTGTCTACTCTGCTATTAAGTCCGTCTGTTGAGGTTGTACTTTTTCCCAGTTATTGTATTTTTCATTTCTAGAGTTTGTTTCTTTTTTTCAAATTAGTTGTTTTCCTGTTCCCTGAAAATAAATCCAGACTTACCTTGTTATTTCTTTGAACATATGAGCATGCTTGTATTACATTAAATGTTGGTTAATTCTAATCCTCTCTGCAGTCTGTTTCTGTTGTTTCTGCCAGTTCTCATTCTCAGTGTTTTGTTCCCATAGGTGTCTAGTAGTACTTGAAAAAAATGTCTAAGAATAACTTGAAGTCTAAGATGAAGGCAGATTGCTCCAGAAAGGAGGTTCATTTTCTTTCACCAAGTGCATTATAAACGACTTTAAACTAAACCCAAGGCCTGAGGCCCCCTGAACAACCAAGATGACTGCAACTCAGGCTTCATGTCCTGAAGGTGCAGTCTTTAGGATGCCAGCTTATTGTGATGAGGGTATCCTGTGTACTCCCACCTTATACATCTATTGGGTTTTTATTTCTGTCCCCTTTGTCTCATAAGGCTATAGGAAGGAAAACTCAAAATAAATAAATATCAAGATTAGAATTTCTTTGGTCAAAATAGCTTGTAGTGGTCCTGAGGGTTGACTCAGTGTTGACAAACTATGGCCCACAGGTCAAATACATCTGCCATTCATTTTTTTTCCCAGTATCGTCATTTTTCATTATTTTTTAAATTGAAGTATAGTTGATATACAACATTACATAAGTTATAAGTGTACAATATTGTACAGCCTGGGAGCTAATACTAGTTTTCACATCTTTAAATGGCTGGGGGAAAAAAAAGAAGAATATTTTATGACGTGAAAATTATATGAAATTCAAGTTGCAACGTCAATAAGCATGGTTGTACTGGAATATAGCCATGCTGGTTCATTTACATGTTGTTTATATGTAGAGACAGAGTTTAGTAGCTGCAAAAGAGAACTTGTGACCTGCAAAACAGAAATACTTACTGCCTGGTCCTTTACAGAAAACAATTTTCCATCCTCTATTCCACCCAAATTGTTATTCTAGGCCAAACATGGTAATCCAATTGCCTTTGCTAATGATAAGTTGAGTTATGAGATGTGACACAATTCTGTCCAATGAGAAATGGGGAAACCTGTGAGGAGACTTCTGGGAAAGATTTTCTTGCTGTTAAGAATGTTATACAGATACAGACCAGCTGATGTTTCCTTTATTTCTCTGGATGCACTTTGTCTGGATGTAACGCCTGGAATTGATATAATCACCTTGCTATGATCTTAAAGATCAAGCCAATACACAAAGGAGGGCAGAAAAAAGAAGCAAAGAGAAACAGAGGTGAGACCGTGGCATACCCTTCCCTAAGTTGCCCTGTCTGTGAAGTGCTTTTTGCATGATACGATAAATTTTCTCTTTTATTTTTAGTCCACTTGCATCAGAGTTTTCTGTAACTTGCATTCAAAGACATAAAAAGCTAAACCCAAAACTGTATGGCACGGTATTGGACTGTGAACAAGTGAAAAAAAGAAAACTTGCTACAGCATTTAGTATAGGAAAGGACATCTATACAGTTTAAAATGCAAGATAAAAAGCTAAGAAATAGAGCCTAGGATGGGGTATGGTGTGAGGTTTAACAAAGGGGCAAAACGAGGAAAAAAAAAGGTGTGTGTATATATATATATAGATAGATAGATAGATAGATAGATAGAATATATAAATTCTAATGAATGTGAACTAAATATTCTTTAGTTTTGGACTTGGTTTCTTCTGTATCAGTTACCAGTTGACATGCAGGTAACCTCTTTGCTGTACCAAGAAAAGGTCTAAAATTCACATATGCCCATTTTTCAGCATGTGGTCTTTGAATTTCAGATAGAGGTAAGATACAGTAAACATAGCATACTAGGAGGGCAGCATGTGTCATGGCAATAGCATATGGACAAGAGATAAAAACTCTGACCCAGGACCAATATGGACAATCCATGTGGTCACATAGTAATAAAAATGATAGTAGCAATAATAGCTAACACTTTTTGGAGCATGTTATATACCAGGTAATGTTTCAAAGTTCTCTCTCTCTCACTGTATACATATATATAATATTATATTATAATATATATATATTATGTATATGTATATGTGTGTGTATATATATATGTATCTCAACTCTAACTCTACCAGTAAATCCGCTTGACTAACCAAGGTCACTCACATGGCAATTAGCAATGTCAAGATTTGAAACCAGGTGGTCTTGCTCCAAAGTCCAGGCTTTTAATCACTATGTTACACCATCCTTTGTCTGACTCTCAATTTTCTCATCTATAAAATGAGGATTCTTCATCAGAGCAGCAATCTACTCTATAAAATGTGGGCTGAGCAAATTAACCAGCACTTAGTGACAGCAGAAGATTAGAAGTCACAAAAGCGTTTTTCAGAAATTTCAAACTGATGGACACATTTGTCAATATTGTCATCTTAGAATACAAATAACATTAACATTCATACAGGCTAACAGATAATATGTAAATAAAAGTGTTCCTTTATACTTCTTTGTGTCTTAAATGTAGTCAACAACAAAAAAAAAAACCAGCTGTTTCACAGTACATACGCTTTCATAAATCATCGGTAAGAGTATTATTTGCTCTATCCCTTAATCTCTATAGACAAAGAATCACTCCTTAGGGCTTCCCTGGTGGCGCAGTGGTTGGGAGTCCGCCTGCCGATGCAGGGGACACGGGTTCGTGCCCCGGTCCGGGAAGATCCCACATGCCACGGAGTGTCTGGGCCCGTGAGCCATGGCCGCTGAGCCTGCGCGTCCAGAGCCTGTGCTCCGCAACGGGATAGGCCGCAGCAGTGAGAGGCCCGCGTACCGCAAAAAAAAAAAAAAAAAAAGAATCACTCCTTATTTTGCATTTCCTCATCATCCTATGTTTTATAGAAATAATTAAATCTTACCAAGTGTATTCAACAGACTTTTTCTCTTAATACTTAAAATACTCAATATTACTCATGCCAAGGAACCAAACATAAATACATCAGTATTGTTATTATTATCCTCACTATACCTATAATGTGGCTTGAAAGGGATCATATAATAGACTGAACATTGACAAATACTTAGTTTCCACGGCACTATAATTAAATAGAGCATACTTCGTTTACTGAATAGGATTGGAAACATCCAGCAGCTTTGGCTTACACAAACCAAATTCTTCAAATTTGGACCATGTGAAAGCAATGAAAAGGTCTATCCATTTAGTGAATTAAAAACAGTCAGAATTTAAGATCAGCTTTCCAAATTAAGTATTCAAGCAATAAAATCAAATGCCAAAGAGCAAATATTAAAGACTACCAAAGAGAGAGGAAGAGACCAAAAAGAAAACAAAAGCAAAAAGCAATTAAAGTTAATATTACTCCACTTTATAGGATTTGTATTATGGTAAATTTGCACACACATAAATAATTTAGAGACTGTGAGAGGCAAAATGGTTCTGACAGAAACAGAGATCTCAGCATTAACTTAATATCACTCATGCCACATCAACCTTGCATGACGAAACCAGTCCTCTAAACAAAAAGACGACTCCAAAAGGACTGACTGATATTTTGCTAGCATTGACAAGGGTTTAAATCAAAGATTAACAGGTAATGAACCTCCTGAAGCTCCCTGTGACTTTAGTTCAGTCTCTCCCAACAGATTTAGCTAAAGGCAAACTGCAAAAGAAATTTCCCTGGAGGATTCAGGATAGAAGGAGCTACTATAAAGGTGAGAAGATGAGTAATGCATTATAAGCTCTTTTAAAAAATTATTTATTACACATATTTAATATTTTTCAATGCTATCTCAATTTCCCTCTCTATCTCCTTGCTCTTTTTCTCAAGTATACTGACATATGGAGAAAAAAGAATATACATTTTTGTCATCGTCCTACTATACTTCCTGATTCTATTTTAATACACTTTCGGCCACTTTTCTTTCCTTCTGGCTTTCCCCAGCTAGGACATATGTAGCCCACATCAAAAATTACTGCAGCGCTGAACATTTCCATCCCTTAGAGAAGAAACTACTTAGTCACCTCTTTAGAAAACAGAGTAAGAAGAATTTATGGCATCTGAGGATTATTGCATGTATTTCCAAGATGCCATTATGCTTAGCTAACGAGAGAGGTGATGGATGCCTCATAGGAATAGAAAAGGAGAGGGGAATGGCGAGGGCATTCTTAGAACAACTGCAGATTGTGGCTGGAGAAGAGGAGAGGTGATGCCATCATTCCGAATGTAGTTATGCAGAAAGGCAAACTGATGCCGGAGCCAAGAAACGGCCATAGCAGAAGCAGCACTCTCTCGCACATTGTCACTTGGTGAGTATACATGGCACTGAAATGGCGGGACCGATTCTCAAGCAACAACATTATCACCACAAAAGGCGCACAGAAAGTACGTGAACCATGAAAACCAGCCTAGGAAACTGGAGAAAAGTAGAAATTACAGAGGGGATTCCAAGTACATATATCCACCTCTATGCAATGTGCATTGCAAGAAAAGACCTCTCCTCCACAGGGGGGTGGAACTAGAAAGGTGTCCTTTTTCAAAGGGAAAGAAAGTCATTCAAAGGAGATTATTTTTTTCCTTTTTTACATTTTTTCAAAAACAAAACAGAGTTAACAAGTGCATATTGCTAAACATCAACTGAAAAGGGGAGGTATGTTTCTTTACAGCCTGCAGAGCAGACGGTGTTCAGAGAAGCCCGTAATTGCCTAGCAGAGCTAAATAGATAGGAAGGGAAATTCTATTAAAATTTTACGTTAGGACAAATTATTTTGAGGCTTTTATGAGAAGGTAGATATTTCCTAATACATTTATGCTAGAGGGTTCACTGACAGGAAACAAGAAGTTTTAGGGGGGTTATAAGCTTGCGTTCTTTTATGTGACTATATTGTATAATGCAAGCAAAATCAAGCAACTCGAAAAATCCATTTATTCTATTAACAGTTCTGGATTACCAAGGCTAAACATCACTAACAGAAAATAGAGTAATCAGAAACTTGCATTACTAGAAAATTCACTGCATTCAGGTGAATACTACCCATGGAAAAGCCTCCTCATTCTTTTCTCAGGTGCCCCTCTCCCAGGCGCCATGATAACAGCCAAAGCAACATGGCTGACTAAAGCTTTCAGGCAAGCCTACTTCTTTCTATTATGTTTCTATACATCCAGGCTTGGATAAATCACACACATCCAGAGAGCTCAGGCTAGATAACAAGCACTAAAATATTTTAAATGGAAAAATGAAGATTAACAGGTTATGAATGCAGTTAATCAGATGAATTAATTGGAATTCTGCATTTCTAAAAGTGATCCAATATCAAAAGAAAATTATAATAAGAGTAATTACAAAAGCAGAGTGGACAATATTTGAGTTATCTTTAAAATACTACTAACAGGAGGAAAAATAAAAATCATGACTTGGCAACAGCCTTTCACTCCTGAAGTTAGAGAACAGAAACAAGGCTCCCAAAAGGGCCTCGCAGAGCAGATTAAATGACCACAGTATTTCATAAAGAACTCACTGAATGCTTAAGAAGGCTTCTGTGTAGGTCAAAGAGGACCAGTCAGAAAATTGAGGTCATTAAGGCATGAGAGACAGGGAAATAGAAAATAAAATACAATTACAAAGTAAGTGAAAAGGAGAAGGAAGGAATAGCAAAGGTATTATTACTGTTTTGGTTTCAGATGAATCATGTTTTCTTAAATACATTCAAAGACAAACTTAGATTTTTTTTCCATTCAAGTATATTTTATTCTTTATATTCTATTTTAGATAGAGATCCTAATGGTCTCAAGGGGGTGGCTCAGGTGCTGGGAACAGCTGAGCCTCTGAGATAACTATATTTCACATATATCTCGTTGAAAATGTGAAGCACATTTTATCTTCCTTTTAAAAATAATCATTAAAATTAACTATTAGCTACACATATTTAATTTTAATTTTGTTTTCAAGAAACAAATCTGTGAAAGGTAAAACCAGAAACTATTGGTAAGATTCAATACCTACTTCTATGGCCAAGACTTCATTTCATATTTTTCCTACATTTACTTTTGACTCCCTGATTCCAAAGCTACATACATTAATAAAAACATTATTACTTCAACTTTTAAGCAAGTCTTCCTTAATTTGCTGAAATTTATGGGCAAAATAATGAGGTCATCAAAATTTTCAATATATGAACTTGTAATTTTACTATAAAACTACAAAATTACATTATTCTGAGCTTCAATTAATTATCTAAGCCTGCAATTTGAACATTTTTGTAAAAAGGTAATACCACCATTTTGCTTTACATACATTTCTATAAAACACTGACTACTCTACGATCGTCTAAAGTTATAAAATTAGTACAGGAGCTACTACAGTTAGAAAGCAGTACAGAAAAGACCAAGAACTTAGCTTTATCGACATCATTAATACCTCATACCTAGTTTCTTTCATCTCATAAAGTTACTTCATATACATTATGTAAAATAATCACCCACTATTGATTAGTTATCATAACAGCACCATTTAATACGGGTTTATTTTGTTCCAGCAGTATAGTTGACGTACAGTGTCTCATTTAAGCTCACAACAAACATAGAAATAAATAAACAAATTAAACTTAAATGACTTAACCAGGTTCACAATGTTTATACATGCCAGAGGCTGGACTGTAATCCAGCTCTGACTTCAGCTGCAGTTAATGACAACCCCACTATAGCTTTTGGTTCCCAGCAAAGGTAGTGCGTTATTAGAAGACCACTAAATCTCCATTCAGCAAGTCCCGGAAACTGCCCTCTGACTCAGCCCAGGGGACTCAGCTCTACCTCAGTTTCCTTCTTACGCCTCTAATCCTTCCTGGCCCACTTGCCATTCCCTAAATGTATACGTTCCCAACTTCCTACCTTCAGACTGTTATCCTCTTCTCCTGAAAATCATCTTTTCCTCTCTACACAGCACCATCATTCTCAGTCACTTCAACTGTGCCTCAGCAGGCCTCAAAACGTTGGTGTCATTGACCCCTCTGCCAACCACATTCAGAGAACTGCCGAGTCCTGTGCTGCCACAGGGGCGCCCCACTCACTGCCACCACCCAGGCTTGAGTCCTCATTACTAGCCCCCAAATCACTGGGCAGGCTGAGAATAACATCCCAGGTCCTTACCACAGTTTCCAAGGTCCGGTGGGATCTTGTAAGCCCGGCCTCCCTTCCCGTGAGCCACAACTACTAAGCCTGCGCGTCTGGAGCCTGTGCTCCCCAACAAGAGAGGCCGCTATAGTGAGAGGCCCTCGCACTGCGATGAAGAGTGGCCCCCACTTTCCACAACTGGAGAAAGCCCTCGCACAGAAACGAAGACCCAACACAGCCAAAAATAAATAATTTTTTTCTTTTTTTTTGGCGGTACGCGGGCTTCTCACTGTTGTGGCCTCTCCCGTTGCGGAGCACAGTCTCAGGACGCACAGGCTCAGCGTCCATGGCTCAGGGGCCCAGCCGCTCCGCGGCATGTGGGATCTTCCCAGACCGAGGCATGAACCCGCATCCCCTGCATCGGCAGGCGGACTCTCAACCACTGTGCCACCAGGGAAGCCCTAAATTAATTAATTAAAAAAAAGAAATCATACCAGTAGAAAAACTAACATAATATTTGTCAGACCTCAAATTTTAAGGAAGGCCATTTTAAGATTTCATAAAGGAACAATGAGATACCACATTCCTCCTTTGGATCTAACAACAAAATTCTAAATGATGACAATGGTATTGGTGAAGGAGTATGTTAACACAGCTGGTATCCAGTCTGGTAGTTTGTGGCTAAAAGTATTAAAATGATAAATAGTCTTTGGCCCAGTTATTACCCTTACAAACGCTTACCATAAGGAAATAATCCTATACTTAATAGTGAAACACAAAAGGCATCCTCCTTGTGTTTCTCTGTTATCTAAGTGGAACTGTTGAAATCATCTTTACCTCTCTTCTTCCAGACTCTATATTCAGTCAAAAGCTAAGTATCGTATTATGAAAACTATTCCTTTTCCTTCAAGTTCACTGCCACCCACTCTGGCTTAAATTCCACTAACTTGTAACTAGACTATTGCATACATTTGCTACAAATAAAATCCAGTCCTTACCATAGGCCAATATCTGATAAGGATTTCCAGAGCCACCACTACTATCAGAATTAATGTGATTAGAAGTATATTGGAAAAGGGACAAAATGATCCGTATTTATGAAAGATATGAATGATTATCTATAAAAAAAAAGAGAATCCTTGAGAAACTATTTGAAACAATAACTGAGTTATAAAATAAGTAGACCAAAATCAATAGCTTTCCTTTAAAGAAATAATAAAGTATAAAATAAAAAAAAAGAAAATCTATTCATTTAGCAGCAGAAAATAATGTAAAATACTGCAAAAAGCACTGCAAACCCACTATTTTTCCAACAGGATATAATATTGACAACACTATGAGACAACTAATTCAACAAAAAGTCAAATGTCTCCTTTTTTTTTTTTCCCCTTCGTGAACCAACCAGGTGAACTCTATTCATTCAGTCTTCCTGAATACCAGTCTTTATACTGCATATGACTCTTCTTTCATACCCCCAAAATCTCACTGCCAAACTCACCTAGTCCTCTGGAATTCTAATTGTATCCCTTCTGTAGCTTCATCCCCTTGGCTTCTGGCCTTAACTGAATTCTGGTTTCCCCACAAGATTACCACTTGCCTAACGGACCTCTCAAGGGATAACTGTATGCTCCTTTACCACCACGGATACTTCATTGTTATGAGCTGATCTGAGTCCCCCTAAAATTCAGATGTTGAAATTCTAACCTCCAGTACCTCACAATGTATCCATAGATGGAGGTAGGGCCTTTGAAGAGGTGATAAAGTTAAAATGAGGCCATTAGCATGGGCCCTAATCCAACTTGGCTAGCGTCCTTATAAAAAGAGGAAGTTTGGACACAACAGGAATGTGCAGGCACAGAGGCGAGGCCATGTGAGAACACAGCGAGGAGGCAGTCGTCTGGAAGCCAAGAAGAAGGGCTCAAGAGAAATCAAACGTTCCAACACCTTGACCTTGGACATCTAGCCTCCAGAACGCTGAGAAAATAAATTTCTGTTGCTTAAGCCACCTAGTCTGTGGTATTTTGTTATGGAGCCCCAGTAAAATAATACATTCATGTAAACTGTGAAGTTCACATTCCATACCTCAGAGTAAGAAGATATAGTTGGTGTCACTTCTCTACCCTCACAAAAAAATATCTGCTCTTTGAGGCTCACGTCACCAATTTTCCTACCATTTTATATACGTGCACGCACACACACACAATATTGGACACTCCCCATCTTTCACTACTGACTTTGAAACCTGGGTCTCCATCCAATCTTTCTCCATCCAAATGTCTGCAACATTCTGGAAGAGTTTGGCATCCATGTGATTGACCCATCCAGCACCCCACCTCGTGGCTCCTTTGACACCACCCTCACCTCTACCTCGCCTGCCTGTTCGTATTCTGCCCTTGTCTCCTCAAAATGGCTCTGCCTCCAAAATCTCTAAACCGGACGTTCTACTTACTCTCCAACTCAAACGCTTCATGCTTCCAAGTTGCTTCCTCAACTGCTCTCACTGCATTTACTCTTCAACTGTATGAGTTCAACTGTATGAGTCAAAAGCTTTCTCCCTATTGACTAGCCCTCAACTGTCCTTACCTTCTTTTCTATCTATCTTAAATCTTGTGAGTCTCTAGTTCTGATCCATTTTTGGCCAACATCATAACCTTCTTTATGGCATTTTTGTCCAGAAAGCAAAATCCCAACCATGGATAAATCAATCTACTTTCCTCATGTCTGGGTTGTCAAACAGTTAAGGGGAGATCTCATAAACTGATGGAGGAATAGCAGCCTCTAGTTAGCAACTTTAACATTTCTTAGCCAAATATCTTTCAACCCATCTCTACTCAACCTGTGACTCTGCTTCTTCTCCCCAATAATTCACCTTGGGTCTCACTTCACAAAGAAAATAAAAGCTGTCAGATGCCAGTCCTTCAACTTCCTTTCCACCAAATCAATACATTTAGCTGTATCTGTATCCACCCACTTTCCCTTCCCTCTTGCTCTACATACTGAGTATCTCTCCACCAACAAAGGCAAAACCCTCTAATTATGCTCTGAACCCTATCCTTTCTGCTCAGTTTATACCATCAATTAATTCCTCCCTTCTATTTTCAATCCTTCTCTCTCTCTTTCTCTCATGCCACCAATATTTAAATATTATCTGTTCCTATTCCCTGCCATCTAAAAAGAAATCCCTGGACCCTACCATGTGCTCCCAGTAAATTCTCCGTATCTCTTCCCAACCACACACAAACTGATTGTTACAAAAAGCATCACCACTTTTCCTCCTATCCATTCCCCATAGCCCACTGTAATCTGGCTTCCTTTCTGGTCCACCAAAGTGCTCTCACAATGTCAGTCACCTCCAGATTTTGAATCTGATGAAAAAATGTTGTTTATCATCGTTCCTGTCCTCTCAGCAAATTCTGTTGTTGTATACCACTCTCTCCTTCCAAAAACATTCTTCCCTTAGCTTCCCTGGTACAAAAGTGCTTCTGATCTTCCATGTAAATCTCTGGCAACAATTTCTCAGACTATTTTACAGGCTCATCCACCTCTTATAAATTTTAAATGTTAGAATACCTGAAGGATTGGTCCCTGTCCTCATTTTCTCTTCCTAAGTAACTCTAACCATTCCCATGGCTTCAATTATCATCTATGTACAGATGACTTCCATATTTGTGTCTCCTGTTCAGACTTTTCTTCTAAGTTAAAAATTTATACATCAAACTTTAATATTTTCTCTTAAATATCCATGGGCATGTCAAACTCAATATGATCAAACTAAACCCATAATCTCCCCAAACCTGCTTCTACTCCAGTGCTCTCTACTTCAGTAAGTAGCATAATCATACACCTACTTGCATCAATCTGAAATATAAAATTTATTTGTAATACATCTCTCTCCTTCATTCTCTGAAATCCAATCAGTGTAAACAATCTATCTACTTCCTACGTATTCAAATCCATTCACTTCTTTCCAATTCCACAGCCATTATCCTACCCCAGGCTGCAACCTCTCTCAGTTGGACTAGTGTTTATGTTTCCTAATGTCCCCACATCCCCTCCTGCTCCTCTAAATCCAGTTTTCATACTGCTGCAGGGTAATCTATCTAAAATGTAACACTTTATCACACTTTACTATTTTAAACCCTTCAAATGCTTCCTAGTGCTTTAGAGTTAAATATCAAGATCTTTCAAAGGACTAGAATGAATAATTCTGTGTCTACAAATTTGATGACTTAGATGAAATGAATCATATACGGATGGTAGCAGATTTAAATGGATGTATACATTTGTCAAAATTCATTAAAATTTATACTTAAACTGTGTACATTTCATTGCATGTAAATTGTACCTAAAGTAGATTTTTTTAGAAGACTAAATAAATATCAAGATCTTTCATATCACCTGAAAGACCCTGTATCATCTGTCATTGCATCTTTCTCCACCTTCATCGCAAAATACTCAACTTACACTGTCACACCATTCACTATACTTGAGTCACACTGGACAAAATACCATATACTATACATCAAATTAGAAAATATTTTCTTTCTAATATAATGATGACAATATCTTGTGCTGGAGTGGCATAGAGCAACAGGCAGTCATATATTACTGAAGTGTAAATTAATAAAACCTTTGAGTTCAACAACCTGTGTCAAAATTCTACAAATTTTGTACAATGTTTGACCTATAAATTCCTGTTCTTTTAGATTCAACCTGATATCATAATTATGGCAATATTTTTACAATAGTGAAACCTGGAAACAAAATGAACATCAAGCTTTGTTTATCTGGTATAACGTAACGTATTTTCTTTTATGTATGGGAAAGGTTTCTTTTGATACAGGAGATATGTTGACCCAACATTAATACTGCATATATGCAAACTTATCACTGTTTTTAGCATAATCTAAAGAGACTATCTCAGATACACATTTTTAGTTTTCTGATATGTTATCTGTGATCACTGAATTATTGGGGAATTTTTTCTTATCCTCAAAGCATTCAAAATCAGGAAATGGTTTTAACTTGCCCTGAGTGAAAGTCTGCAACATTCGTGACGAAGTAAAGAATTTAGAAAAGACAATTCCTTCTATTCTTTTCTTTTAATATTTATTTATTTGGCTGCACCGGGTCTTAGTCGCAGCAC
Source organism: Phocoena phocoena (assembly GCF_963924675.1). NCBI lineage: Eukaryota > Metazoa > Chordata > Mammalia > Artiodactyla > Phocoenidae > Phocoena > Phocoena phocoena. The sequence continues at coordinate 67,501,226 of NC_089229.1, read as the reverse complement.
ACGGGATCTTAGTTGAGGCACACGGGATCTTCACTGCGGCACGTGGGCTCTTATTTGTGGCACGTGGGATCTAGTTCCTTGACCAGGGATCGAACCCAGACCCCCCGCATTGGGAGTGTGGAGTCTTAACAGCTGGACCGCCAGGCAAGTCCCATCCTTCTATTCTTTTCAGGATGAATGTTTTTCTAAATGCTATTAGCTTTGTGAATTGCTGCCACACATAACCCCTGGTTACTCTGCTTTATTGAAGCCCCACTTCAAAACAGAGAAAGAATAAACTTGACCCAGTGAAGAAAAGTACAATCAATTATTCTTTTTGCAGAAGATGCACAAATATAATAATCTAAACCTACTGTTAACATGTATAGAAGAGCTAGAGTACAATAAAACATTCTCAGAGAAGGGGCCAAAATATGGAATGCCTTATTCAGTAAATGATGCAAAAACATTTATTGGGCATGTACTGTGCATTAGATACTGTGTCAAGTGATGGAGATACAGAGATAACTGACAAATAAACCCTGCCTTGTGTGAAACAGAATAACAATTCATTCTATATAAACCTGCGTTAGAATTTCTTCAGAAGCCTCACTCCTTATTTGCCTCACCCACTGTTATTTCTACCTTGAAACTGAACTCCTGGGAGTTACCGACTTCTGATCCTCGCCTTTCTGGGACAGTATACTTTAAAAGCACCATACTACATTTCTCTTCTCTTCTATCTGAATCACTACCCAAAGAGTAAAACTTCATGCCTCTAACGTACCATCTGTTACTTCTATCGGGAATGGCCTCAGCCATGGTGGTTGACAACTAGAGTCACCAAGTTCCTGTTACCACTGAGAATTCAGGCTGCACCAGTGCTGAAAGTTAGCCCCAGGGTAAGAATCGAATTTTTGAGGTCAGTGAAGCCCACCATACTTCATATCCCGTCATTCTTGACCACAACTCCACAGTCTGAAAGCAACAACCAGATACGTCTCTCCTGCTTTCATCCTCATATCTCTCTGGATTTCCTTCCCCCCGAATCATCCTCCCAAGGTACTGAAGATTGTGGAAATGGCTACCGCTTTCTACTCCCTGTTTCTATGCCCCCTTCAAAGTGACTTTACAGGTCCTCCACCATCGCACTGGCCTTGTGACTTGACTTGGCCAAAAGAACATGGTGGAAGTAAGAATGTTTGACTGAGTTCCCAGCCTAGGTCTCAAGAAACTTTGTAAGCTTGGACTTTTAGAAATCTGTAGCTGTTAGATAAACAAGCCTGGACTAACCTCCTAGTTTGAAAGAAGACATGGAAAGAGACTCCCATTATCCCAGCCACAAAACGTGAGGCTGTCCTAAAACAACCGAGTGAACCCACCAGCTAACTACAGATGCATGCACAAGTCCTGCCAAGACAAGACCAACCAAATCAAGACTGAAAAAAAAATTCCCAGGTGCTCAATCCAAATTTCCAACCTGCCAAGCTACTGTTTTAGGCTACTGAGTTTTGGGATGTTTTGCTACAAAGCAAAAGCCAACTGATCCACAAGGCTTCCAACTCTCCATCAGAGCCATTGTCCATATATATCCTCCACAATCTAACACCTTACAGAATGCTCCCTTCACTTCCCTCCTTTGATTGAAACTTAGATTTTCAGTGAGGATAACGTTTCTTTCTCTGAAACCATGCCGTTTAGATTTTTCATTTTCCCATACCACATTTATGTCTGCGATAGGAGGGAAGTGTCACTTCCAAAACACCACTCTTTCATCCTTATGGAAGAATCCATCCTCCTTTGATTTCCACCCCTTCCCCACTACTACCTCTCCTTATTAATATCATCTATCTATGACCGAGTCACTGGAACCTAAAAAGCAATCTTCCTTTCCACTTTGTCTTGGGAAACTTCGAAAGGTCTTTGGAAATTTTGTTCAACACCTAGAATCTAAGTTTCCTTGCCTCCTGGTATACAGCGAATTTCATTCCTTCACCACTTAAGCACCCTATTTCCATAGCCATACCCTTGAACTTGTCAACAACCAGAATTACTCCACCCTGAAATACTGCAAATCTTAAACCATGAAACTGCTTTCAGTAATACATACAAAATAACAAACAAAAACAACCACAAAAACATTTTCTGTGTTATCCATCAAAGAATTATCACAAAAAAAGGTACCTGAATCAGACACACATATGACTGAGCTTCGAAAACCGTTTAGGAACAGATAATTCTCATGATATGTAAAAGTCATCTAGAAGCATAAATGAGAGAAAATAACCCAAGGAAGTTTTTAGAAAGAAAAATGATGGGTTTTCCAGATAATAACTCATACTAAAAAGCTAAAATAATTCAAATATTGTAGAATCAGTACCGTAAGAGACAAATAGATTAATAGAAAATAAGAGAAATCTGGGACTTCCTGGTGGTGCAGTGGTAAAGAATTCACCTTCCAATGCAGGGGACACGGGTTCGATCCCTTATCAGGGAACTAAGATCTCACATGCCGGGGCAACTAAACCCACACACCGCAACTTCTGAGCCTATGCGCCTCTACTAGAGAGCCCACGTGCCACAAACTACAGAGCCCATGCACTCTGGAGCCCGTGTGCCACAACTAGAGAGAGAAAACCCGCATGCCACAACTAGAGAGAAGTCTATGCGCCACAACGAAGAGCCCATACATCGCAATGAAGATAACACGTGCCCCACCTAAGACCAAAGCAGACAAAAAAAAATATTTAAAAAAGAAGTCTTGTGGTTGAACTGTGTTTCCTAAACGCTATCTTACAGACTGAGCAAATAGAATAAAATAAAAATATTACAGTAAAATATTTAAAAAAAAGAAAAAAGAAGAGAAATCCTAGAAACAAACCTAAATACATGTAAATATGTAAATATTTAATATAAGATAAAGTGGCATGTTAATCAGTGAACAAAAGAGTTAGTCAACAAATGATACTGGAATTATTGGTAACTTGTTTGGCAAAAAAAAAAGTTAGCTAGAATTATTATCTCAGGTATGCAAAATAAATCCCAGATTGTTTAAACTTAAAATGAAAAGGGAGGAGCCATTCAGAAATTAGAAGGTAATATTTTTATGAATAATAAGAGCAAAAGGCCTTTTTTAGCATGACTCAAAGACTCCATTACATAAAATTTTGAATCTTCTTTATGTTGGAAATACTAAATAGAAGGAGTAACATTATGAAAATATATTTGCAACATACATAACAGATGAGTTTTAGTATAAAAAGAGCTCTTATGAATCAAAAAGCAAAAATACAAAGAATTAAATTTTAAAGCGGACAATGTAGATGAAAACTTAAATCAAAAAATAAATACAAATTTCCAAGAAACGCAGGAAAAAATTCCACAATTCAGATCCTTAGCTCTACTTTTGACCTCTGTCCCAGACTCCAGACTCAAATATATAACTATTTGTCTACATTTCCATTTAAGTGGCTAATACACCTGTCAAACAGAACATATCTAAACTGAACTCTTGATCTTAGCCACCCTCCCAAATCCGGCTCAATTATCCGTTTTCTCATCTTAGTAGTAACTCCATCCTTCTACTTCTTCAATCCAAAAACTTTGGAGTCATCCTGACTCTTCTCTTTTAACTCATACCCATATCAAGCCATCAGAAAATTCTGTTGGCTCTACCTTAAATATATATTGCTCCTACTTAATGAAGCTACCATCATCTTTTCTCTGGATAACTGCAAAAAAAAGACCTGCCTTGCTTAAAATGTCAACTTGCATCCCATTGCCCTTAGGATGAAAATAAAACTCCTTAATCTGACCCCTTCTTATCTCTCCAGCTGCATCTTACACTGTGCCCTTGACTCTCTGCACATCAACCACGTCAGCTTCCTTTCACAACATCCTACCTCCCTACTCAAAACCTTTGTATATTAAATTCTCTCAGCCTGAACATTTCTTCCTTCTTCTTTTTACTAGTGTAATGCTATTTATTTATCAGATCTCAACTCAACATCATTTTCTAAAGGATGCCTTCTCTGATCTCCACGCTAGAAGAATTTCACTTACTACAGGTGCTTTATCAACATCTTACTGCTGCAACATTCCACTGCATACTTGATTATGATATGATCAACGTCTGTCTCCCTGACTTGATTATCAGGTTTATGAGGGCAGAGGAAAATCTTATTTTGTTCACCACTGTATCCCCAGTGTGTAGCAGAGAATAATTCACAGGAGGTGCTTAACAACTATTTTTCAAATTAATGAAAATTATAGGAAAGAGACACAGTGGCAAGATACATGATTTCACCTTTATTTCCCTCAATTTCCATAGGCATAGGACAATCATCCCCCTACTACTATTTCCAGTATTATTCCAAGCTCTCCAGCTCCTAAGCTCACTCCTAGGCCTATGGCAAACTCAGCCAGGAGAGTTCATCCAATTCCACTTCACATTCAGCTGATTGTGATTGTCTCCCCCAGCTCCAAGTCCTACAGCATTTAGAAATCCTGGGCTGAAGGGACATTAATAGATGAAATAAACCAGTGAACAAGTACAATGTTCATCTTGTTCTATACAAGCCCACCCCCTCCCTCCTTCCCGACTAACAAAAGTGACCTTTCTGAGATTCAGGGCCTGAGAAATGCTGGGGGTAAACCATAGGCATAAACACAAATGAGAAATCCTTAACACCGCTTGCTGTGAGATAAACTCATTTGTGCTCAGAAAAGTGCAAATTTTTATTGGTTTAAGGACATGATACCCACAAAATAGTGTGAGAAGAATGTGTTACCCACTGCCCTTTTATTCTCTTCCTCCAAACGTAATAAAGAATTAGCTTCCCAAATCTAACAATAACAACTCAGGAAAAAAAAAGTTCCTCTTTCATGTCTTCTTATAAGTGATGCCACAATAAACTATGAGGAAAAGGTTGAATAAAAACTTGAACAGGTTGAATAGCTAACTCTTTGCTAATCAACGTGTGTTCAGTGTGTTCCACAAAACAGCACCACCCAGGAGCTGGTTAGAAATGCAAACTCTCAGGCCCCACCCCAGAACCACGGAATCATAATTTTCATTTTAACAAGATCCCCAGGTGATTCATATTCCCATTAAGATTTGAGAAGCATTGAGCCAAGTGCTGTGCTCCTGCCTACAGGCCTCACAGCTTGTTCAATGAAAATTCAGGTCTCAGGAAACTTACGAATATATGTATCACGGATCATTGGGGTCACTTGCCAATGGTTAAAATCATAAACATTATATCTGTATATGATCTATTATGCTCTGGAGACTTAAAATTCTCTCCTAAGTTTCTGAGTTTGTTGCACAAGTGTTTGTGAGACTTGCCTTTACAATCTGAATTAATATTTATAAGTGAGGGCCACTCTGAAGTCAGCCAGCTCAGAAATGATTTTATACCAACAATGTAATTAAAGTGTAAAACAAACAATAAGACCAAGATCTGAACATCAAATCCTAAAAACCCGGTGTGGCCCAAAGTCCAGAGATCATATAGCCAGTTCCCCAATAGAGGCAACGTTCCAGCAACTGCGGTGAAGAGTGTGTAAATAGCAGCTGTTGTGATTTAGAAGCAAAATCTAGGCAAAGGTTCTATATGTAATGTGGATAGAATATTCTAGTAGTAGGACATGGGATTATAGCAGCCATTCCAAAGAAGAGATATTTTACAAGTTTAACATTCTTGAGTTGGATGCGACTCCATTCTTACCATCACCAACTCCAGTAATGACTTTTAAAGCAATTTCATATGTAATTTTTATAGTTAAATAGTTCTGAATTGGAGGCCAGCTTTTGTATAAAAAGAAATGTGCCTGAATTGTACTCTATCACAAGCATCTCTAAACTGAAAAAGAGAATTCTTTTCTGACCCTTCCTCACACTGAACTCCTATATCATTATGTTTTCTTCATCTAATTTTTAATCTATACTAATTTTACACCGTCTGCAAATATGTACCAGAGAGCACAGGCCACACACAGGCATCCAGAGGGGAGGCTGGTGATGCTGAGTTGCTATTTCATCCTTCCTGTTGGGGACGGTGGGAGCCATGGCTTTATTCTCCAATGGGCACTATGACGTCCATTTACCTTTACTATGCAGCTGGTCTTCCTGACTTACTACTTTCCACAAAATTGCCAAAATCAACTTGTAAGATGCTTTAAATTGCATATGTCTATTTTCTCCTATTCCCAATTTCAAAACGCCATTTTGTCTGATCTCTATTGAGAAGAAAATAAGCTCATTTTTAAAACAATTACCTAACAACATGGCAAATAAGAAGCTGCATTTTCCAAGATAAGTGTTTCTTCTCTCAAATTGTGTCTACCATGAATTATCGCTCTTTTGCTTTGGTATACATCTCAAATCCTCTCACTCGTTTCAAAGCCTTACATTACTAAGAAGGACTAGCCTTCTGATCACCTAAAGAGTCCCATTTTTAGTCTCCTAGAACTGTGCTAGACAGTTTGACTTAATTATTATTAAAGACAAATTTGCATAAAGCTTTCTTCTGAAGAGTGTGAGGCCATTTAAGCAACGTCATTAGATGGGCAGAGACAGTCTTTTGAGAAAATGTAATGGGGCATGAAAAATAATAAAATCCACAAAATACATTTATTCAAGGATCTTAATAATGAAGAGAAATTACAATTCAGGGTAAAGAACTAGAGGCTGAGGACTCTTTATTATTTTAAAATAAAACATGATTAAATAGGCACGGCAGAATGCATCAAAATCAGAGGGCAGTACCCGTGTTATGTCTTCTGGAAAACCACTTTCATTTCAGAAAAAAATAAATTCAATATATTTTCATGCCATCTATGGAATTTACCAAAGATGCAGAACAGCAATTAATTTTAATAATAATTTCCTATGAGCTCACCAGACAATAACGTTTGAGGTAAAACAAGAAAGTTCAGGCTTCCATAGACTTATCTTTCATGGAGGGATCTCCCATGAATTGATATTACCTTGTCAAAGTTGCTTGGGAAAAAGAAAAATGCCCCTGGTGCTCTTTTTAAAGACCTCGTGAAACTGAGAGAAAAGTGGTGTTTTCAGTTTTCCCTCAGTGCTGCCACCAAATGCTCCTCACTAGAAGGGAAAAACACCCAGCTTTTTGTAATTTAGAGCAAGAAAATAATTGTAGAGCAAAAGCTGACAATATTTAAAAGTGCCACAGTCTCTGACCCAGCAATTCCACCCTCAGCAATTTACTGTATAAAACCATATAAAAGTGCACCAAGATTATGCAGGAATGACATCCCACAATATTGATTTTCATAAGAAAAACCACAACAACAAATCAGAAACAACAAAAATATCCTTTGAGGGGGAAGAAATAACATTATGATAAATTATACAGTGGAGTACTATGCAGCCGTTTTTAAAAGTTCGTTGATATGGAAACATCTCCAAGGTAAAGTACAGGAAGATGTATGACATCGTTTACTGTACATGAAAAGCCTACACACGCATATGTGAGTGGACATACTGAAAATCACCTGGAAGGATACACGAGAACTAGAAGTTCAGGGGATTTCATGGTGGGAAAAAAAAAAAAAAAGTTCAGGGGACAGAGGAGAAGGGAGATTTTTTACTTTTTATTTTATATCTTTTTGGATGGATGAAGGTTTAATGTATGCAGGCATTATTTTTAGTTAAAACATTAAAAATGCTGGTTGCCAAGGTGGGGGGGTGGTAGGGGTGGATTGGGAGTTTGGGATTAGCAGATGCAAACTATTATATATAAGATGGGTAAACAACAAGGTCCTACTGTATAGCACAGGGAACTATATTCAATATCCTGTGATAAACCATAATGGAAAAGAATATGAAAAAGAATGCTTTATATATATATATATATATATAAAACTGAATCACTTTGCTGTACAGTAGGAATTAACACAACATTGTAAATCAACTATACTTGAGTAAAATAAATTTTTTAAAATGCTGTAGTAGGATTAGGAAGAAAGAATGATAGAGTCAAACATCTCAGAACTGTGGAGTACAGGACACAGCAGCAAATCATTGTGACACTGCCATCATCCTGTAATTCTGCCCTGCCTTTTCCTGGTACCTCAGCTCTGCTACAAGCTGACAAATTAACAATAGATTTTTTTTATTTTGCTAAAAGATCATTAAAATGTATCATGCAATGTCTCATACAGTCATTAATCTGAAGGCTATATTGTTAATTATTCTTGCTTATTAATACATTGCCAGTTCGTGTTTTTTCCTCTGATTTGATATTTATCAGTTTTTATAATGCTTAAGAGATAGCAGTATGCCAAATGCCTGTTTGAAGAGTTTATGAAAAAAATCAGCACAAAATTAATGACAGTGTTCAGGAAGCCTACAGGATTATCTGGATGAAACCTCTCTTTAATAAAACTTAGCTATTTGTCTTTAGTGAAAATACTCCCTATCATGAGTTCAATGACCTTAACTAATACACATGTGAACTATTTTCTTGCCCATTTCCTCATAGTTACCTACAGAATTAGAAAATTGTTACAATTCTATGATTTTATCCAGGATTAGTTTAAATACTAAATTAAGGTAATTTTGGTAAGAAAAGACAATCCAAACCAGGGCCATGCACTTGATTTACACCAACACCATGAGCGCTCAGCTCATTCAATTGTTTGCTGACATAATATTCCTTAATAACCACAGACATTCAGGAAACGTCCCAAAAATATTGTGTTTGATATGTAACACAACGCACGTTCCTTTTGAGTGCTATTTCTACCTTTTTCATTATTGCGCAGATCCCCGCGAGCCGGCATTAGCATTCTAGTCACGTAGCCCCTCGTGTCTCTATAAAGCCCAATAATTTATAATCGTGTTCATTCATGAGAACCTCCAATGCATACTGCATATTTCCCATGCTTCCAGCATTACTGTAGAGACAGCTAAGTTTATTGGTTATGTTGCTCCAAAATTATTTTCTTTTTTAACGCAGCCTATATAAATTATGCGTTTCTTTTTTTTAAGAACAAAGATTCTTGGTGAACTATATCCCATTGCTTTTTCTTCCTCCTCCCTATATTCACATGTTTAAAAGTCTGTGAGTCAGTTTCATTACTGCCATTCCTTTCTTTAAAAAAATCCCCAAATTACTTGAGTGACTGTCATGTAATCTCTGTCCCTACTTTGCTATGCATTTTAAGTGACAGGGCTAGATCATCCATATTTGCATGATAACATGAAAATAAAAGAATCAAACCTCCAAAACTACCATCTTCTACCCCCCCAAAAAAAGAAAAATGCTCTTTGGGGAAATGTTTGTATTTAAAAATCTACTCTTATTTTGTATTATTTAAAATCAGGGAAATTGGTCCATAAATGTATGAAAAAGTGCTCATCTTCATTAGTCTTCAGGGGAATGCAAATTTGAACTACAGTACAATATGATGTACCAGTATAATTTATCATAATGCCTAAAATTAAAAAGACTAAAAATGCCAAGTGTGGGTGAGATTGTGGAGCAACTGGAATGTTCATACACCATTGGTGGGAGGCCAAACTGGAATAAGCACTTTGGAAAACTGCTTTGCTATAGAATAAAACAGTTTTTACCCTGTGGCCAAACAATTCTAAGGTATATACCCATCAGGCATGCATAACACCAAAAAAGATGTAAAGAACATTTATAGAAGAACTATTTATAGAGTCAAAAACTGGAAACCACCTAACTCACTTTTCAATAATAGAGTGGATTGTGATACATTAACACAAATGGAACATATACAGCAATAAGTATGAATAAATGACATCTACATGCAAAAATATGGATGAATCTCACAAACATGATTTTGAATGAAAGAAGCCAGACTGAAAAGAATATATAAAGCATGATAAATTGGTTCCATGTGTAAACCTTGGTCAAGACCTATCCAAAATATTGAGGGCGGAATGGCCTTTAAAAAGAGTAGTACTGTATATCAGAACAGAATTTGAAAAAAAATTACCTTGCATTACAAACTAACTGTTTGATCTTAGAAAAGCAATTTAACCTCCCTGGCTTCATTATTCCTATGTAAAATAGGGATACTGAAGCTTTACCTCCTAAAAAGCAAATTGCTATTCTGAAGATCTCTAGGTCCTATGTAGCTTTAAGATCTATGACCAAATGAGTTTCACTAGTTTGTATTTTCATCAATAAAAACATACATGAATCTTTTAATAAAAACAGTAATAATAGGTAACTTTGTTCTAAGCACTTTACATATATTACTCATTCAGTCCTCACACCAACCCTTACATATAATATCACGGATGAGGAAACTGAGACTCTGAGAGGTTAAGTAACTTGACCGAAGTTGCACAGCGAATAAGCAGTAGAACCAGAATTCAAACCCAGAAAATCTAACTCTATAACCCACATGCTTAACCACTCAGTATGCAAAGATATCAAAAGTCCATTTTATCTAAGCTACGAGGGTTTTTAAATTAAGTTTAAAACAATATGATGTCTAATCAGCACAAAACATATTAAAATGTAATCTATATTACATATTAAAACCCTGATTTTGTTCAGCCAAAATAATAATTTTAATTTATTCATATAAATCTGGCCTCTTTGAGAAAACACCAATTAAAGTAACTATGGCTACTAGGCAAGCACCAACCAATTCTGATGGTCACATTCACATTTCCTGTATTTGATGCCTTTCTAGAAATGGAGAGGAAATCCGCCTTCCTTGTTGTTGTTTATTAAAACATAGCCTTTTCTGCAAAAGTCATTACAGCATTAGTTCAGATTTGCTTCAGATTCCCTATTTTCATGAATCACTTTTTCTGTGAAGCAGAGGTCTGTGTTCAAACTTGAATCTACAGTCCACTGAAAGAAAATAAATGAATTCACTGAATACTTTAAAAATGTTTTCTAAGTTCAGTGATTTTAGTAACTTTCTATTTCCTAGAACTTTAGTTGATTATTTTCTGACAATTTTTTAAACTGGGTTGGGATTTTATGTACTTTAATTAGTTTGACTTCATCCTATTTCAGATTTAATGTCACCCAAAATATTTATACTTTACATTTTCTAGAGCTGCCTTGAATTTGAGTCAGTCCATCTTGCTGTTGGCTAGTTGAGAGCCTGTGACTGGAATAAAGGGTATGGCAGAGGTGGCTGAAAAGTAAACAGAGTGGTACTCTGCTTACTTTGTAATTTCACCTAGACTGAGCCAGAGCCCCAAATGGCTTTGTATGGTAAGCTTAGTTACAAATCGATGAAAGGAGATCACTGAGATTAATTACAGCAGGTGGTTTTGAAGAGGGAAGTAGGCTGGCAAAGCACAGCACTTTCAGAGAGAATTTCTTCTGGCACATCTAACTAAATGTGTGTTCTTGGGCAAGTCACATAATCCCTCTAATGAGGAAGATGGAGACAATGCCTACCTTATACAGTTACTGTGAGGTTTACCTGAGGAGCCAAGTATGTGCCTTCTAATCTGAGGAAGTGATATGACTTCATTATAGTTGGGACTATTATTACCTTAATGATTTGGCACTGGTGCATTCCTGCCTTTGGATTTCACCCTCTGTTTAACTCCACCACAGTGGCTCAATGGTAGAAGCATAAAAGGTTTAGCCCCTCCTCCCAACACTCTGCTATGTCCAGTCAAATAAAGAAAAGTGACAGGCTTGGTTCTCTCTGACTTCTTTCCCAGAACAACAACCTTCTTACTATTCAACAGTATTTATGTTTGGATAAAGGGCTAGAGCTGAAGTTACAGAGGGAAAATATAAAGCAGGCTGCAAAATAGGGCTGCTCAGAGTTGCACACACAGCTCTGACGCAGCAAGGCTGAAAGCAGTAAATAAAGAACACCAGAAAGGACTGGCCGCGTGCAAGTACTTCGTTCCTTTCAGCCTTGGCAGAGTAACAGTTCAGCGGTTAGGTTACATGTTTTCCCTTCCGAGGGCTTTAGAAACAATAAATGATTAATCTCTTTAAATAGTTCTCACTAAAGAATATACTTTGTTTATTTTATGCCATTAAAAAAGGCTATCGGGCCAAAGAGTTTCAAAGATCAAATGAGCGCAGTGTGTAAGAGGAAGGCTGTGGTGAAATGTCTATTTAGGTCTTCTGCCCATTTTTTATGCTGGAGAGAGGGTGTGGAGAAAAGGGAACCCTCCTGCACTGTAGGTGGGAATGTAAATTGATACAGCCACTATGGAGAACAGTATGAAGGGTCCTTAAAAAAACTAAAAATAGAACTACCATATGACCCAGCAACCCCACTACTGGGCATATACCCTGAGAAAACCATAATTCAAAGAGTCATGTACCACAATGTTCATTGCAACACTATATAGCCAGGACATGGAAGCAACCTAAATGTCCAACGATAGATGAATGGATAAAGAAGATGGAATATTACAATGGAATATTACTCAGCCATAAAAAGGAACAAAACTGGGTCATTTGTAGAGATGTGGATGGACCTAGAGTACGTCATACAGAGTGAAGCAAGCCAGAAAGAGAAAAACAAATATCATATATTAACGTATATATGTGGAATCTAGAAAAATGGTACAGATGAACCTACTTATAGGGCAGGAATAGAGACGCAGATGTAGAGAGCAGACATGTGGACACAGAAGGGGAAGGGGAGGGTGGGATGAATTGGGAGATTAGGTTTGACATAAATACACTACCGTGTGTAAAACAGATAGCTAGTGGGAACTTGCTGTATAGCACAGGGAGCTCAGTTCGGTGCTCTGTGATGACCTAGATGGGTGGGATGGGGGGTGGGAGGGAGGTCCAAGAGAGGGGATATAGGTATACATATAGCTGATTCACTTCATTGTATAGCAGAAACTAACACAACATTGTAAATCAATTTTACTCCAATAAAAATAATAATAATAAAGAGGAAGGCTTATGTTTGTGTTTTAAAAAGTAAAACACATAGAAATTACATTCCACTGAAATTAAGTTCTTATAAATTATAACACTGATGCTACTGGGGAAATTTACATAGGAAAATGATACTGTTTCCTTCCCCTCATATGTAACAGTGAAACACACACACACACACATACACACACACACAGAACATCATGGATCTGTATAACTATTAGCTTCTCCCACTTTCAGCACATATGAAAATCTGACCTATCTAAACAAGTCAGCTAATGATTATTAAATTTATTGTAAATATTATTTATCCTTTATAAAATATTTTTTGCAAAACTTTTCAGAAGCACATTTCCTGAAATATTTCTCGTGACCGTTTTTAAATTTATGCATGTGGATATTGTATATTGCATTTATATGAAATGCCCAGAATAAGCAAATACATAGGAACAGAAGGTAGATTAGCGGTTGCCAGGGGTTGGCAGGAGGCGGCGGGGGGGGGGGGGGGGGGGGGGGGGCGGGGGGGGGCAGAATGATTCTTAACGGTTATGGGGTATCTTTGTGGCATAATGAAAATGTCCTGGAATTAGGTAGTGATGATGGTTGAACAACCTTACAAATATACTAAAATATACTGAATTGTATACTTTTTTAATGGGCAAATTACATAGCATATATATGTATATACTATATACATATATATATAGTATATAAATTATACTCAATAAACAGTTATGTCATTTCTTTTCTGCATAAAAAAATTTGTGCATGAGATACATTCCCAAATAATCTCTAACAATGTTTACCGTATGAACTAAATACTTTTTTCTCGTAGGAAAAAAAAAATCTATGGGTGTTTACTGAAAATATCATGCTAGCCCTCATAAAATGTTGAATTCATCAGAACCAGAGGTTCAAATACTTGAAATACAACCAACCATAGGACACAAATCCTTTTATTCCACGGCACTCATATCACTGAATATGACCAGAAAGACAAAGTCATTTAATTCCTTATTATTTTTTAACTGTATGAAATGGAAGACTCGAATGAATTATTTTGACACTTCTCCAGTGATGCTATGGTCCCCTCATTGATCACTTATTTGCAGCTTTCACTATTTTATGTATGAGATACAGTTGCTTTCCAATCATTAACACCAAAGTCTGCCAGAAGCACTTTGTATTAATGAATTTCAAAATATTTTACCATTTTATTAAGTCTAACTACATGCTTTCTGGGAAGATTTCAAGCACTGTCTGATTGAATAGGCAGCTTACTGCTGGTAACAGAGACAAATGGTAAAAGCAGAACTGAAATTCACAACTTCTGACTAATCCATCTATCATGATGGTCCATTATTCCAATCAGCCTGTCTCTAATAAAATCAACATCACTTAATGTAAATGTGAATGTAAATATTCACAGGTAACAATGTAGAAGTATCAGTGGAAAGGATGAAAGAAATAAAAGCCAAAAGTAGGATTCCTGCTACTGTCGTGTAATGAATATAAAGTCCTATAGAGGGCCCTTCTTCCTCCTACCTCCAAGCATCTACAAAGAAAACTACAGAATATCGTCACAAGCTTGTCATTATTAATACAAGTTCAAGGAAGAACTCAGATTACCCCTCACCAAGGAAATTAGCTGGTGACATGTGTGAGAACGACTGCATTCAACCTTTCCTGGTTCAGCCAAATCTACTTGACTAGGCTAATACACTCTCATGAAATGGACTGGCTTCAAGGTAAAGTCTAACAAAAGTAAATATACATGAGCTCCTGAGGGAATTAAATCAATGGGCTACAAAGTGACTTCCTGATTTTTCTCTGATAACTTGTCACTCTCGCCAGAAGGAGCACCCTGCGCACTGCGTAGGCAACAGTAAGGTATGGCAGTGGTAACGGAGACCAGGGAGCATATAAACCCTAGAAAAAGCAGCTGTTACTTTTGTTTTCCTCTCCGTCCCTCTCCCTTGCCCTCCCCCCTTTCTGTCTTGTGTGCGTGCATGCGTGTGTATGCTTATACTGCACTTACACAGCCCTATATAGTCTGCAAACTTTATAACAACCCAGTTTTCATATATGTTACTATTGCATGGTAAAAAAAAAAAAATAGTAGCTAAATTTTAAATGCTACTTTTAACATGGACTTAAGGCAATCTTTTAAAGTGTAAGTAATAGAGATGCGGTGATTTATGTTATTAAATAAATGATTTAGAACCCATTTGAGGATAGCTATCAATTCAAAGAGCATTTCCAGACATCAGAAGTGAACCGTATACAACAGCTGCTAAAAGGCAGATGGCTTCCTCATTCAGTGGCATGAGCCTCTTTTATCAATTAAGATCATGGCCCTGCCCTGTCCACACTGGACAATCCTATAACAATGTGCACTTCTGTGGTTTGGACTAATAGAGTTTTGTATCTTCTGCTGTTGAAGGTCACTTGTATCTTGGATTTTCTTGTTTATCTTGACTGAGTGTGGACTATTCTCAACCTAGTTGAGAGGTATTTGTATCAAGCAGTGTTAATGACAGAAGTGCCTTCCACTAAGTTTCTTACATATCTTTGCCACTACTGTCACTATACAGAATAGATTCCTCCAAGAAAAAGTTTCTTGCTAAAATACAAGTATAGCACTTTTAAGTGGAAAAGAACTGCTCAACCAAAATAGAGAAGGTATTTCCATCATTTCTAAAAGCTATTTAGCTTACCCAGATTAAACCAATGATGGGTGAATATTTATTAATACAAAGCTTTATTTTTGCCAAAAAAGTATTCATCATAAAAGTTATGCTCACGTTTGCATTCCTTACAGCACTTGCCATCCACGTATGCAAGAGCCGACTTGAGGGGGCAGTCAGGATTTGGGCAAATCAGAGTTTCACACTGGACGGTTCCATTCTGAGAAGAAAACAGTATTTTAAAGAATTTCCAAGTTGCAGCTTGGTAGCTTTCAAGTATTGTTTAATATATTTCTTAAATTTCAAACTCTTCATGTAAAATGTCATAAATACCACTATTCTCTTTGGTTATTATACAGCAAAACCCATAATACAGTAAAACCCACAGTAATACAAATTGGGTCATAACACAGATGGTGATTGGCTTCACCTTCTGTCCAGCAACTGAGCTAGAGTTCTCACCTCCTGTTGTGAAGTGGATGAGGACAGGTGTGGAGGGAAGGGCACCTGCTGACAGGGAAAACAGCAGGCTGAGGGTCAGCCTGGGGCACTCGTGTCTCCCCAGATGACTCACAAAATGAGCATCAACAAACGAGGAGATTTTTGGAATAGCTGCTGCTGTGCTGGAGACCCAGTCTCAGGATGCAGAAATCTTCCCAAGGATATTTAAGCTTGGACAGGCCACCACCATGAATTGGTGCTGACAATCATCACAAGAGGTGCCAAACGGCAAAGGGGACCTCAAGGAATTTGATTCCCGAAGGTCACCCAGAGCTCCCAGGTAGGTTAGCTGCTTTTCTAGTCATTTTATTGACTTCACATACCACATCTTGTATTTTACTCAATTTGATTTTTGGCACCCATTTAACAAGTTGGGAAGGTTTTACTGTATTTGCAAAATGCTATGACTTTAATAGGAATATATGTTCCTGAATAGAAATCATACAAAGCAGGCACATACATACACACATGTACAGCTATTTCACAGCTAACTCTGACCTTCTTACATCATGATCTCCCACTTTTGAATAAACTGGATGAACTTGGGAAAAAAATTTTTTAGACCTCTGACTTCTTTCCAGTCAACCAGTTTTAACAGGTAATTCATATGGAATTTAAAAGCTCAAAACTAAACTCCTTTTGAACTTGTCTTTGAAAATGAACTTACATGTTTGAAATAATAATGCATTAAATATTCTACTTAATTAGTGAGCAATTAGAGAACTCAAACTTATTTATACTCTATAATTTGTATTCTGCTGTATTAGTAAACTTTTAAATATTATTTAAACTCCATTATTTGTTTGTACAGCCCAATCTGGACACAGTATTTCCTGTTGCACTTAATTTAGTTTTATCAAAATGCATTAATAAAACATGAGGGGAAAATCCCTGGAAAAGTTAAGGATAACAGGATAGAATCCTTTGGGGATCCCTCTACTGACCCAATTTAAATTGTTAACTTCATGTGTGGACCAGTAAACTTAAAACTTTATAGCATTCTTAAACCGTAATCATCTTTATAGGCTAGAAAGGGTCTTTAATAAGGCAACACACAGTCCTTTAGATTTGACCGGGTTTGCTGCCACTTTAGTGTTGTGTTTTGAGGAAATGGGTCTCGAAATTTTCATGATGACGTTGTTTTAATAAATTTTTAAAGGGTGGGGACATCTGAGTTCCCTTAGTCTGAACTCCAGTGAAAGCCATACCAGGCATGTGCAGTTCTTACAGCCGTCTGTCCACGACTCGAGTTCTCGGTAGGTGGTTCCCTTCATGGTGCAAGTCCTTTCACAATAGCACTGGTCCAATCTATTCATTCGCTGTTCGGCTCGAGACAGCTGTGGCACAAAGGAAGGGGTTCATATCGTTCACCATTCCAGCAATGCAGAAAGGCAAAATACTCCAACAGGCATCTGACTGTTTCTCAGATGAATAGCTGTAATGATGGCTGTGCCCATCAACTATTTATTATAAATATACATAAGCCTTTATTTTTTTCATTTTATTCTTTTCCATTGTGATTTATTACAGGATATTGAATATAGTTCCCTGTGCTATATGGTAGGCCCTTACTGTTTATCCACTCTCTATATAATGGTTTGCATCTGCTAATCCCAAACTCCCAATCCATCCCTCGCTCACCCACCTCTCCCTTAGCAACCACAAGTCTGTTCTCTACGTGTGTGAGTCTTTTTCTGTTTCACAGGTAAGTTCATTTGTATCATATTTTAGATTCTACATATAAGTGATATCGTATGGTAACTGTCTTTCTCTTTCTGACTTACTTAATTAGTATGATAATCTCTAGGTCCGCCCATGTTGCTGCAAATGACTTAAGACTTTAATTTAAAAGAAAGGATTTTTTCCCCTCTTCTTTTTGTAGTAAACTTGCCCCCTGCCTTTGGGGGAAAAAAGCAGGATTTATATGATGGAAAAGAAGGCTAAGTCAAAATAGCATCATCCACAATGCAGAGAAGCATTTTCCATTTTTAAAAATGTCTAATTTCATGACTATGTTTGCTCGAGTGCAAACATAAATTTTAGAATATATATTGGGTCAGAAACAAATCATTGATCTACAACACAACTTCCAGGTCATAAGTAACTGCTATGCAACAAGACAACAGCCTGGTGAAACTATAGGTAAACTTGATACAGGCTTAAGATAGCCAATATTCCTACAACTGTAACATAGTGGTAGAAAGATTTCATGGGACCATTTCCTTGACATAATTCTAGTGCTCATATTCTTTACAATGTCCTCTTGCCTCCTTCCTTGCAAAGAAAAACTAAATAATAAAAACTAAATTAAACAATAAATCCTATTGTCGTAATAAGCAGTGTAGTAATCTGCCTCATTCTTGATTTACTGAATCATTTGTTATACAGATGGCTAGGGTTTGAATATTTATAAGCCCCTTTCTTGAGCAGGGATTTCGGTTTAGTCCTGGTACACAGTAGGGTATAAGAAAAGTCTCAAAGGTGAACAACTGTGGTTATAAAAGGAATTGTAAGGAACCTCAAGGATTTTTGAGCTCCCCCAGACTCTATTTCTAAGGAGCTTTTACCTTGGCTGATGTTTTGGCTAAAATGTCCTGCAGCTCCATGATTTTCTGCACGAGTCCATGAAAGTCATTGCAAGTTGGACAGGCTAGAATTACAAACACCACGTTGGTCAAGTTATATTTATAAGGAGTTCAATCTGGTTAAGTCTATGCTGACAACTAATATATAAAAACTCTAATTTCAAACTGACATTTTGGACAAAACTAATCAAGAAGCATACTTTTCATTACACAGTGCGAGAACTAATGGACTTACTGCGATTAAGATCTGGGCATTGAGCAATAAATCCTTGGGGCATGACAAGTAATTGCACGTCTTGCATTATACCCTGTGTGAGAAAAATTTTGAAAAAGACGTATTACTTTCATCTACCCAAATTATGTTCAACAGTCAAGTTCATGAAGGGAAACATTACAGGATAGACTCACCAAAATCCCTGAATAAAATCTTTTTGAATACATTGCTTTGACTTCAAACCAAAGGGAAAGAAAAACATCAGGCAGGCAAAACAGATGATTACCCACCATACTTTCTTATTGATAATATTTTTAAAGTCTTAAGAGTAAATGTCAAGATATAATTAAGAGGCAACAGTTTGTGTCTGGGGAAGTTATTTTTAGTTAGCCACTGAAGAAAGGCTTGAAAATGACCTTTAAAAATCAACCTGAAGATCACTTTGGGTTTCAACAACAGTGAAACTGATACCCGTTTTAAGTTAACTGCTATCATCAAAAAGAAAACAAGAGAAAAGCTAAGTCATAAGAGCAATGCTTATTCTAGCATTTCTTGTTTCTCGGTTGGATATTTTAAAGTGAATTTCTCAATTTAAAAAGGACAAGAGATTTATTAAACAGCTACAGCAAGACTTAGTGATGAGTCCTTAGGAGTACAGAAAGTTTAGCCTAAAATTTTTTAAAATGCCAACTGGAAATGACCCATTTTACACAGAAGGTCACATCACATGTTTACATGTGAAATTTACATGCATCCTTTGTCATTAAGATATAATTAGCTTCCAGCTTACAAGGCTCTTAAAGCAATGGCCAAATGGTAGCTCACAAACGACCTCATCAGACACCCTCCAACGTCCCTTTCATTCACCACCCCTCTCTCTTCCTTCAATATCTTTATATATTTTCTTTAAGTAATATTTCACTTTATCCCTTTTGAAAAATGGAAATAGAACATTTAATGACAGAGGTGACATACCAACATATTATTAAGACAATTTTGAATGTACCTACGAAGATTTACCAGTCAAATCCTGGACTATGTATCTTCTACATATTTAATCTGATTAATAGCATGGTACAAAAACAGTGTCAGTGTAAATGATAAATATTTAAGTATACTATGTGGCAATTGCTGGATCTGCTGTTTGCTTGGGGTTTGGATCAGGGAAGCAACTTGTATACAACAAAATCCTATCACTTGGTAGCAGCAACATGAAAGCAAAGCTACCATGTAGAGTTCTATAGTTTGTGTACTGCCCAAATCTAGTGAGCACCATTTACAGTCTACAGTAAAAATTATGGCCCCTAGAGTAGTACACATAACTGACATGTGAGGTTTCTGACGCCACGTCTGAGCTCCATGGGGAAGAGTGCCATGATTAAATAGAAGAGAGACTCGGCACCTATAGCAAAAACTTGCTATCTCTTATGTGGGAAAAGAGCACTGATTTTTCAGGACTCACAAGCATGGGATCAATTCCCCATGACTGGCTTTGGATAAGTTGTTTAAACTCTCTGAACAAGTTTATGCATATGTAAAAGAGATTTTTAAAAAATTTAAAAGGCCCTGCACCAAGGCTAGCAAGACTAGGATTCGATGAAATAACACATTCAAAGCACCTGGTTTCCAGGTAGCAGTTTAAGTAAGTTTTAAAAATACCTTTCTGGGAATACAAACCTTTCTCAGAACACAATTTTAAAGTTACTGGTACCTACTCTAGCTAGAAATCTGTGAGTTAGACACATCACCTATCATTGTTTCATTTAACAATCATTTGCCGATCCCCTTCTGTATGACAGGCAGTGTCAGAGTCATTGGAGGGGAAATGATTACACTATGGGCTTGTAATCAAGCAATTTTCTGAACTTTATTTCCTCAACCTTAAAATACTGAAAGTTAAACGGTATGTCTTTTAGATCCTGTGATGCAATTCCATGGAGTGTGTCTCTAAATAGACAATAAGAAAAAGATATAAATTATAACTGCTTTCTAGCTTTGATAGATTTGTGCATATATATGTATTCCTTTCTCACTTTCAGAAATACGAAGAGACCATGAATAATGAAAAGTTTTAATCCTCTATTATTAACACCCCAATAAAAGTCTCATCAAAGGTTATATTTCAAAGGTAGAGAGTTTATTTGTATATTAACATTTTAGATTTTTATTATTTTGGATGCCTGATTTCAAGAAGATGTTAACTCTGCCCTGATTGAGCCTTGTGATCATCTCTGTTATGTTTAAAGTTCAAACTCATTCAGGAAAAAAAGAGAAAATAGTGCTGACCAGCTAAATTAAACACCAGTGTAAAAAAAAAAAAAAAAAACTAAAACAGAAATAGACACAAATAGAAAAAAACTATACACATCAAATTATTTTGCTTTATACCATAAAAAGCAAGACGTACTTTTCCAAATTCATTAAAAAGCATTTATATTTACACTTTATGCTCAGACCTTAGTCAGAAGATACCTTAAAATATCCGTGTGCATTATTTCTCTGTCCCAGCCAAAATGATGTGCCCATAGGCAAGTCTGTTGAAGGCTTTTCCACAACTCTTTCATATATTCTGCAAAGAAGCATCAGGTAAGTAATGTGCATTAACCGTCATTTCTTAGAATCTTCCGTTACCTAAACTGAGAACATTTCACTTACTTATTGCAGTCGACGTGTAAAATCAAGTGGGAGGCACTGATGGCTAAGGAGAGCTTGTGCCACTTATCATCAGCCAAAATGTAAGGAAACACTTCTGTGTGAGGATGGTGGCTGCCGGAGGAGTGGTAGTGTAGTCTGACTTCATTCCGATGGCCGCTGCTTTCCAGTTCCAGGTACCTGCACAGAGAAGAAGAATCACACGAGGCCCATTGAAAATAAAGCTCAAAAATGATGTACATGACCTCTGTCTCCAGAAAGATAGAATAGACATAATTTTCCTATTCCTCCCAATAAGTACAACTAAACAGGATATTATAAAACAAACAATAAGAAGAGTCTGAAAGATGGAGAAAATTTTTTAAAAATGCAAGGGCACGCAGGGCCCGAGTAACAACAGAATGGTGAGTGAAGAGGGTTTTCTTTTTGCCTCATATATGCCTGTCTTGGAGGTGGAGATACCAGCAACCTGGAAATACCAGTGGATGCAGACAAAACAATTCCCCTCAAAAACCTGCTCACTCTAGCTAAAGTACCAAAAGAGGAGAAGCCCAGAAAGACAAAAACTTTTAGAGAACAACCAGTCTATTCCAGCCAAGCACCAAGCACCACAGGAAAAACTGTGATTCCATCCCCAAACATGTCAGCAAAGGCTAAGTGGGGAGCCTAGATTTCCACTCTCTTGAGGCAGAAATCAGGTACCCAACACCTCTGCCAGGGTGGTGCCAACAAAGGCCAAGCAGAGAGCCAAGAATTGTAACCCTGTCAGCCAGTAATGAGACGAACCATGGCATCAGTGGAGACCATGTTCCATCCCTAGTAACAAAGCACACTGCCTTCTCAGAGGAGGCCTAGTGGAGAGTCAGAACTTTCACCATCACCCTGCAGTAATGACACCATCCCTACCAGAGTGTTTGGTAGAGACCATGTGGGCAGTTGGAACTTCCACCCCCTCACCCAGAAATAATAAAAGTTCTCACTTAATTGTCAACTGAAGGCCTAGTAGGGCACCTGGATTTCTAGTTCCACCTGGAAATAACAAGATGACACCCCCTCATCCTCTGCCAGTGCATTGTCACAGACAGTCACATAAAATATGGAGTTTAATGAGATCCAAGTCTCAGAACATCATACAAATATATCCATGTTTCAATCCAAGTCTCAAAACATTATACAAAAATATCCAGGTTTCAACCCCAAATCAAACAGCATACCAAGAATCAGAAAGATCTCAAATATAATGAAAAAAGACAAGCAATAGATATCAACATCACAAGATGACAGAGATGTAAAAATTACCTGACACAGATTTTAAAGAAGCATTGATTAAAATGAGCAATTACAAACATATTTGAACAAACTTGAAACAAATGAAAAAAAGTCAGAGGCTGAGATTGGTTCAAGATGGCGGAGGACAAGGATGTGCTCTCCCTCTTGCGAGAGCACTGGAATCACAACTAACTGGTAAACAATCATTGACAGGAAGACACCGAAACTCACCAAAAAAGATGCCCCACATCCAAAGACAAAGGAGAAGCCACAAAGAGATGGTAGGAGGGGTGCAAGCACAATAAAATCAAATCTCATAACGGCTAGATGGGTGACTCACAAACTGGAGAACACATACCACAGAAGTCCACCCACTGGAGTGAAGGTTCTGAGCCCCACGTCAGGCTTCCCAACCTGGGGGTCCAGCAACGGGAGGAGGAATTCCGAGAGGATCAGACTTTGAAGGATAGCAGGATTTGATTTCAGGACTTCGAGAGGACTGGTGAAAACACAGACTCCACTCTTGGAGGACACACACAAAGTAGTGTGCACATCAGGACCCAGGGTAAGGAGCAGTGACCCCACAGGAGACTGAACCAGACCTACCTGCTAGTGTTGGAGGGTCTACTGCAGAGGCGGGGGGTGGCTGTGGCTCATCACGAGGACAAGGACACTGGCAGCAGAAGTTCTGGGAAGTACGCCTTGGCGTGAGCCCTCCCAGAGTCTGCTATTACCACCACCAAAGAGCCCGGGGAGGCTCCAGTGTTGGGTTGCCTCAGGCCAAACAACCAACAGGGAGGGAACTCAGCCCCACCCATCAGCAGACATGCAGATTAAAGTTTTACTGAACTCTGCCACCAGAGCAACACCCAGCTCTACCTACCACCAGTACCTCCCATCAGGAAGCTTGCACAAGCCTCTTAGGTAGCCTCATCATCCAGAGGGCAGATAGCAGAAGCAAGAAGAACTACAATTCTGCAGCCTGTAGAACAAAAACCACATTCACAGAATGATAGACAAGATGAAAAGGCAGAGGGCTAGGTACCAGATGAAGGAACAAGATAAAACCCCAGAACAACAACTAAATGAAGTAGAGATAGGCAACCTTCCAGAAAAAGAATTCAGAATAATGATAGTGAAGATGATCCAGGGCCTCAGAAAAAGAATGGAGGCAAAGGTTGAGAAGATGCAAGAAATGTTTAACAGGGCTTCCCTGGTGGCGCAGTGGTTAACAGTCCGCCTGCCGATGCAGGGGAAACGGGTTTGTGCCCTGGTCTGGGAGGATCCCACATAACGCGGAGCAGCTGGGCCCGTGAGCCATGGCCGCTGAGCCTGCACGTCCGGAGCCTGTGCTCCGCAACGGGAGAGGCCACAGCAGTGAGAGGCCCACGTACCGCAAAAAAAAAAAAAGAAAAGAAAAGAAAAGAAATGTTTAACAAAGACCTAGAAGAATTAAAGAACAAACAAACAGAGATGAACAATACAGTAACTGAAATGAAAAACACACTAGAAGGAATCAATAGCAGAATAACTGAGGCAGAAGAACGGATAAGTGACCTGGAAGACAGAATGGTAGAATTCACTGCTGCAGAACAGAATAAAGAAAAAAGACTGAAAAGAAACGAAGACAGCCTAAGAGACCCCTGGGAAACCATTAAGTGCAACAACATTCGCATTACAGGGGTCCAGAGGGAGAATAGAGAGAGAAAGGACCAGAGAAAATATTTGAAGTGATTATAGTCAAAAACTTCCCTAACATGAGAAAGGAAATAGTTACCCAAGTCCAGGAAACACAGAGAGCCCCAGGCAGGATAAACCCAAGGAGAAACACGGTGAGACACACAGTAATCAAACTGACAAAAATTAAAGAAAAATAAAAATTATTGATAGCAACAAGGGAAAACGACAAATATCATACAAGAGAATGCCCATAAGGTTAACAGCGGATTTCTCAGCAGAAGCTCTACAAGCCACAAGGGAGTGGCACGATATATTTAAAGTGATGAAAGGGAAAAACGTACAATCAATATTACTCTACCCAACAAGTATCTCTTTCAGAGTTGATGGAGAAATCAAAATCTTTACACACAAGCAAAAGCAAAGAGAATTCAGCACCAACAAACCAGCTCTACAACAAATTCTAAAGGAACTTCTCTAACTGGGAAACACAAGAGAAGAAAAGGACCTACAAAAACAAACCCATAACAATTAAGAAAATGGTAATAGGAGCATACATATCGATAATTACCTTAAACGTGAATGGATTAAATGCTCCAAACAAAAGACACAACTCGTTGAATGGATACAAAAACAAGACCCACATATATGCTGTCTACAACAGACCCACTTCAGACCTAGGGACACATACAGACTGAAAGTGAGGGGATGGAAAAAGATATTCCATGCAAATACAAATCAAAATAAATCTGGAGTAGCAGTACTCATATCAGATAAAGTAGACTTTAACATAAAGAATGTTACAAGAGACAAGGGAGGACACACATAATGATAAAGGGATCAATCCAAAAAGAAGATATAACAATTATAAATATATATACACCCAACATAGGAGCACCTCAACACATAAGGCAACTGCTAACAGCTATAAAGAGGAAGTCGAAAGTAGCACAATAATAATGAGGGACTATAACACCTCACTTACAACAATGGACAGATCATCCAAACAGAAAATTAATAAGGAAACACAAGCTTTAAATGACACAATAGACAAGATAGATTTAATTGATATTCATAGGACATTCCATCCAAAAACAGCCGATTACACTTTCTTCTCAAGTGCGCATGGAAAATTCTCCAGGATAGATCACATCTTGGGTCACAAATCAAGACTTAGTAAATTTAAGAATATTGAAATCATATCAAGCATCTTTTCTGACCACAATGCTATTAGATTAGAAATCAGTTACAGGGAAAAAAATGTAAAAAAACACAGACACATGGAGGTTATTTTATACGTTACTTAATAACCAAGAGATCACTGAAGAAATCAAAGAGGAAATGAAAAAATAACTTGAGACAAATGACAATGAACACAAGACAATCCAAAACCTATGGGATGCAGCAAAAGCAGTTCTAAGAGGGAAGTTTCTAGCACTACAATCCTACCTGAAGAAACAAGAAAAATCTCAAATAAACAATCTAACCTTACACCTAAAGGAACTAGAGAAAGAAGAACAAACAAAACACAAAGTTAGTAGAAGGAAAGAAATCATAAAGATCAGATCAGAAATAAATGAAATAGAAACAAAGAACACAATAGCAAAGATCAATAAAACTAAAAGCTGGTTCTTTGAGAAGATAAACAAACTTGATAAACCATTAGCCAGACTCATCAAGAAAAAGAGGGAGAGGCCTCAAATCAAGAATATTGGAAATGAAAAAGGAGAAGTTACAACAGACACTGCAGAAATACGAAGAATCCTAAGAGACTACTACAAGCAGCTCTATGCCAATAAAATGGACAACCTGGAAGAAATGGACAAATTCTTAGAAAGGTATAACCTTCCAAGACTGAACCGGAAAGAAATAGAAAATATGAACAGACCAATCAAAAGTAATGAAATTGAAACTGTGATTAAAAATCTTCCAACAAACAAAAGTGCAGGACTAGACGGCTTCACAGGTGAATTCTATCAAACATTTAGAGAAGAGCTAACACCCATCCTTCTCAAACTCTTCCAAAAAAGTGCAGAGGAAGGAATATTCCCAAACTCATTCTATGAGGCCACCATCACCCTGATACCAAAACCAGACAAAGATACTACAAAAAAAGAAAATTACAGACCAATATCACTTACGAATGTAGATGCAAAAATCCTCAACAAAATAGCAGCAAACAGAATCCAACAAAACATTAAAAGGATCATACACCATGATCAACTGGGATTTATCCCAGGGACACAGGATTCTTCAGTATATGAAAATCAATCAATGTGATACACCATATTAACAAATTGAAGAATAAAAACCATATGATCATCTCAATAGATGCAGAAAAAGCTTTTGACAAAATTCAATGCCCATTTATGATAAAAACTCTCCAGAATGTGGGCATAGAGGGAACCTACCTGAATATACTAAAGGCCGTATATGACAAACCCACAGCAAACATCATTCTCAATGGTGAAAAACTGAAAGCATTTCCTCTAAGATCAGGAACAAGACAGGACGTCTACTCTCGCCACTATTATTCAACGTAGTTTTGGAAGTCCTAGCCATGGCAATCAGAGACGAAAAAGAAATAAATGGAATACAAATTGAAAAAGAAGAAGTAAAACTGTCACTGTTTGCAGATGACATGATACTGTACATAGAGAATCCTAAAGATGCCACGAGAAAAGTACTAGAGCTAAGCAATGAATGCAGGATGCAGGATACAAAATTAATGCACAGAAATCTCTTGTTTTCCAACACACTAACAACAAAAGATCAGAAAGAGAAATTGAGGAAACACTCCCAATTACCATTGCAACAGAATAAAATACGTAGGAATAAACCTACCTAGGGAGACAAAAGACCTGTATGAAGAAAACTATAAGACCCTGATGAAAGAAATCAAGGATGACACTAACAGATGGAGAGATATAGCATGTTCTTGGTTTGGAAGAATCAATATTGTGAAGATGACTATACTACCCAAAGCAATCTACAGATTCAATGCAATCCCTATCAAATTACCAATGGCATTTTTTACAGAACTAGAACAAAAAATCTAAAAATTTGTATGGAAACACAAAGGACCCTGAACATCCAAAGCAGTCTTGAGGGAAAAAAAGGGAATCAGACCCCCTGACTTCAGACTATACTACAAAGCTACAGTAGCCAAGACAATATGATACTGGCACAAAAACAGAAATATAGGGCTTTGCTGGTGGCACAGTGGTTGAGAGTCCGCCTGCCGATGCAGGGGACAAGGGTTCATGCCCCGGTTTGGGAATATCCCACATGCCGCGGAGCGGCTGAGCCCGTGAGCCATGGCCGCTGAGGCTGCACGTCCGGAGCCTGTGCTCCGCAATGGGAGAGGCCACGACAGTGAGAGGCCCACGTACAGCAAAAAAAAAAAAAAAAAAAAAAAAAAACAGAAATATAGATCAATGGAACAGTATAGAAAGCCCAGAGATAAACCCACACACCTATGGTCAACTAATCTATGACAAAGGAGGCAAGGATATACAATGGAGAAAAGACAGTCTCTTCAATAAGTGGTTCTGGGAAAACTGGACAGCTACATGGAAAAGAATGAAATTAGAACACTCCCTAACACCATACACAAAAATAAACTCAAAATGGATTCGAGACCTAAATGTAAGACCGGAAACTATAAAACTCTTAGACGAAAACATAGGAAGAACACTCTTTGACATAAATCACAGCAAGATCTTCTCTGATCCACCTCCTAGAGTAATGGGAATAAAAACAAAAATAAACAAATGGGACCTAATTAAACTTAAAACCTTTTGCACAGCAAAGAAAACAAGACCAAAGGACCATCCTCAGAATGGAAGAAAATATTTGCAAACAAATAAACAAAGGATTAATCTCCAAAACATATAAGCTCATGCAGCTCAATATTAAAATAAGAAACAACCCAATCAGAAAATGGGCAGAAGACCTATATAGACATTTCTCCAAAGAAGTCATACAAATGGCCAAAAAGCACATGAAAAGCTGCTCAACTAATTATTAGAGAAATGCAAATCAAAACTACAATGAGGTATCATCTCACACCAGTCAGAATGGGCATCATCAGAAAATCTACAAGCAACAAATGCTGGAGAGGGTGTGGAGAAAAGGGAGCCCTCTTGCACTCTTGGTGGGAATGTAAATTGATACAGCCACTATGGAGAACAGTATGGAGGTTCCTTAAAAAACTAAAAATAGAATTACCTTATGATCCAGCAATCCCACTCCTGGGCATATACCCAGAGAAAACCATAATTCAAAATGACACATACACCCCAATGTTCACAGCAGCACTATTTACAATAACCAGGTCATGGAAACAACCTAAATGCCCATCAACAGACGAATGGATAAAGAAGATGTGGTACATATACAGAATGGAATATTACTCAGCCATAAAATTGAACGAAATTGGGTCATTTGTAGAGACGTGGATGGATCTAGAGACTGTCATACAGAGTGAAGTAAGTCAGAAAGAGAAAAACAAATACCGTATATTAATGCATATATGTGGAAGCTAGACAAATGGTACAGATGAACTGGTTTGCAGGGCAGAAATAGAGACACAGATGTAGAGAACAAATGTGTGAACACCAAGGGGAGAAAGTGGCTGTGGCGTGGGGTGGGGGGGGTGATGAATTGGGAGATTGGGATTGACATATATACACTAATATGTATAAAATGGATGACTAATAAGAACCTGCTGTATAAAAAAATAAATAAAATTCAAAAATTAGAAAAACAAGTTAGAAAGCCTCAGCAAAGAAATAGAAGGACCAAATAAATAAAGAAGAACCAAATGGAAATTTTAAAACTGAAAAATACAATAACTGAAATAAAAAGCTCAACAGCAAAATGGAGGGGACCAAAAAAGAGTCAGTTAACTAGAAGACAGAACAAAAATTATCTGATCTGAGCAGCAGAGACAAAACAGACTGAAAAAAAATGAACAGTCTCAGAGCCCTGGGAGATTATAACAAAAGTTCTAACATTTTCATAATCAGAGCCCATAAAAGAGGAGAAAGAGGGTGAACTAAAAAAGTACTTGAAGAAATAATGGCTGTAAACTCCCCAAATCTGGTCAGAGACATAAACTCACAGATTCAAGAATCTGTGCAAACCCCAAACAAGATAAACTCGAAGGAATACTGATCATAACGAAACTTCTGAAAACTAAGAATAAAGATAAAAATATTGAAAGCAGTGAGAAAAAATTGACACGTTATGTATAGGAAAAAACAATTAGAATGGTAGTGAATTCCCCAGAAGAAACAATGAAAGCCAGAAGGAAGTGGAAAAATATTTTTGATGTGACGAAAGAAAAAGCTATCAGGCCAGAATCCCATACCCAGTGAAAATATCCTTCAGAGATGAAGAAATCAAGGCATTCTCAAATTAAGAAAAACAAGGATAATTTGAACCAAGTTTTAAACCTAGATATGTTATGTTTAAAGTACCTAATGAGCATTCAAGAGGACATGTAGGGAGGTCAGCTAGATCTACCAGTCTGAGATGGAGAGAGGTCCATTATGGAAATAGGACTTGGGAGTCATAGACATAGAGATTGTATTGAAAGCCATGAAGGCATAGGGATTATCCAGGGAATTATTATAGATGAAATGACACATTAACATTTCGAGGAGGAACTAGCAAATGAAACCAAAGGCCTATGAGTAGAGGAGAAAAAAAGTGACAGTGGTGTCACTCACTAAAAAAAAGTCTGATAAAATACCAACTACCCACTCACAGGGGAATTATACATCCATGTTATGGAACACTATGCCACTCTCTGAAAGCATGAGGTTCTGACGTGAAATAATGCCATCGTTAATTACCAATATGAATTAAACTTAAAAAAAGCTCTATAGAATCCCATTTAGTTTGAGAAAACTGTGTGTGTGTGTGTTTAGAGAAAAAATGATCAAGAAGGATATATGCCAAAATGTTAACAGTAGTTACCTCAGGGGAGTACAATTTGGGGGAAAGGATGCAAGAACCTTCTCAAATATTTTTATAACCTTGAATTTTCTCCATTAATTATGTATTACTTCTTTAATATAATACATATATACACACATATATAGTAAAATTCTATTTTAAGATAAAAAATAAACTAAGTAATCCAGAATATAAATCATGTGTAAACTTATTAAGCATAAATAAAACACCAAGTTGTTCGGTCTTTGATCCAGAAGATACCAATCAGAGAGTCCCTTCTATCTTATTATTTGATAACAAGTATTCATTATTTAATCAACTAGTGAGTTCTATAATGATAGAGAGATATTTGCATTAAAAAAAAATAACATCAGCAAACACATCACCCCATTGCTATATACCTTCAGTTCTTTTACCACATGGAGGCAAGAACCCTACCACTGCTGTCAGTCTGGTCTCTTCCTCTAGATATTACTGTCACCTGTACTGAATTCCTAAATTTGAGGCACCAGAATTATCCTTAATAGCACGGAGGCTGACACCATGCTGCACAAACAAGAACAACACTTCAGTAGTTAAATATTTTACCAAAAATTACATTTTTATCAGCATCATTCGCTCAGTTTTTTTTAATGAAATAGATATGTAATACACAAAAAACATCCAGTGAAAAGAAAAATAAATGATGATGTAAAACACTTAGAAGTGTGCCTGGCATGTGGTGAGTATTCAATAAATATTATTCATTTCCAGAACTCCACCTGTCCCCCATTGGGTGGCATCTAAGTGGGAGGTGGCCTCCCCTCACCTATCCCCCCACCCCAAGGCTCAGTAGATCAGTGTGGTTAAACACCCAAGCCCTAAAGCCTGACCTCCGCTTCACATCCTGGTAGCCCTCCTGGTAGCACTAAGCTACTTCATCTCTCTGTGCCTCATCTGGTTACCCAACTATAAAACAAAGATACAAATTGCACTTGCCTCAAAGGACTTCCCTGAGGATTGGAATGAGTTAATTTAAGAAAGCACTCAGAACACTGTTGGGCACGCCCAAAACACGTTAGATATTTTTTTCATTTCAAAAAGCGAAGGTCAAATCCTCCGTCTTCCTCCCCATAGTACAGCCAGGGACAGGTCCATGACACATCTTAGCAATCTGACACTCTTCCTTTGGACTGGGTATCTGGATGAAGCACAGCAAGGAAGAGAGGGAGGAGGGACCCCTACATTGCGATAGGGCAGCAGCATCCCAGTCAGCTATATTAAGGTCACTCTGCATCTTGCTTCCTGTTTGCTGACCTACAAGGGCACTTTTGATTATTGCCTCCTCAAAATTCTGGTGCCTCAGCCTCCCATCAGTACTGTAAGCTACCCTGCCTGTCCACCACCCCCGAAGTCACCTTACAAGCAAGAACCCTAACTAATACATTACAGTTGTGACCATGGGGAAAATATATAATTGGAATAAAATGTATCAACATTTTTAAAAGCAACTGAGTGACAGAACTATGTACGAAGTTTAACCTTCTTTGTATTGTCCTTCATTTTCCCTTTTATGTTTAATGAGCATTTACTACCTTAAATTGAAATCACATTTTAAATCCCAAGAAGATAATTTGTCACACTTCAACACATCATGTCGCCCTGATTTGTTATTCATAATCTTGAGAAGTAACTAAAATCAGAAATAAAGTTCACCCTTTATAATAATTTATGCCCTTGTTAATCAAATATCCTTTGCAATGGCAGAAATATAAACTAAGACTAGGCTTTGAAGAAATTGGCAACAGTGGTAGGACATCATTCATTTTAACAACCTCCTTCATAACTCAAGATCAAAGGATAAAAATAAGGTCATGTCTCATCCGCCAAAAGGTTGCACACAACATGAAACGAGAATTTTTCTGCCGCCTTAAATTAAACCTAAATAGAAAAATGATCAGATCACCTCAGAACATTAAGCTACAACCCAGTTGTAAATCAGTCACTTGAAGAAAAGCCAGAGGCACTTCTAGTGCCAACTATATCATTAGTGTGGTTCATGGATGGTACAACTGCAAAGGAGTTATGTGCACAGGCTTTGAAATTGAAAACCAGCTCTGCCTCTCACTACCATCTATGACCTGACCTCTCACTGCCTCAGTTTCCTCATCTGTAAAATAAGGATTCAATGGGATAAGCCATATAAAGCCTGGCATCTGAAACACAGGAAGCACTCAATAAATGGTAACTATTTTAGTTATTTGTCAATAGTCCCAATAAGGCATCATTTATAAAGTCCAGCTTTTTATAGCCAATTCTGTGAATAGCAAGCAATTTGAACACATTTTTTTGAGACAAAATTCTCATAACATAAAATTTACTGTTTTAAAGCATACAATTCAGTGTGCTGAATACATTTTTAATTGAAATAATGCAGAAACCAGGAGGCATAACTTGCAGATAAAAACAGAAGATTAATCCACGCTCATAGAAACTAAGTGGACAGCACTGGTATTGTGGGGGCTCTAGTGTAACCAGTAAAATATGAAACATGAAGTCCAGTGGTAGGGCCAAATTTACTGTAAGTTAGGCTGCTGCGTTCACTTATTAGAAACAAAACGGCTGTTTCACCTCGCCTCTTCCAATGATTCCCTCAAGTATTGAGGGAGATGGCAGAGTGGGGAGTAAAAGGTGTACTTTTTGGCATCCTTCATTAGAATCATATTGATTCTATTTTTATTAGTTTTTAACAGTATTTGGTCATCAGCAAGCCAGTATAATGCAGCAATTTAAAAGACCTCAGAGTCTTAATCCTGTCTCCATAGTTCACAACTGGACAAGTTAAAAATCTTCTCCAAGCCTCAGTTTCCTTCCCTATCAAATAAGGGTAAGAAGAGTTGTGAACTTATATGGTTGTTTTGTAAATGAAATAACTTATAAGGACTTACTTTACACAGTTACTGAGAGAGAGTAAGCACTCCATACACATCATGATTATGACTTATATTTCCTATGACATATTTATGCATGTTATTTAAACATCAGCAAATTTTCAGGGCTGATTTTAACTTAAACAGGAATATCAGACAGAAAGTAATTTAGTGAGAATCTACCCAAATAATGATGTTTGCATCTCATCTATGATATTCCCATCAAATGGTCATCCAGTTTGTTTGAATTCATCTGGTGACCAATAATTCATGACTTCCTAAGGCCAATCATTTCATTTTTATAAAACCAAGGCCTTGCTTATATTAAAACATAAAGGGAAGATGGTTTTTTAAACTATGATTTATTTGTTCATTTATTCCAGCTAATATTTACTATGGGAACTGAGAATATGGCAATGAATAAGGCCAAACAATGGTGAAGCTTGGAGATCCTCAATAATAAACTCATTATTAACTGAAAAATGTTTAGCCATTTCAAAACTAATAATAATACTACTATAAAAATCTCACTGCAAGAAGAGGAATGTAGCTAGACCAGTGAGGGTAACAAAGCTGCTTCAGGAATAATACAGCTAGGAAGCAAAATTATATCACCAAAGGGAAAGAGCAGTAGCAAATGGAAGTTTCATGATTGAAGCCTTGGCATCATACATGACGGCTTGAATAACAATCTCTCCATCTTATTACCCCACATAACTGAGTTTACAGTAAAGTAAAAGGGAAAGTGGCCATTCATGAAATGGAGGTAATTTATTACTAGCATGACACAAAAAAATCTAAGAAACAACACTTTGAGCTATGATCCTGGAGGGGAGGAGAATTTAGTGGCATCATGGCATTAAATATCACTTTGGGAACGGTCTTATACAAGGATGGAGAAAGAACAGATATGATAAAGCACTGGTAATAAGTGGGTACTCACTCCACAGCACAGGGTACGCACGAAAGTCGAGTTGAAATGTTGTTGGATAAAGGGCAGCACCTACTGAATGCTATGTCCTCTCATAACCTCCATTCACTTAGTTGTGACGGAGACCAAGCAAGTGGAAATTAGTGAAAGACTGAAGAGAAAGGGTTCAAAGAAGAGGCAGACTCAGAGAAGATGAGTCTTCCCTACTTTATCAAGAATGAACCCAGGAACACACTGTTGCAAGGTTGAGGAAGATCAACTAGGGAATACGGATTGCTGTGATGATCTGAAAATGCACATATGTAAATTCGTAGAAAATCTGGCTTACAGATTTGACAAGGGGTTCACAGATCCCATGAGGTCCATTCATGGACTCCAAGCTGAGCATTCCTGTCTTACGGGAAGACCAAGCAGAATATGGCTACTTGTGAAAGATTTGACAACTTGGTTTTATATATGTATACAATTTTTCTGACATAAAATAATTGGTTATAATAATACAAAAATTCAGAAAATACACAAAACATGAAAAAGACAAGTAAGATCACTAATGGTCCTGCTGGCAAGAGATGATCAATATAATATTTTTGCATGTACCCTTTGCAGTCTTCTTCACTTAACCATACACTGTGAACATCTTTCCAAGTCAATAAA
Source organism: Phocoena phocoena (assembly GCF_963924675.1). Classification (NCBI taxonomy): domain Eukaryota; kingdom Metazoa; phylum Chordata; class Mammalia; order Artiodactyla; family Phocoenidae; genus Phocoena; species Phocoena phocoena. The sequence continues at coordinate 67,466,311 of NC_089229.1, read as the reverse complement.
AGTAAAGCCACATCCTTTGTAATGGAAGCATGGTATTTCATAGTATAGCTGTGCCATGATCTAGTTAATATCCAATTTCCTATTACTGTTTCCGATTTTTCTTTTTTTTTTTTTGGCCATGCCATGCGGCTTGCAGGATTTCAGTTCCCTGACCGGGGATCGAACCCAGGCCACGGCAGTGAAAGTACTGAATCCTAACCACTGGACCGCCAGGGAATTCCCCAGTTTTTCATTCTTAATAAAAATATTTCAATACATGTTTCTTTGTGTACCTGCACAATTTCCTTCTTGGAATAAATTATTATAACTAAATTGCTGACTCAAATGGCATACACATTTCAAAGGGATTTCTTATATTCATTTACTACTCACTCATTTATTCATTCAACAAATGTTGTCTGAATGTCTATTTGTCCTAGGCTCTGTTCTAGGTTCTGGGGATACAGAAGAGAACCAAAGAGATAAAAATACCAGTTCTCCTTGAATTTATATTAAAATAAATTAATAAAATATATCAAATAAACAGGTTACATGGTGATAAAATCTATGAAGAAAATTAAAAGGAGGCTAAGGAGTATGGTAAGATGATATCTAAAACAGGATGTTCAAAGAAAGCCTTATTGAAGAAGTGACATGTAGTGAAACCCTGAAGAAAAGCAATGACCCTGAGGCAGGAGCCTGCCTGGCAAATTCAAGGAATATCACTGAAGCCTGTGTGGCTACAGTGGAATGAGGAAGGGTCAGAATAGGAGGAAATTAGGTCAAAAAGGCATCAGAAAGCACAGAGGCAGACCATTTACGGACTAAGGGTCTAAAAAATAACTTTGGCTGCTGTAGGTAGAAAGCTATGGGAGGGTTTTTTGAACAGAGTTTTACTATAATCATTTTGGCTGCCGTGTCGGAAATAAACTGTATGAACGGTGGGAGATTACAAGGGCTAAATCAAGGAGATGAGTTGCTAGAGGTACCTTGGACCAGGGAAGGTGGTGAAAAGATTTTCTTAGGATTAAATGTGCAGTGTGAGAGAAATCAAGAAACCCTTCAGGGTTCTTAGCCTGCACAACTAGAAGAAAGCAGTTACCATGTACTGAGATGGGGAACACTGAATGAAGAGCAAGTTTAAGGAAGAGGATGATGAGTTTGACTTCTGACATGCACAGTTTGATATTCCAGCTTATGCAAGTGAAGATGAGCTGTTGGATATACAAGTCTGGAGTCCAAGGGCAAAGGTCAAGATAAGAGAAAAAATTAATAATCCATTGTCTCATAGAGATGGGATTTAAAGCCCTTAGACAGTATGAGATCACTTAGGAATTAAGTGAACATGGGGAAGAAGTCTGGGCATCAAGCCTTAGAACAGTCCTATATCCAGATGTCAGGGGTGTGAGGAGGAAGGAGCCAGGAGACCGAGGAATAAAACCAGGAAAGTGGGAGCTCAAGAAAAGAGTTTGGAAGGATGGAGTAATCAAAGTCCAACAGGATGAGGACTCAGAATTAGAGAATGGACTTTGCAAGATGGACATCAGTGGAAGCCTTGACAAATACATTTTCAGTGAAGCAGAGAGAGTAGGGTCCAATAAAGAGTGAGAGGAGGGGAACTGGAGACAACCAAAGGGAAATAGAGGAACAGCAGTTGAATAGGTAAGGTCAATAGAAGGTTTTACATTTGGCTTGCTTTTCATACTATAAATATTATAGCATATTTATGTGCTTATGGAAATATCCGATAGAGAAAGTACAAAGTAATAGTGCAAAAGAAGAAGTGAATTCTTGAAGCAACGCCCTGAGAGGAAATGCAATTTCATACGCAGTTTGGAGTGCTGGCCTTTGTTAGGGTTATGGACACTAAACCTAGAAAGAAGGATAATTGTAATTAAAATCATCCCACAAACATTACTCCAGTCTCAGATGGCTAGATCAGTGAACTCTTTTGAATACTTCAAGGAGAAAGTAACAGCAATCTTTCACAAATTCTTCCAGATTACCAAAAAGGGAACACATCCCAACATATTCTATGAGGCAAAAACCTGACAAAGACATTACAAGGGAAACTACAAACCAATCTAATTCATAAGAATAGACGTAGGGCTTCCCTGGTGGCGCAGTGGTTGAGACTCCGCCTGCCAATGCAGGGGACACGGGTTCGTGCCCCTGTCCGGGAAGATCCCACATGCCACGGGGCGGCTGGGTCTGTAAGCCATGGCCGCTGAGCCTGCGCGTCTGGAGCCTGTGCTCCGCAACGGGAGAGGCCACAACAGTGAGAGGCCCGCGTACCACAAAAAAAAAAAAAAAAAAAAAAAAAAAAATATACGTAAAAGCCCTGAACATTAGCAAATATAATCTAGTAATACAAAACAAGAATAATACATCATAACTAAGTGGGACTTATATCAGAAATTTAATGTTGGTTTAACATTTTAGAAATCAATCAAAGTAATTCACTACGGGCTTCCCTGGTGGTGCAGTGGTTGAGAGTCCGCTGATGCAGGGGACACGGGTTCGTTCCCTGGTCTGGGAAGATCCCACATACCGCGGAACGGCTATGCCCGTGAGCCATGGCCGCTGAGGCTGCGCATCCGGAGCCTGTGCTCCGCAACGGGAGAGGCTACAAAAGTGAGGGGCCCGCGTATCGCAAAAAAAAAAAAAAAAAGTAATTCACTACATATTAACAAAATAAAGGGAGGAGGAACCAACGTGGCAGAGCAGAAGGACATGCTCTCACTCCCTCTTGTGAGAATAACAGAATCACAACTACCTGCTGGACAGTCATCAAAAGGAAGACACTGGAACTCACCAAAAAGATACCCCACAACAAAAGACAAAGGAGAAGCCACAATGAGACAGAAGGAGGGGCAAAATCACAGTAAAATCAAATCCCATAACTGGTGGGTGGGTGACCCACAGACTGGAGAACACTTATACCACAGAAATCCACCCACTGGAGCGAAGGTTCTGAGCCCCACGTCAAGCGTCCCAACCTGGGGTTCAGGCAACAGGAGGAGGAATTCCTAGAGAATCAGACTTTGAAGCCTAGTGGGAATTGATTGCAGGAATTTGACAGGACTGGGGGAAAGAGAGACTCCACTCTTGGAGGGCACACACAAAGTAGTGTGCAAATCGGGACCTAGGGGAAGCAGCATTGACCCCACAGGAGACTGAAGCAGACCTACCTGCTAGTGTTGGAGGGTCTCCTGCAGGGGCAGGTGGTGGCTATGCCTCACCACGAGGACAAGGACACTGGCAGCAGAAGTTCTGGGAAATACTCCTTGGTGTGAGCCCTCCCAGAGTCTGCCATTAGCCCCAGCAAAGAGGCCAGGTAGGCTCCAGTGTTGGGTTGCCTCAGGCCAAACAACCAACATGGAGGGAACAAAGCCCCACCCATCAGCAGTCAAGTGGATTAAAGTTTTCCTGAGCTCTTCCCACCAGAGCAACAGTCAGCTCTACCCACCACCAGTCACTCCCATCAAGCCTCTTACATAGCCTCATCCACCAGAGGGTAGAGAGAAGAAGCACTAAGAACTACAATCTTGCAGCCTGTGGAACAAAAACCACATTCAAAGAAAGATAGACAAGATGAAAAAGCAGAGGGCTATGAACCACATGAAGGAACAAGATAAAACCTCAGAAAAACAACTAAATGAAGTGGAGATAGGCAACCTTCCAGAAAAAGAATTCAGAATAATGACAGTGAAGATGATCCAGGACATCAGAGAAACAATGGAGGCAAATATCGAGAAGATGCAAGAAATGTTTAACAAACACCTAGAAGAATTAAAGAACAAACAAACAGAGATGAACAATACAATAACAAAAATGAAAAATACACTAGAAGGAATCAATAGCAGAATAACTGAGGCAGAAGAATGGATAAGGGACTTGGAAGACAGAATGGTGGAATTCACTACTGTGGAAGAGAATAAAGAAAAAAGACTGAAAAGAAATGGAAGACAGCCTAAGAGACCTCTGGGACAACAATAAACGCAACAACATTCGCATTATAGGGGTCCCAGAAGGAGAAGAGAGAGAGAAAGGACCAGAGAAAATATCTGAAGAGATTATATTCAAAAACTTCCCTAACACGGGAAAGGAAATAGCCACCCAAACCCAGGAAGCGTAGAGAGTCCAATAGAGGATAAACCCAAGGAGAAACACACCGAGACACATAGTAATCAAATTGGCTAAAGTTAAAGACAAAGGAAAATTATTGAAAACAACAAGGGAAAAACAAAAAATAACATACAAGGGAACTCCCATAAGGTTAACAGGTGATTTCTCATCGAAACTCTACAAGGCAGAAATGATTGGCATGACATATTTAAACTGATGAACTGTTAGAACCTACAACCAAGATTACTCTACCCAGAAAGGATCTCATTCAGATTCGATGGAGATATCAAAAGCTTTACAAACAACCAAAAGCTAAGAGAATTCAGCACCACCAAACAAGCTCTACAACAAATGCTAAAGGAACTTTGCTAAGTGGGAAACACAAGAGAAGTAAAGGACCTACAAAATCAAACCCAAAATAATTAAGAAAATGGTCACAGGAACATACATATCGATAATTACCTTAAACGTGGATAGATTAAATGCTCCCACCGAAAGACACAGGCTTGCTGAATGGATACAAAAACAAAACCCATATATATGCTGTCTACAAGGGACCCACTTCAGACCTAGGGACACATACAGAATGAAAGTGAGGGGATGGAAAAAGATATTCCATGCAAATGGAAATCAAAGGAAAGCTGGAGTAGCTATACTCATATCAGGTAAAATAGACATTCAAATAAAGAATGTTACAAGAGACAAAGAAGGACACTACATAATGATCAAGGGATCAATCCAAGAAGAAGATATAACAATTATAAATATATATACACCCAACATAGGAGCACCTCAATACATAAGGCACCTGCTAACAGCTATAAGAGGAAATAGACAATAACACAATCATAGTGGGGGACCTTAACACCTCACTTACACCAATGGACAGATCATCCAAATGAAAATAACTAAAGAAACAGAAGCTTTAAATGACACAATAGACAAGATAGATTTAATTGATATTTATAGGATATTCCATCCAAAAACAGCAGATTACACTTTCTTCTCAGGTATGCACGGAATATTCTCCAGGATAGATCACATCTTGGGTCACAAATCAAGCCTCAGTAAATTTAAGAAAACTGAAATCATATCAAGCATCTTTTCTGACCACAATGCTATTCGATTAGAAATGAATTACAGGGAAAAAAATGTAAAGAACACAAACACATGGAGGCTAAACGATACCTTACTAAATAACCAAGAGATCACTGAAGAAATCAAAGAGGAAATGAAAAAATAACTTGAGACAAATGACAATGAAAACACAACAATCCAAAACCTATGGGATACAGCAAAAGCAGTTCTAAGAAGGAAGTTTATAGCTATACAAGCCTACCTCAAGAAACAAGAAAAATCTCAAGTAAACAATCTAACCTTACACCTAAAGGAACTAGAGAAAGAAGAACAAACAAAACACAAAGTTAGCAGAAGGAAAGAAATCATAAAGACCAGAGCAGAAATAAATGAAATAGAAACAAAGAAAACAATAGGAAAGATCAATAAAACTAAAAGTGGTTCTTTCAGAAGATAAACAAAAATGATAAACCATTAGCCAGAATCACCAAGAAAAAGAGGAAGAGGACTCAAACCAATAAAATTAGAAATGAAAAAGCAGAAGTCACAACAGACACCTCAGAAATACGAAGCATCCTAAGAGACTACTAGAAACAACTCTATGCCAATAAAATGGAAACCTGGAAGAATGGACAAATTCTTAGAAAGGTATAACGTTCCTAGACTGAACCAGGAACAAACAGAAAATATGAACAGACCAATCACAAGTAATGAAATTGAAACTGTGATTTAAAATCTTGCAACAAATAAAAGTACAGTACCAGATGGCTTCACAGGTGAATTTTATCAAACATTTAGAGAAGAGCTAACACCCATAATTCTCAAACTCTTCCAAAAAATTGCAGAGGAAGGAACACTCCCAATCTCATTCTATGAGGCCACCATCACCCTGATACCAAAACCAGACAACAATACTACAAAAAAAAAAAAAAATTACAGACCAATATCACTTATGAATATACATGCAAAAATTTTCAAAAAAATACTAGCAAACAGAATCCAACAACACATTAAAAGGATCATACACCATGATCAAGTGGGATTTATCCCAAGGATGCAAGGATTCTTCAATATACGCAAATCAATCAATCTGATACACCATATAAACAAATTGAAGATAAAAACCATATGATCATCTCAATAGATGCAGAAAAAGCTTTTGACAAAATTCAACACCCATTTATGATAAAAACTCTCCAGAAAGTGCGCATAGAGGGACCATAACTCAACATAATAAAGGCCATGTATGACAAACCCACAGCAAACATCATTCTCAATGGTGAAAAACTGAAAGCATTTCCTCTAAGATCAGAAACAAGACAAGGATGTCCACTCTCACCACTATTATTCAACATAGTTTTAGAAGTCCTAGCCATGGCAATCAGAGAAGAAAAAGAAATAAAAGGAATAGAAATTGGAAAAGAAGAAGTAAAACTGTCACTATTTAACACAGATGACATGATACTGTACATAGAGAATCCTAAAAATGCCAGCAGAAAACTACTAGAGCTAATCAATGAATTTGGTAAAGTTGCAGGATACAAAATTAATGCACAGAAATCTCTTGCATTCCTATACACTAATGATGTAAAATCTGAAAGAGAAATTAAGGAAACACTCCCATTTACCATTGCAACAAAAAGAATAAAATACCAAGTAATAAACTTACCTAGGGAGACAAAAGACCTGTATGTAGAAAACTATAAAACACTGATGAAAAAAATTAAAGATGATACCAACAGATGGAGAGATATACCATGTTCTTGGATTCGAAAAATCAATTTTGTGAAAATGACTCTACTACCCAAAGCAATCTACAGAGCAATGCAATCCCTATCAAATGACCAATGGCATTTTGTACAGAACTAGAACAAATCATCTTAAAATTTGTATGGAGACAAAAAAGACCGTGAATAGCCAAAGCAGTCTTCAGGGAAAAAAACGGAGCTGGAAGAATCAGACTCCCTGACTTCAGACTATACTACAAAGCTACTGTAATCAAGACAATATGGTACTGGCACAAATCCAGAAGCATAGAAAAATGGAACAAGATAGAAAGCCCAGAGATAAACCCACGCACCTATGGTCAACTAATCTATGACAAAGGAGTCAAGGATATACAATGGAGAAAAGACAGTCTCTTCAATAAGTGGTTCTGGGAAAACTGGACAGCTACATGTAAAAGAATGAAATTAGAACACTCCCTAACACCATACAAAAAATAATCTCAAAATGGATTAGAGACCTAAGTGTAAGACTGGACACTATAAAACTCTTAGAGGAAGACATAGGAAGAACACTCTTTGACATAAATCACAGCAAGATCTTCTTTGATCCACCTCCTAGAGTAATGGAAATAAAAACAAAAATAAACAAATGGGACCTAATGAAACTTTAAAGCTTTTGCATAGCAAACGAAACCATAAGCAAGACGAAAAGACAACCCTCAGAATGGGAAAAAATATTTGGAAACGAATCATCAGGCAAAGAATTAATCTCCAAAATATATGAACAGCTCATGCAGCTCAATATTAAAGAAACAAACAACCCAATCAGAAAATGGGCAGAAGACCTAAATAGACATTTCTCTAAAGAAGACGTACAGATGGCCAAGAAGCACATGAAAAGCTGCTCAACATCAATAATTATTAGAGAAATGCAAATCAAAACTACAGTTAGGTATCACTTCACACCAGTTAGAATGGGCATCATCAGAAAATCTACAAATAACAAATGCTGGAGAGGGTGTGGACAAAAGGGAACCCTCTCGCACTGTTGGTGGGAATGTAAATTGATACAGCCACGATGGAGAACGGTATGGAAGTTCCTTAAAAAACTAAAGATAGAATTACCATATGATCTGGCAGTCCCACTGTTGGGCATATACCCAGAGAAAACCATAAGTCAAAAAGACACATGCACCTCAATGTTCACAGCAGCACTATTTACAATAGCCAGGTCATGGAAGCAACCTAAATGCCCATCGACAGATGAATGGATAAAGAAGATGTGGTACATATATACAATGGAATATTACTCAGCCATAAAAAGGAATGAAATTGGGTCATTTGTTGAGATGTGGATGGATCTAGAGACTGTCATACAGAGTGAAGTAAGTCAGAAAGAGAAAAACAAATATCATATATTAACGCATGTATGTGGAACCTAGAAAAGTGGTACAGATGAACCGGTTTCCAGGGCAGAAGTTGAGACATCGATGTAGAGAACAAACGTATGGACACCAAGGGGGGGAAACCACAGCGGGGTGGGGATGGTGGTGTGCTGAATTGGGCTACTGCGATTGACATGTGTACATTGATGTGTATAAAACTGATGACTAGGGCTTCCTTGGTGGCGCAGTGGTTGAGAGTCTGCCTGCCGATGCAGGGGACACTGGTTCGTGCCCCTGTCTGGGAGGATCCCACGTGCTGCGGACCGGCTGGGCCCGTGAGCCATGGCCGCTGAGCCTGTGCGTCCGGAGCCTGTGCTCCACAACGGGAGAGGCCACAACAGTGAGAGGCCCGCATACAGCAAAAAAAAAAAACAAATAACTGATGACTAATAAGAACCTGCAGTATAAAAAACAAACAAACAAACAAAAACAACTAATACTAAACTTTCTTTGGGTTATTTGTATGGAAATATGTTAATATAAATGTTTCAGACATTACATGAAATTTCTAAAAATCTTATATGTTCTGGTATAATGTTATAAGTCATAATTCTAGCTATTACTTTAAAATGTATATCTCAGAAATAACTAAATTTTCTTGTCAATTGCATTATTATGGACTTTCATCAAATCTTTAACCGTGGCCATTTTTAAGTCTTTTGTCATTTACAGACAGTTCTGGGTGTACTCAGATGCTTTTGCAAATATGTTCCTATAAAAGGGTTTCATCCTTTCATTCAAGGAATTCATGGGAAAGACTCTGACAAGTACAGGTTTCTGGTAACTGACTATACTGCTGAACTGAATGAATAAGCATTTTCAGAACTCTAATGGAAAACTGATGAACTCATAAAAGTGCTAACGAAAGATCAAGATAAAAAGAAAATTAATTACATGGGACTGAGTGAACTGATGCAGATGATTATAATTTTTGTGACTTTCTGTTTGAACAAAAAAAAATCCCCCCAAAAAAATAAATAAAGGAGAAAAATTAAATATTTAGCAGTTGTAGAAAATGCATTCGAGAAAATGTAACATCCATTCTTTTCCTCAATTCTGAGGAATAAAACTGAAGTTCCTTTATATAAGGTGAAGAATCTACAAATAAACAAAAATAACAATAATAACTGTGAAAAACATCATACTTAATAATGGAATATCAAAGCTTTCCCCATGAGATTGGGAAGATAAAAATATCAGCCAGCACACTTTTATTCCATATTTACTTCATATTGAATAGCCAATGTAATAAGATAGAAAAATGTATTAAAGGTATGAGAATTGAAAAGAAAGAAATATCACTGTTATTGGTAGTCAATATTATAATGAATAGCAGATAAATTAATGAATAAATGAGTAATAATAAATTATAAATTAATGTAACAAAGGTCACTGGAAGATCAATGTACAAAACTCACTTGTATTGCTAACAAATATAAAACAAAATTTAAAATGTGCCAATTAAATTAACATCAAAACATCACATATCCCAGAATTTAACAGAAAATGTGCGATAACCTTACAAAACAAATGAAATAAAATGTTATATAAAAATGTTACTGAGAAAAAATTTTAAATCTCTAATGGAAATACGTAAATCATTGGTCAAATTTACATACAGATTTAATAGGCCCCAACCAAAAATCAAGCTGATTCTAAAATTACAAGGAAATGTGAAAAAGACAAGTATATCCAAGATAATCTTGAAGAAGAACAACAAAATTTGGAAGGTTTACAGTACTATATCTAAAATTATTATGAAACCACAGTAGCTAAAACTATGCAATGTTGGCACATGAATAGAAATATAGACTAATGGAACCATACAGATAGTTTAAAAACAGGGCCATACATATCAGGTTCAGCTGATTATAGCAAAGGTGACTGCAATTCTAAAAGAAAATAATCATTCTTTCAAAGAACTGGGGAGCATCAATTAGACATTCATATAAGGAAAAAGAAGATTTCTGCAATGATTCCCAACTTACATTTATCACCTACGAGTACAGGCCATGTAAAATAAGATCCCCACTTGCTGAAAACTCAAGGAATCTATTTGGAGACTGGATTCATCCCATCTCACTCCTGATGGCATCACCAAAGCTATTCTGCCTCTAGTCCTTACTCCAATGTAGAGACGCTGATGATATTTGAAAGGAAGTTAGAAGCATAACCCTTCACTAATTCCCCAAGAGGGCTTACACTGAAGAGTGGTAGGTTGAGAGAGGGTCAGTGCATTCTTTCCTTTTTTCTAAAATTTTTCCAGCTCACTATCCCTTTATGATATATAGCATCGTTCTAATTTCAGAAATGGTCATACTTTTTTCTATAAAACTCAGATTAACATATTAGAGAGGAAAATTTAAAGATTTGGTCATTAAAAATAAGCACTAGCTGTTCTGTTTTGAAAGACTCTGAGGTGCGAGTATTTGTGTGTGTGTGTACACGCATGTGCACGCACAACGTATATTTAATATAGTTAAGTAATAAAATACATATGGTTCCAAGGGATTTATTAACTGAGGTATCACTTCATTTGAATTTAAAGATGAAACTCCTATTGAAAAGTTATTTTATAGCTATCTCTTTTTTTTAACACCTTTATTGGAGTATAATTGCTTTACAGTGGTGTTAGTTTCTGCTTTATAACAAAGTGAATCAGCTGTACATATACATATATCCCCGTATCTCCTCCCTCTTGCATCTCCCTCCCTGAAAAGTTATTTTAAAAGACCTATATAAAACATGAATTTCTTTTTTCCACTGATTATATGTAATTCTATTTCTGCAGAAAGGAAGTGGAGTAAATTATCCCTGGATCTGTGAAACCATCTGTGATGTGTGTTAATGGTCAAGTAGGGTTCAAAAACTACAGAAATGATATTTTATACATCAAATTCTCATAACATCCACTTTGATATGAAAGGATCTAAAAATATACATACATAGAAAAGTAGAGCACAGTCTGGGAGGGAATAACATATTCATTGAGGAATCATTAATTACTTGATCCTTTAGTATATAAGACACTATGTACTTAATTTTACATTAAAAATTCCATAATACATCACTTTTTAATTTCTGAATTTGGTTACTTAAGTCAATCTCTTTTGTGAAAAAAATTCACAAAACAAAACATCTTTTCTGGATGTAGTTTTACCAGTTAGAATGATTTAAGTCAGCTCTGCCTGAAGGAAAGAACTTGGTGACCTCTTAAAATCCATACACATTTATATACATAATTTAAACATTATTGTAGTTTTGGATGAATTGGAATTTGTGTGTATGTGCATGTGTAATTCCAAGAGAATACAGCAATGGTGTCTTCAATTTCCAGATACTTAAGTGGCTTTACAAGTGTATTAAAGTGTGCATGCAATCGTGCTATCTCAAAGTATAAACAGCAAACAATATTTCTGGAAGAACATTATGTTCTCAAGATGGTAACTTTTCATCATCACCTTCACCTAAAACAATGATTCATGATGCTTTTAGGAATACATACATCTGGAGTGACTAAGTGACTCCCAAAGACCCTCGATGCCCTTTGATTCCAGGAAGTATTTTATCTGGTTTCAAATCTTCCTCTTAACATTTTGCTTTCCTAAGGTCGTTTAAAAAATCGATAGGACTTCCTTAGGCCAATAGAGGTTGGTCTGTGCAGGAATTTCTGGCAGCTTTACACGTAACACATTCTGAAACTACGGGCAGACAATAAAGGAAAAGCATTGATGCATGTAAGGCAACTAGAAGTTCTAGGGAGGCTGTATTTGAAAGAAAGGAATTAGTCACAGGGGAGAGTAAGCTGTCAACACTGCAGCATCTGTTTTCTGACATGCTTCATGGGTCATCATGTCTCCTCTATTGTTCAGAATAGATAAAAGCCAAGGAAGAAGGCAACAGGATTCATGGGTCGTCCACTGAGGTGACATTTTGCTCTTAGTGAGCCTATTACTTCAAGCGTTCCCAATCGAAATGGCTACTGGACCCCCCTAACTAAAGAAAATAGATCCAACTGGGCCCCAAATTCTAGTAGGGAAATGCCAAAAATGTAGTAATCTTGGTTTTAAGTTTTAGCACAAACTTTTTATGGAGAGTCAATTTTAAAAAATGAAAAGACAAAATATTTTCCCAATCATGCAGACCACAACAGCTTTATTTATACTGTTATCAACTTCAACAAGCCATGATGATGCTATTGAAATAAAGAAATAAATTGCAAGAAAGAAAACTTCCGGATAAAAATGTTTACTGTAACAAAAAAGCTTAATAGAAGAAAAATATATGATTGTTGTCTTCAAAAGCAATAGAAAGCAAGAGTATTAACCCTGTCAATAGAGTTCTTGGGTTTTGAGGAGGCAGAAAGGCCATAGTGCTGCTCTAAAACAGGCAGAGAGAGAAGTTGTCAGGATGGTGGTTACAGGAGAATGGGCTCTGCTGTCAGGCAGCCTGGTTCAAATGTTGATTCTGCCACTTACTGTAACCTGGGACTTGAGACTTAACCTTTCAAGGCCCCATTTTCTTATTTGGAAAATAAGGATAAGAATGGTATCTACCTCCAAGACTGTGATGCACATTTAATGAGATTAATCCATGTAAGGTGTTTAGAAGACTACATGACACAGAGTAAGAACTTAATAAAGTGTTAATCCTTATAATGCAGAGACAACATTTCAATGAACCTAAGAAATCAGCCAACTACCATACACTGGATATCAGCAGATTCTCTGCACTTCTCATTCAGTCATTCCTCAAACATCCACCAGCCATCTTTACAGCAGGCACTATACCAGGTACAGAGAATACTGGGAAAGAGACACCAAAGTCCAGGTCCTCAAAGAGTTCCCATTTCATCATTTTCCTGAATTGACACTCCCCGGGGTGATGATTTGCTATAAATGTAGGCCTTCCTTTTTCGTGTCCAGAATTTTTATATTTCTGCCAGATCTTTATTTTACATGACCAGACATTTTTATACTGTCTTATTACTCTACATTCTCATATCTAGTTAGAAATGGAGAGATTAAAAATAAGCACAACTTTTCTTAATGTGATTGAACAAAACACCTGCAATAGATCCTGAATTCTGACAAACTAAAGGATAGAAAGATTTTGTCATATATTTATTTCAGTTACTGGCTGATGAATAACAATCAGAATTATTTTTTAAATGTAGAAAACATGCAATTAGAAATGTCAAAAACTGAAAATCCAGTAACTAGACATCATAGAAGGCTAAATGTATTTCCAGCAAAATTTGCCTGGAAATACATCTTATATACACTCTGATCTTGTTTTCACAAAGGTCTTTGAGTTTAGTTCAATGAATGCAATATTGTATATAAAGCTATCAAGAAAAAGGTAGAAAAGTTGGGCAAATCAACTTTATGGAAATAACATTATTTTCTCTGAATTTCATTCAGTATAAATGAATACTTTTCATTAAAGAAAAATACAGTAGTTAATTTAAAGATATCTTGCATAGTGAAAGGGGATATGCACTTAAAATGAGATACAAGGGCTTCCCTGGTGGTGCAGTGGTTGAGAGTCTGCCTGCTGATGTAGGGGACGTGGGTTCGTGCCCCGGTCTGGGAGGATCCCACATGCCGCGGAGCGGCTGGGCCCGTGAGCCGTGGCCGCTGGCCCTGCGTGTCCGGATCCTGTGCTCCACAACAGGAGAGGCCACAACAGTGAGAGGCCCGTGTACGGCAAAAAATAAAAATTAAAAAATGAGATACAAAAGTCTGAATTACCATTTTTTAGGAATATATTTTTACATGACATATATTCCTTAAGTTTTTGACAGTATAAAAAATGAATTTGAGTTAGAATGAGTTCAATTTTCCATTTTATCATTTTATTCGTGTCACTAAGAAGCAATCGTATCTTATACAGGTGGGAACAGTCAATGGATGTTAAGGCAGGTGGGTGAAGGTCTGATGAGGAACAGGATATTGGAATGAAATTGAATTATCTCCCCATAAAATACTGATCAAAATCAAAGGGAAAAAATAGTGCAGAACCTGGCAGATCACTAACTTGACCAGGTGATCAAGGTTAATATCACAGCAGTAGAACAGACTGACACAGTGTACCTCCAGATGTGGTCAGCATCATTTCTGTGGTATTCCTAACAAGAATGCATAGCCTGAGTGTGATGAGGAAACATCAGATGGACCCAGGTTGACGGTGATAATATGGAATGAAATGCCTATACTTCTGAGACTCTAAAGGATACCCAAAACAGGGAATGGAACTGCTCCAGATTGAAGGAAATTATAAATTTGCAACATGTGTTCTAGAATGCAACATGTGTTCTAGAATGGAATTATGGCCCAAGAAGGAAAAAGAGACATTGTTTAGATAGTTGGTGAAATTTAAATGGGGTCTGAGATTGGATGGTATTGTGCTGTCAATGCTGATTTCTTGATTGCATTGTGTATGTTGGTTATACAGAGAGTGTCCTTGTTTTAATAAAATATACACTAGAGTATTTAAGGGTGATGGAGTATATTGTCAGTAAAAGGCGTACTGGACTGAGATAGAGGGTGATGGAGCAAATGAGCTAAAAATATTACCAATTAGGAATCTGGTGAGAGAAGAGGCAGGAGTTCTTTGTACTGTCTTTGTAACTTTTCTGTAGGTTTGAAATGATTTCAAAAAACATTTTTAAATTAAAAGCAATCATCAACCTGGGAACTCTCCTGCAAATATAACTGTCAGTGAGTTGACATTCTTAACATATAAAGAATTTTACAAATAAACAAGAAAAATGACAAGACTCTGGTGTAAAAATGGCAAAGGATATTTAGAAACTATTCATCTAATCAGAGACACCAACAACTTACTAATAAATATATGAAAATGTACAAATTCACTAATATTCAAAGAACAGTAAACTTTAGAAATGACAGTCATTTCTCAGATATCATGTTAGCAAAAAGTATTTTAAATATAGTGCTCAGTGCTTCAAAGTGTATAGTTCAAGTCATCTGCAAAGTAAATTGTTTCCTCAAAACACATATCTTACTTTCTTTTCAGTGCTGATCAGGGTATTTTTATTGGCTAAGATAAATGGATTTAAGTTGAAATATTCACTGATTCATGTATTCTCTAGTGCACTCACATCCTCAATAATAATCAAACATAATTTTTACACCACCTAGAGTTTTAAATAACCAAAGGTTAAAATACAAAGGAAAGATGACAGCATGCCAATCATCTCCTTCTTTAAATGCTCAATGGGTAAAATCACTGAAAAGAAGAGGCAAAATTTGAATGACTTTCATTCAACTATTATGAAATACATCAATATATGGTTTCAAAAATATGACACCTTGCCAAGATCAATGGAATGCAAGTGTATACAACAGCTAGGGAAATAAGATTTCTTAAGTAATGGAGATAACATAAACTCCATGTCAATAAGGACACCAAAACAATTTTTTTTTTTTTTTTTTTTTTTTGGCGGTACGCAGGTCTCTCACTGTTGTGGCCTCCCCCGTTGCGGAACACAGGCTCCGGACGCGCAGGCTCAGTGGCCATGGCTCACGGGCCCAGCCCCTCCGCAGCATGTGGGATCTTCCCGGACCGGGTCACGAAGCCGTGTCCCCTACATCGGCAGGCGGACTCTCAACCACTGCGCCACCAGGGAAGCCCCAAAACAATATTTTGCATGGACTTTTTTAAAAGGTACATGCTTCACCACACTACAGGAGATAACAAAACAAGTTACAAATAAGCTCAATTCTATTTCCTGTCACTTCCTAATAAACTGCAGGAAGATCATTTTAATTTGTTAAATGAGTCCTTTGGAAAATGATTTTAAGTGATTGACCAAAGGCCTAAACAGCATTTGGGAAGTTTCACAACGACACCGTAAGACTAAAAGGAGAAGAGTCTTAATGCCAAAAAATTAAAATATATTACAACAAATCCCTCAACATTCAGCTTGGAAAAGATCACTGAAATGTCAGTGCATATCAATGTATGGCAGATTAAGAAAAGAGAATTAAATGAACTTTGATGGCACCTTGAAAATTTTCTTATTATACTTGAGTTGCATCCAAAAAATCCAACTTTCCTCCAGAGACAAAAGAGAAAGCAAGTTAAATACTATAGAAGATGTTACTTTTGATACAAATCAGAATCCATTTTTCTGGTAATATAGTAACTTAAGTCTTTTACAAATTAGAAAATATAATGGAAAAATAAAGATCCCACTTGAGTAACAGAATAGCCTATAAGGTTCCTAGGAAAAAAATCTAACAAAATATGTGTATGCCCTTTATAGAGATAATTATAAAGAAGAAGTGAAAGAAAATGGAGAGATAAGTCATATCCCTGGATTTTAAAAAATGAATATCAGAAAAATGTTAACACATTAATCTATAAATGTGACATAATTCCAATATAAATCCCAATGGCATTTTTTTCATAAAACTTATCAAACTGATTCTAAAGTTTATACCAAAGAATAAAGTTTCAAGCATAGCAAAAAATCTGAACAAGAAGAACAGAGACCTGAACTATGAGTTAGCAAGTCTTATAAAACTACAGTAATCAGAGTAGTGTGGTCTTCCTGCAGGAGCCACAAGGAATCAGTAGAGCAGAATACAAGGCGCAGAAACAGACCTCTGAATTGATAGAGATTTGGTACTACATTTGACATTACAAATATGTGAGAAAAGAATGGGCTTTTGGGTAACTGGCATTGGGACCACCAGCTTCACCTATTAGATATTACACTAGATAAGTATACCTAGATCTAAGTTCAAGATGTCCATTTCTTTTCTTTGTTAGGCAGGACAAAATGATCATTCACTGGATACAGCGGGGCAGATTAAGATGGAAAGTTAAATACAGATGTATCATCATCCCCTTTCCAGATCTCCAATTAAAAGATCAATAGTAAACTAATCAACAGTATTTGCATTAATGCCTATGTATCAGTATTCATTGCAGAGTCAAATATTGTGCTGAGATAATCTCTCCTTCATTGTCACAAATTCTTCAACATCCAAAGAAGAAAGTTAGGTAGCATCAAGGACAGATGAATTTTTTTCTTACTTCCCCCAAACTGCCCAAAATCATGCCAAATTTTCTATTCTATAGAGTAGACCATAAATTTCTCATAAAGGAAATTTTAAACCACAGAATGTAATCTAGGGGACTGTACCAAAGCTACATCAAGGGACAGCAAAAGGATTTTATTTATCGTGAAGAAAATGCAGTTTTGCAAAACATGGAAAAAGAGAACAGAGTCCTTTTAGAATTCGGGGAAATTTTCTCATTCATTTTTACTTACAAATATACTTTCACTTTTCAATTAGCCTTTACTGTTTTCATATTTCTCCTCTATATTTCTTGTACAAATAGATAAGTGAATAATATCTTAGAATTACTTCTCTAGTCTTTTTTTTTCCTTTCAAAACACAATAGCCAGAAAACTGTAATGATGAGAAAACTCCTTTGATCTGCCTAAGTGTCTTAATTCTTTCATACATAAAGTACCATATATTATTGTCTGTTGTTTTTAGGTAATACTGATGTTGGCTAAACATACACAGAAATGCCAGAAGAGCCAACAATCTTTTTACACTGTGCTCACATGAAGTTTGTGGTCCAATTTTTAACAGCAGCCCCTACTTGAAAAACATCACTGGAAACCAGCATCTCAGGTTTGGAGGCCAAATGAGACTGTTCATGGCACACCAGGGCACTGCTTATAAGGTTCCCAGTAGCTTCATGACGATGTCACTTTGTCTGAAGCTGTGTTTCAGTACCAAGATGTGACTTAAGCACACTTCCAGTCCCAAGATACTGTGATGTCTGCCTTTCCCACTTCCATCTTGCTCTTAGCTCACTTCAGACACCCCAAGACCCAGAGCGCATCCATTAGTCTCATATGCCCAAACCAACAAAGTTGTGTGATTGGGTTTCCAGCTTTCACACCGTGGCTGAGATGTTGCTACATAGCTCATTACAGGTGTCGTTATTCTCTAAGAACTTGACTTGCAGTCATTTGGAAGCAGCGTCTGCCAGTTAGTGAAATCCTCACGCCTAGAGCTAATGGCATTTCAGGACAGATAAGGCACCCTGCATCAATAGAGCAATTTGAACATTCTCCAGATCCTTTACCCTAGCCTGGAGAAAACTTTGTGATGTCATTTGTGATTCCTGGCGTACTCATGATGACCTTTCGCTCGATCTTCCACTCATTTTTTCATCCACCAAATATTTATTTAGCATCTAACTTTGTATGACAGCATGGCAGGTAAAATGGAGTGTGCAAGTTTAATGCATAATCCTTTACAGCAAAAGAAAAAATCTAATCAAAAATTGTTGTCAGCTACATAAAATTTCAGGCAAACACACAAGTACTCCTGGGAAAAGGATTAGAAAGCTACATCCTGGAGTCTTATGGTGGTTGTCTACAACCACTGCAGGCATGGTGCTGATAAATGTTTAACATTTGGCTCTCTGTTTTCTACAGAAATAATTCTAAGATATTGGTTCATTTATCCGTTTGTTTAGGGAAGATAGAAGAAAAGAAATATGAAAAAAGTAGACTCATTAAAAACAGAATATTTATCAACAAAAATACATTTTTTAAAAAGAGCTCTACTCTGTAGCACTTGCTTATTTCCATAGTCTACTTCAAGCTACAACAGTGACATCAGCCAGCCCACAAAGTTTCAATTCTTATCAGCCAGTATGAGCCTGCTCCAGCACACCACTGACTGGCTGAGAAACATTTTCTTCTTTTAACTTTTCTTACTTTCAAAATGTCTTTAATGATAATAGTGGTTGCCCCCAGGGACAGAAATCAGGTGGCCGGGGAGGGATGAAGGTAGACTTTTTCTCTATATCTTATTGTGCCTTTTAAATTTTGAACCATGGGATGTATTACCAATTTTTTTAAAAATTACAATTACAATTTAAATTTTAAAAATCTTCAGTAAATATTTGTTACCAAATAGATTTAGATTTTTAAAATTTAAATTGTGATCAAAGGCAGCAAATAATACTTTTTACCTTCTCATATGCAATGAATACATATGTGAAACATTGCAACAACAAGATGTTGTATGTTAGAATGCCAAAAGGAGTGGCCCAGATTTAAAAACCTGGAGAAAGAAATTCATGTAAACTGGGAAGGTCAGTAAAAGCTTCACGGAGCTGTGAGTGAAGTTCTGAAATGCGAACAGGACTTGGATGAGCAGATAGAAAGGGATCTACACAGAGGTGATGAGAAGACTGGCCACTGTGCCTGGCATTTATACTCCTACTGAATGATACCACTTTTCTCCATCTCTGCCAGTGCCGGAGCCGACATTCCCCACAGCCTCTATTTCTCACTGACCTCTCCCTACTTCCTTTGGAGTCAGAGCAAGATGCGCAATAGCCAGACATCTCAGGATAGCTCACTGCCATCAACCCGCAGGGAGATAAGAGTGAAGTCAGCGACTGACACGAGAAGCGGGGAAGCCGCTTCACATCATCTCTAGTAATAACATTAATGTTTATTTAGTGTTTGCTCTGCAGCAGGCACTCTATGGTCAAACTCACAAAGCCTAACTCACGGGGTTATGAATAACTCAACTTCTTGCCTTCTACCAAGCAGGCAAGAACCTGTGGTCAGTGGAGCACCACAACCTCACCCCACCCACTCCCAAAAGCAACTAGGAAATGAGCTTCTTTCCTCATGAGGAAGAGCTCTTCTGTGAACTAAGACAGACCTGACGGAAGGCTGGATCCACATCTAATCACTGCCAGTTAAAGGATGACAGATCACCTGTTTCTTCTGATGAGCATTTTTCAACATTTAACTGGTTTACAGCTAACCATCTTTTGAAGCACATAAATGTATTCACTTATCCAGGACCATATTTTGCAAGCTAGTCATCTTGATGGATACGTCAGATAGTTCTACTGATCAAAATTTGACATTTTTTGGATAGTTTGGCATTTTTAATGACAAAATTAAAATTTTGTGAGAATCTGATTTCCCTGATTTAATTTGCACCCAGTAATGGAATACTCTTTGGTCATTAATGAACAGATTATAAACGAATATTTACTGGCATAGGAAAATCCTCAAAAAATTTTACTAAATTATAAAAAGTTATAAAATATGTACAGTGTGAGTTAATTTTTTTAAAAAATAGTATATCTATACATTTTAAGTAGACATTTATAACTGAAAGTATTAGTAGACACTATCCCCAGGGGGATAAAATTACAGATGATTTTTGCTTCCCTCTTTGTGATTTTCCTAATTTGTAAAATTCACTATCAGCATTAACCTTATATGTAATGTTTGAAATCTGTAGCATAGTTAAAATTTCCACATTCTAGAGGATCCATCCATCATTACGCAAGAGTAGAATCCACACTACTTACCCAGGAAAAGCCTGGCCCTGCCCTTGGGAACTGCCTACTTCAGCTACCACAGGAGGATGTGGGTACCTTCCGTTCAGGCATGGCCTTATTTGGTTCCTCAATTTTCATAATAAAATGTCAATATTTCCTACAACTCAATTGCTGCTGAGGTTCAACACAACTTTCATTTAACTGTCAACAAAGAATAGCTGCAATCTGGGTATTTATCAGAGAAGTCTAACTTGAATTCAGTATTATTCTCAAGACACTGGGAAAAGCAACTGGTGTGGAATATTGCCTAGAAGACATGGTATTTTATCAGGATTTCACATAGGAGGTGCTATCGGCATTCTGAGCAGTTAAACTTGGTTGCACAGAACTTTTGTGCACGCTACCAAGGGCCTCGAAGACAGTACAACTTCAAACACCTTTACACCTAGATGCACGTTACTGGCATCGTTATAGATTTGCTTTTTCTGAAGCGCGCTGTGGCTTGATGACACCAGCTGACACAAGGTCCTCTGAACTTGTTCCTCTAAAGGCACTCACTATATTTTACCATAAAAGGTCATAGGAGAAATAAGTCTCTGGTCTCAGAACCAAGAATAGTTGCATTCCCTTATCATCTAAGTGGTTGTCTATTTCTTCTTTGCCTTGGTTTGCATATTTCATTTTATTTTTGTCTTATTGTGCTGTAGATATCTCTATAAACCTCCTTAATTTTTTTGTGAAAATAGCAGAGAATAAATAAGTGTTCAGGAAATGATGACACTAAAGAGAATAAGACTAAGGAAAGAAAGATACCTTCAGCAACAACAGGAAAAAAAACAATACAAACCAAAGCACAAGGTCTGTGAGGGTGATGGGAGGTTAGGAGATATCACAGTGGATGCGTAAAAATACCAGACTCGGGAATCCAAATTATGCTGAGTGTAAAATAAGTCAGACAGAAAAAGACAAATACTGTATGATTTCACTCATATGTGGAACCTAAAAACCAAAACAAATGAACAAACATAACAGAACAGAAAGAGAGTTACAGATACAGAGACAAACAGGTTATGGCCACAGGAGAGAGGGTTTGGGGCGAGGAGAGAAATAAGTTAGGGAGACTCAGAGGTACAGACTTCCAGTTATAAAATAAACGAGTCACAGGTATGAAATGTACAGTGTGGGGAAGATAGTCAATAACTACATATGTGTGTATGTATGGTGCCATCTTAACTTATTGTGGTAATCATTTTGAAATATATAGAAATACGCTGCGTAACAGGAACTAATAGTGTTGTAGGTCAATTATGCTTCAAAAACAAACAAACAAACTCACAGAAAAAAAAATCAGATTTGTGGTTCCCAGAGGCAGGTGATGGAGGAAGAGGGCATTAGATGAAGGCGGTCAAAAGGTACAAACTTTCAGTTGTAAGATAAATAAGTACTAGAGATGTAATGTACAACTTGGTAAATATAATTAACTCTGCTGTGTGTTATACATGAAAGTTGTTAAGAGAGTAAGTCCTAAGAGTTCTCAGAAGAAGGAAAATTATTTTTCTATTTCTTTGATGTTGTATCTATATGTGATGACGGGTGTTCACTAAATTACTGTGATAACCACTTCATGACGTATGTAAGTCAAATTATTATGCTGTACACCTTAAACTTATACAGTGCTGCATGTCAATTATTGATATATCTCAATAAAACTGGAATAAAAAAAATCAGAAGAAGTGGGTTTGGGTGCCGACTCTGTCACCATCTAGATAAGTGATACTGTGAAAAAACAGGCAGAAGAGAAGCTAGTCTAACAACTTCAGACACAGCACAGAGGTGCAGGAGACCAGCTCTATAATCATACTACCTGAGTTTAAACCCTACCTGCATTTACTCTTGGGAGCCTTTAACAACTTAACCTCTCTAAAACTCATTTTTCTTATCTGTAAAATGGTAATGAGAATAATGACCTTGCAATATGATAGGACTTCAGTGAATTTTTTTCTCTAGTATCATCAAGCACTTTATACGGATTCACAGATGAGGAGCCTGAGGTTCAGAAGAGGTAAGT
The DNA here is from genome assembly GCF_963924675.1 of Phocoena phocoena. Lineage (NCBI taxonomy): Eukaryota > Metazoa > Chordata > Mammalia > Artiodactyla > Phocoenidae > Phocoena > Phocoena phocoena. The sequence continues at coordinate 67,443,512 of NC_089229.1, read as the reverse complement.
GATTTACCCAAGGTCACATAGCCAGAGCTATGACTGGAATGCACGCAGTCCTTCTCCAGATCTGCACTCTGAACCACTATCTAATATTGACGTAAAAGGAACTAACCCGTGGAATGCACTGAGCACTGAGCCTAGCACACGGTAAGCCTTTAATAATTGTTGGCTTCCCAAGCAAATGAAAAGTGCCTTCCAAATAGATATGATTTTAAATATCATAGAAAAATATCCTATATCTCAAATATGGTATTTGTTTAGGTAAATGTTATCAAATTTACAGATGATACAAAGGAAGAATGAAGAATTAATAATCAATTTAACAAGAATAATCGGAAAGCATGAGAGCTGAGCACAAAGATTTATGTATAAATATGTTCATCACAGTGTTGTTTATCAAAGTTAAAAAAGGAAAGAGTTCAGTATCCAAAAGAACGAACACACACCGACACAGACAAAAAACTCGATTAAAGTATGACAGAATTTCAACATCAGTCTTCTTCTGGTGATATGATTTGTATGAGTTTTCCTATTTCTTTATTACACTTGTCAGTTGTCCACATTTTCTACAATGAAAATATGTTGCTATGCTAATTTGAAAAAAAACAAATATTATTTTTAATTGAAATAAGTCAATATAAAGCCCTACACACAACTTTAACAAATTTACTTCATAGGAACAGTAAGATAGGATCTGTCTGACAGCAAATCTTCCTTCAAAGACCTACCTGATAAAAGTTGGGTATTTCGGTGGTCCATATCCTTACTATGTCTAAGGTGCTAAAAAATATTTTCAAACTATTTTAATATGTATCAGTTGGAAAGTGCACAAATTATAAGAAATGCATGCTGGTCAAACATTTGTAGAGTTAATGTATTCAACTCTAGGGACCAACAAAACATTGACCATCTGGATGGGATGGTCGTGAGGGATGTCATCTGGAAGAAGGTTACGTGAGTTCCATGTCTCTACAAATGGGGTAGTAAGAAGCCACAGGGCTTAGAAAAATCTCGTGCCCAAAATACAGGGGAAGCTTTCTTAGCAAAGAGAAATAATCAGCAATAAATCAGGCTGCTCTGTGAAGAAACAATATCTTTCGCTGTAGGTGAATCATGTTGCCTAAAGCCCACTGGAGAAGAGCAGGGTCGCAGCGTTACAAATGAGGAGCTCCCCTGATGTCAATCACCTGAAGACGAGGACCAGGAACATACCACGGCGACGAGCCCTGGTGAGCCCTTGGAGATGGACCTCTCCCTTTCTTGCTCAGTCTTTTTTTTTTTTTTTTTTTGCGGTACGCGGGCCTCTCACTGTTGTGGCCTCTCCCGTTGCGGAGCACAGGCTCCAGACGCGCAGGCTCAGCAGCCATGGCTCACCGGGACCAGCCGCTCCGCGGCATGTGGGATCTTCCTGGACCGGGGCATGAACCTGTGTCCCCTGCATCGGCAGGCGGACTCTCAACCACTGCGCCACCAGGGAAGCCCTGTTGCTCAGTCTTAAGGAGCCCAAGCCAATTACCTGGTGAATGTTAGGATGGCACCCTCCTTTCAAAAACAGGCCAAAACCTGGGAGGAAAGAAATCCAAGTGAGGGGCCTGGGAAGATACGCCAATCCTTTGGGACTAACGATAGAATTAGATGGGGTCTTAAATCCCTGAGAGTAATCCAGGTAGAATGTCATCAGGAACCCTACTCTCTGTGTCACTTTTCTATATTTTGTTCTCCACATATATTTGCTTCTGTTTGCCCTTTAGTATTTAGCAAAGATTTGCCAAGTCCCAGGCTGCCCCATCTCTCCTAAGAGAAACCAAGAAAAGAGGTTTCTGCCCACATCTGAACAGGATCATTAAGTCCATTATATACGTAAAACACTTTACATATATGAACTCTTTGATCCTCACAACTACCTATGAAGGAGGTACTATTTCTATCCTCCTATTACAGATAAGGAAATTGAGGCACAGAGAGGTTATATGATTCGCCCAACGTTCCCAGATAGTCACGAGGTGGGCATTCAAAATATGAACACAAAGGAACTTTCATTGTCAGAACTGTGGTTATTCTTTCAGGAAGGAATCACTTTAAGCTGTTTGATATCATTTAGTAGCAATTTATGTATATGCTAAGTGTTATGAATGATTTTCTTCTTCCCCCCTCCCCTCTTCCTCACTACTCCCACCAGCTCTCCTAATCATGCTTCTATGCATGTGAGGAGCTAGGAAATACTAGACAGCATTTTGATTCAACACGCGTCCAAAAATACAGCTGTAACTGTCACAGTCTAAGAAGTGCGCTGAAAAAGAATTTATCTGTCTGTGATTAAAATTATAAGACTATTAAACTCTAAAGCCAGGCAATGACCTAGAGAAACAGAATATGGTATTTTTGTGGCTAACTGTTCACCAATTAAGAGGAAGTATGTTTGACTTTAACACTGAGGAAGATAACTCATGAGGAAGTTAGTAATTAATAAATGGGTTTTAGGAATGGTGACTTCCCTTCGCTCTTAGCAACATCAAAAGCAATAGCTCCTTGTGCTTTTAGGCTGATCTCAATTACTTGTGTTTCTGATTTTGCATAATGTAGCAAAATTATTCTTGCTGTTTTAAAGCAATCATGAATATCTTGCTTTTGTTTACTTCTCTTTAATGTGTTAATTTCACCATATATAATGAAAACACAGGAAACTCTAGCAGCCAAACGTACCTGTGATCCAAGTGGTGAATGGAGAAAATCACTCCGGAATTTAAGTGGGTCTGTTTTAGGGTCACCAGAACAGTAAATTCATGCTTATTTCTCAGCTTCTGAAAAAACTGTTCAGCTGTAGCAGTGGATGCTTTTATACTTCTGGGAGTATCTAAAAAAAGAAACATACAGTAAATAGACTAGAACTTGGCTTTATAAAGCATTCTTTACAGGCAACATCTTTCAGAAAACATTATCAAGCAGCTGCTGATAAATACTGAGCTCCAGACTCCTGGTAAATTGGTTCGAAAAGACTTTTTGCTACACATAACACAGGACAGTAAACCACATGAATGACTGAGCTTGTGTTTCAGAGACCTTTTTTCAAAAATGTCTTTGAGATGAAGAATCAAAGAGCCCTGTTTGAAAAACTGAGCTCCCAAGTTTTCTCCTCACACTCTTCCTAAATCCTGGATACCACAGCCACGTCAGTGTCAACATTGAACAAAAGGATGTCCTTCCGAGAAAAGGACCTAAAAAACCATGATAGAGCCATTTAGCTTTTCTGACACCTCGTGACAGAAAACTGGATTTAAATCAATGTGCCACCTTCCACGTTGATATCTGTAGCCAGAAGGCTTGCTATAAATAGATTTTTTAAAAGATCATTGAAATTAGTCACTCTCAGCCTTCTGTGCAGTGGATGAAACATTAAGATCAAATTATCGTGCCGTATTTTTGAAAGAAATGCACAGAACTCAATTCCCACGTCCCTCTCCCCAGGCTTAGAGAACACCTAGACAAGAGAGATTTGAGTGGGAGAGCAGATTTTTATCCTGCACTTTCCTGTGGTTTAGTCATGCACTCCAACCTCAGGACCCAGAGGACATGGGAGAAATAGCCAGGGGTAGAAATGGATTTAGTGGACAGGAAAAACCTATCATTCAAGCCGTCCGCTCACAGAGCATAACGCTCTCCTATTCAGTGTGTGCAGAGGGTTGATGGGAGCCAGAAACACAGTTTCTGTAGCTATCAAATCGTTCTCCTCTTTTCTGTGCTTTAGACTAGATAGACTAGATAAGGAGTTCTCAAGGGGAAGCTACTGGCATTTGGAGAGAATAACCCTTCCTGTGGAAGGCTATCCTATGCACTACAGAACATTTAGCACCCCTGGTCCTGGCCCAACGAATGCCAGTGGCACTCAGTCCTAGTCATCGTGACAACCCAAAGTTCCCCCACACATTTCCAAGCATTCCCTTCGGAACAGTGCAGCAGAAATCAGGTTGAGAACCACAACCTTGATGAAACAGAGATTATGAGATTAATCTAAAGTTCCCCACCTTTCCAGCCACACAAATTTATGGAATAAAATTGCAATCACCTGGTCTGTGTCCATCACTGGGGATGCACAGACATGGAGGAGCCCTCAAGATACCCATAAAATGGAGGAGGGGACAAATAATCCCAATAAAACAAAAGAAACGCTGTCATACAGGTAAGTACAAAGTGGTGTTGGACCACAGAGGGAAAGTAGCCAACATCATCTGGAGGGCAGGATCTCGAAACAGAAGGCATTTGCTCAGGAGTTCACCAGGTAGAGAAGAGAGGGAAACGCATTCCAGTCACAGAAATAGCTTATGAAAAAGCAAAGAGATGTGATAGGGCACGACATGGCTGAAACAGCAAGTAGCAGCCATTGCAGGATGGGGCTGGATAGGAAAGCTGAAGAGGAGAGGCAGGGCTTTGTGTGCCAATGTAATAGACACTTGTTTCTGTCACCATCCTCAATTTACTCTCTAGGTAAAAAATAAATAATAATAATTCTTATCTACCACTGAAAGACGATCCCTCCCCACTCTTAACCCATGGCTTCCTCTGCGCTAAATCAGAGCGTCGCCTATTCCTGTCCACAGTAATTGATTCCGAAACAGGCACCTAAGCCAGGGCAATGAAGTCAGGCCCAGGATACTGGTTCCAGGTTTTAGGAAAAAGAAACTTCCTAGTTTCCAAAAACAAACTTCCTCAGTTCTAGTCAATAGTCACAGTTCAAAAGCGTAATAATAATCCACAATTTCAGCCATGGTCAATGTAATAGTTTCTCCCTAGATTCCACTAGAGAGAAGTCAGGCTTTGCAGAGATGCCATCCAATTCCTCTGAGATCCAAAACCAATCTTCTCCCCAAGGAGGCACAGAAAATGAGACTCTGTGAGAAGGATTTATCTAGTGTTAACTTTTAATCCACTCCAATTTATATACAAGTGAATCATTCACAAACTTCATGACTTCGTTTCAATTTGCTAGATAAGAACAAATTAAAATTGAATTACAAACATCACACTCCCCCTCCCGGCCCTGCCTCGCTCCGACCCTTTTCAGGCAGGTAGAGCTTGAGCAGCATCCTTTGTCTTGATGAACAGGGTGATAGATGGGGACATAAATGAAGGAAACTGAGGAAGGACTACACTAAATACAGGAATGATGATCAGAGCCACAGAGAGATGGGAAGGTGTAGCCCAGGAAGCTTGAGCTTTTATAGTGAGAGAAAAGAAATTGAGAAAAGGGTACCAGCTGCCTGACAAGGTGGAACTTTAAAGAAGAGATGCTTGAAGAGGAGTTTTAGAAAGCTTTGTTATTTGGTACGCAAAGAAAACCTTCACTAAATCTCTATATTATTCTCCACTGCTTCTGGAGTCAGATTTGTGAGAAGGGTTAGGAGGCTATATTATTTGTGTGGGTTTTTATCTGTTTTGTTTTCAGATGAAATTACATGTGAAGACTGACCTTATGATGAAAGGAAGAAGGACCTAAAAAATGGATTACATTTGAGTATTGTTGGTAAAAATGTAAACCACCACGGTTGAAAACATGAGGAAGGCAAGTGTAGTTGAAGGGAAACCATTTTTTTTAAAGATTTGTCAATCTGCATTTTGGAAAAATTTCTCTGGTAGCCATGTGGAATATATGAAGAAAGAAAAAAATCTGAACATTGGGAAAACTCTTGAGAAAATGGCAATTCAGGTGATTATTGACTTTTTGTTAAATTTCACATATTTTAAATATCACATTTTGACATCCCTAAACTACCTTTTCTAAATCAAATTGATGTTTTTGGCTTTCACCAGGAATCGTGATACAGAACCACTTACTGGTTCTTTCACTGCCTGTCAGGCATGTTGATGTGAGAAGGGCCAAGTGAACCCCAGGTGGATATCTGCATTGAGATGCTTAAGGAAGTGCTTAAGGAGACCTGCAGGGCAGAACCATCCTCTATCCCGCCAGGGTGGTTAAGTGTGGTCCCAGAGGGTCTCCATACAGCTTATACTTAAGCCTATTCACTTACGCAGGGTCACAATTCAGGACACGCTCTCTCACCCTGTCCAGGCTCTCCTCCCAGCCTATTACCTTCCTGTTTTGCTCCCTCTGTGGTGGTTAGAGTGACTTGCAGGAAGAAGGGACCCTCCAATACCAAACATGTCCTACAGAAGCTCCATTCAGCCTATGCTTTAGGGTCAGGAAAAATGAAATTCTTTTCTTTCCATCCTGATTAACCAAGTTCACTTGTATAGCGGTTTAAAAACTGGGTCTTACATGAATCTATAATCCCCAGGTGAAGACAAATTACTGAATGAGGCAGAGAGAGCACCTCTAGGAAGTATACTAATTTTCAGCTTTCTGTCAACAGAACACCATCTCCCACCAATCCTTACCTCACCTTAATGATATTTAAATCTACTGTTCCCCCTTAAAAACATGTTTTTCAAAAATTTATTATGCCTGCGTCCGGGAAGGATTTGATGGGAGCCTGAACTCTGTGAGTAGCTCAAAAAAATTAGGGAGTATAATCATTTTATTATTATAGAATTCAAGAGATTTTTAGAAAGCAGAATCTAAAGAATTTGGTCACTGATAAAACACATGCAAAAGGCAAAAACAGGAGAAACAGGAGAAAATTGAATCCAAAGTTTCTAGCTTGAGAAACAGAATGAAAGGCAAATGCAGTAGGAGCATGATGGTACCCAAATGGGATTTCAGTTTTAGAAACGGTCGTTCTGAGGTGTTCTGGAACGTGCATGTGGACATGTCCGGTAGGAGGCTGGCACTACAGAATTTGATCTCAAGAGAGGTCAAGGTCAGCAGTATAAATGTAGAGGTCATCAGAATACAGTATCTAAAGTCATAGGCATGCCTGAGTAAATCACAGGAATCACAGGAATGAGAAGAGGATAAAAGGATGGACCATAAAAACACTAAATCTGTAGCACAGCAGGGACAACATATATAACTTTACACGTGTACTATACAATGCTGCACGTCTAGCACCATACAACATTTGTCTTTCAAAAATGTATAAATAATGTATTTTCCCCTTTGAACTCACATTCCATTTTATTCTCACAACGCTTAACAAGGACAACTATTACAATTCTGTGATTCACCCAAAGGCACCAGGCAATCTAGAGGTGTAATGGGGATGACAGTTTCGGGCCCAGTATTCCTTCCACTAAATTGCCCTGCCTCCTGAATGTGGCATCCTTACCCATGCTTAACTGCCACTCACAAACAGAAAGGCAAATTCGGGAGCATCAACATAGAAAATAATCCAGAAAGAAGTAATTATATAACATAACATTTTTAGTTCCTTAAGTGACTCGCTTAGTAGTGATTTTAAGAAAGGTCACTTTCCCCATTTGCATTTCTGTTTCCCACTTTGTAAAATTAGCACTCCTGCCTTCTATTTTCATCTCAAAGATGATATACCGTTCAGAGAGACTTCTGAGTTCCTGTGATTACTCTAAGATCCAACTCTAGTCCTCACCAGAAAGTCAAGTCAAAGAAACCACCACGGAAGAATAATTTTACTTTATTTTTGTTATCATTTCAGTTTTCAGAATTCATAATTAAATTCAGGTATGTATTAAGCAATTGCTCAACAAGGTCTCCTGTTAGGAACCACACATAAAAAATAGATGGTTATGAGGACAAATTCTCACCCCAGAAAAATAAGTTTCCAATGCCAGCTATGCAGATGACTAGCTGTGCCTGCCATGTAGCAACACCACGTGTTGGCTTTTAGAATTATGATACATATTATTATTACTCTCACAAGCAATGAGACTGTGGAACCCACTAAAACTACCAAGAGCCATTATACCCTTGTGGTGATTTTCTGAGCTTACTTTCATTCTAAGTGTCTCAAACTCAGCCACAAAATACCAGTTCTCACATATGAAAATTAACATAAAAGTTTCTTGCAATGAAATTATTCTTAAGGTAAATTCTGCCTACCACCCCCTGTTTCTAGAGAACTGTGAATGATCATTCTTTTATGGACAAAAATCAAAGTAAGCTGAATGTCTTTTCAAAGAAGGGCTGACGACCATCATTTGAACTGCCTCTTCAGAGAAAAACAGGCTGAGAAAAGGGGCCTTTAAATGCTACTAGGAAGCCTTACAGAAGAACTTCCCAGCATGCCCATGCTGTATTAGGTCTTTTTAATTGGAGAACTGCTTGAGTTTAAAATAAAACTTTTTTTCCAAGTTTTCCATTTTTATTGCATGCAGAAGCCTAAAAATCCCACTAAGAACACAACGTGTGGCATTTTCAAGCAGTTATTAATAAATAATGAAGCAGGTCAGAAGCAATTACATCAAAATATTCATTTTTAGTCATGGGACAACCAGGATGGAGTGATGAGTTCATGTCTGGATGCAGTGTATCCTCCACACACATAGTTAGGGGGAGAGAGGAGAGTGAGGGTGAGATGGAGAGACAGAAACTGGTTTCTTTCTATACAAAATAGACTGTAGCTTAATGCAAGTGTATCTGTGGCAGCAAATATGGATGTTTACTGAAAAAGAATCAGACTAGAGCTTCTTTAAGTATGTTTAGTGCATTAGCAGTAAAAGTAAAGAGAAGGGGTCTGTCCATCTCCCAATAACAAAGCAATCGGTAAGAATTCTTTTCTTCTTTTGCACTTTAACTGCATCACTACAATTGCCATGATGAATCAAATGAGTCCCTGGCCCCTGACAGGTGTCTATCCTGTCTGCAGTGTGTAGAAACCTAAACTGATTTCCCGCCACATAAGCAGACTAATAAAAATACCATGTGCAGATTCAGTTATAAAAACGGTCTAATCTTAGGCATAGAGCGGTTGACGTAGAATGTTCCAAAACTCACCGAATTACCCTTTTGTTCAGTCTCTAACTATGAAAGGTTGTTGTCTTCTAAATTCAGGTTAGAAATGTATGAAATTAGAACTACTATTATATCAATAGTTGTTGTTCATTGCTCTTACTCTTTCAATAGATCCATGCCTTTACAGTGCAAAACTTTAAAGGCAAAATAATAACAATTTTAAAAGCCATTAAAATTTTATTAACACAATATATGCAGCTTGCAAAGTCCTTAAACATCAACAATCTCATTTAAGTGTACAGCAACTTTGAATAAATGCAATTATCAGCTCCACAGTAATAGAAATTACAGATGAGGAAAGAGAGGCACAGAGAAACCAAGACATTTGTGATTATCTCTGTAAGTGGCTCAAAATCAGAGCTGATTTCCATCAACTTACTCTTTTAGGAACCTGTTGGTTCAACGGGAGCTTCCTGAGTGAAATCTGAAACTGAGCAGGTACACGAAGGGCAAGGAGAGACCACAGGAAGAGGCAGATGTCTCGGATTGGTAGGTGGCAGGTTTAACAAACAAAGGAACTTACACACCAGGCTTGGCTTGGGCGGTCGCAAGACAAGTACAGCTCTGCATTCGCCTACCAGAATTTTAAAAGTTTATATAGAAGCCTTAACTGGGTTCTGTCACCTATGCCATCCAGATGGTCTCAACAACACATTGCTTTCTCAAGGCAGTTGCTTCCTTGAAAAGAGCTCCGACTGTGGGAACACTGGAATGTACATTTCAAGGATGGGAGGGGGTGAGGAGCCTCTGATTGCCGCCTCCGGCTTGTGGGTCAACTGGCGGCCATGTCCTCTCAGTGACCTCCTCCAATAGCACTACCCAAGGCAATTATGAGAGGATATAGGAATGAACCTACCAAATTCAAGTGTCAGAGCCTGGATCCCAACCCAGGCCAAGGTGCTTCCTATTATTACAGGAGCACGATGCATACTCTATAATAGACAGTAGATAAACCCTCATTTTTAGTTAACTTTTATGAAAAATATATTCTGAAGATAAATAAATACATTTTTCTTGATCTTTGGATCAATTTAGGTTTTTCAGATCTACAAAACTATTCATATCACATAATCTCTCAGTTGCTACTTGAAACTACTTGAAACTATTGAGATGTAAACAATACTAAATTTTAAAACAAAAAGCTTTTTAAAAAGACAATTTTAAATAATTCTCCTCAAAAAGTTACTGGGCAAAATGTATGAGTAATCCACAACTTTTTTTCGTCAGCAAACGCACATCTAAGGATGTCACATCCTCACCCTTTAGACATCTATATGCCCTTTACATTCCTAGGTTCAGGGAGTTCAAGGACACACTCTTGGGATGTCAACTTGGAAATATCCCTTCATTTAACCTCAAAACAATCTCAAAAGTTTCTTTCAAATCTACAGCTAATTATAATTTGATTCAATGCATAATAAACATATGTACCTTCATGTATTATTTACAAAAAATGTTTGTTGGCTTAATGTTGTGAATATCTAACAACATAAAAATATACATACATAAGTGAATATAATCAGGAACAAAAGCATCCACTAACTAGTCAAAGAAACAAAAACAAATAGCAGATTCTACTCCTGGATTTAGCAACTAACTAATTGACTTTAAATAAATCATTGGAATTTTCACCAGTAAAGTAGAACAAAGTGTAGTCAGGGTGCAAGGGGGACTACAAATAATAAAACACCTCTATACTTTGAGGCTTAAAATTAAAGTATTAAAAGTATATACATAACAGACATAAGACAAGATATTAAAGTTATTCCACTTTGTTTGTTTTTATTCCATGGTAACAAACAACTTTCTGATAATAATTGGCTTCCAAGGTACATTTTCCTTCCGACACAGCAGTAGTGATCACACGGTATGAGTATCCTGATTTCATTCATTATTATAATCCTCATTGTAGATTAAAATTAAAATTGGTACTTGAGTTTATAATCAGATTAATGCTTTTAGCTAGTGTTTAGCTGTCCCTCAGAAATTCACCAGTGAAATTAGCAGCTCTTTTGTTACCAGCAAAATTAAGAAGGTAAAGGAGCTACAACAGTATTCCTCTTTATCATCTCTTCTCTCAACTGCAATACTGCTCAAGAAGATCAAATAGGCAGAAATACTAAGCAAATAAAAGGGGATATGATGGTCGACGACAATGCCAATGCCAATAATGATGATGATGATAATGACGACGTCATTCACAACTTCAATAGACTGGCTGCATTCCTCTGTTGATCCTGCCTCACTATTTATGGAGAGCAGTCTCAACAACCTCATGTGAACATATGTAGCAGATTTGAGAATTAGTAATTTGCTAGACCTTTATTTAAAGTAGTCCAGTATTATATCCAACTGAATCTAAACTGTATACAGTGTGTTGGCTAATATCATGAGCCAATGTCTTAAATACATAAGGAAAACTAAATTCATGGACTGCCATCATTTACAAAACATGCTTTTGCCTTGACTAAAGCCACTGAAAACTTGAATAAATGTTTGAATTTCTTTAAAAAAAAAAACTTGAGTTTTTTCTAGTCCTACCATTAATAGTAGAGGAAAAGGCTCAACTTGCATCTTCCTATGCTGATACAGTTATAATGGATGAGGTATTGCTTAAACTAAACTACTCATCTTAATAGAGAAGTGTACAAATTCATCAATAATGGAATCTTTCTTTTCTCTTGTAAACTATCCCATATACAGTACCTAGCTATACCTTAAATAACACATATAATTACTCTTTGTAAAATGTTCATCTATTAAGCGAGTAACTAGAAATTCAAAAGAAATATATATAAATTAGTTTTTTAAGTGAAAAGTGAATCATAAGTCACTCCTTTATTTTCTTTGAAGTCTGATCAAATATTCATACAGTCCCTGAGAAGGATAAGAGAGAAAACAAATATGTGCATTCACAAAGCTGGCTATCATTTTATCCACATGCATGTTAGCGTTTGGCTTAGCTTAGCAGATTTATTAGCGCAAAAAGAAGGAAGAAAACATAGAGGATCAAGGTGAGATTTTCATTATATATCTTCAATGTTCAATTGAACCTATTAATTGACAAGAATAAATAATAGGTATCTCTAAGATAGTTTTACATCTATAAAATTATGAAGGTTATAAATTGTGCAACCTCAAATTACACAAGCAGATTCTAACAGAATCTCTGCTGAATAGCCAAAGAGATAGTAAGTAGTGCCCCATCAATTATGCAGAGTTGAAGTGCTGAGATACACGATTTCATTTTCTACCTAATAGGCCAAGTTGACCTGAGACATCAATTTTGGGAGTTCTGCTTTTATCCTTCTTTAATTACAATAATCAGATTATTTTAGAATTACAAGACACCAAAATATCCATTATCATGGTTTATCACCCTATTGAAATTGTGCTATATTTTACAATTATTCTTTTCACTGCAAGAAAGAAAACAGCATTATAAAGTACCAAAGGACACGGGGCATAGTATAATCAGTTTCTCAGTCCAGAGTCTCAGACACCAGCCCTTATGTCAGTCAACCTCTGCCCTTGTTCCCCAGGCCCCGTATCCGTCTCCCCTCCATTTCTGAACCAGTTATGATAAAGATGCCTGAAAATTAGAAATGATGCTCAGAATTAAGTCTTACTGCTCAGATATTCAACGAAAAAATTAGCTCTGAGAATTTGTGCAGCTTCTAAAATGAATCATTTCCCACACCTGCTATGTTGGCCCAATACACAAAGTTGAGCTGCTGCTTCAGTTTCCCAGCCTAGAACTCAAAACCCTGCCCTGCCCACCCCCCCATCTGCTTGGTTGAGGCTCTAATGCCCAGTCAGGAATCTTGCCAATTCTCTCTGCTGATCCTCAGGAATGGATGAATCCTGCTAAAAAGTGTCAGAATGCTAGATCCATCCAATGATGCCTGCCTGCCTTTGAACTGTGGAGGCTACTGGACTGGATACTACCCCAACTCCCACTCATCCTCATACCCTCCCCTCACCCCATCGTACCATCCTTGTGGAGTTTTTCCTGCTCCTGTGAGTTTTTCTAAATTATATTCTCTATTTAAGTGAGGGTACTATCCCTGGATAAAGCACAGAAGATTCACTTACTGTCTAAGCTCATCTCTGGACTTCACTTTACTAGAAGCTATATAATCTCTACTACTGATTCATCCATTCCCAGGAGGCTTACATCTAATCCTACCAAGCTCATGTCTCTCCCATTTCAAGACTTGGATTTCTCTTTAAGTGCTCATCCCTGGCCTAAGGATTGGCTCTAGTTTCCTGCTCACTTTCATTAATTCAACAAATATATATTGAGCACTTGCTACGTGCTGAGCATTCAGCAATGAAGATCAGGAATAATTCAATACAATGAACCGTCTACTGTGGCAAAGACTGCTTGTTGTCCTCCAGTAGCAATAATTACCTTCTTTTTAGTAATAAAACTCCCTACTTTCATCTGGGCACATGGCTGTCCAGCTAGAAACTACATTCCAGCTAAAGAGGCCGGGTGACTTCAGTTCTGGCAAAAAGGATGTGAGTAGAAGTGATATGTGCTATGATCCAGATTTTATTATTGAAAAGGAAACTGACTGCTCTCCACTCTCCTTTCCCTCAGGCTGGAATCAGGATGTTGTGGTAGCAAGCCAAGTTCTTCCATGAGGACAAGGGCATTGTGGGACCTTGAATAATCTCATGTGGCAGAACTACCCATCAGCCGTGGAACACCTGCCTACCTTTAGATTGTTAGGTGAGAGAGAAATAAACTCCTTTCTTTTTTTAAATTTTTATTGGAGTATAGTCTAATTACAATGTTGTGTTAGTTTCTTCTGTATAGCACAGTGAATCAGTTATACATATTCATATATCCACTTTTTTAGATTCTTTTCCCATATAGGTCATTAGAGAGTATTGTGTAGAGTTCCCTGTGCTATACAGTAGATGCTTATTAGTTATCCATTTTACATATAGCAGTGTGCATATGTCAATCCCAATCTCCCAATTTATCCCTCCCCCCTTTCCCCCCGCCCCGTTACCATAAGATTGCTTTCTACATCTGAAAGTCTATTTCTGTTTTGTAAATAAGTTCATTTGTACCATTTTTTTTAGATTCCACATATGAACGATATCATATGATATTTGTCCTTCTCTGTCTGACTTACTTTACTCAGTATGACGATCTCTAGGTCCATCCATGTTGCTACAAATGGCATTATTTCATTCTTTTTATGGCTGTAAACTCATTTATTAATTAAACACTGGGGGTCTCTGTCACGGGAGCTTAGCCTATTCCCTAGGTAATATGTCTCCCCAACTCTCCTATGACTCACTCAGATGGCCCCTGAGGTATCATTCTTTAAAACAAGTATCAGCAGATGTGAGGTGGCATCTCATTTTGGTTTTGGTTTGCATGTCCCTTATGATTAGTGATGTTGAGCACCTTTCCATTTGCCTGTTGGCCATCTGTATGTCTTCTTTCAAAAAATGTCTATTGAGGTCCTCTGCCCATTTTTTAACTGGGTTATTTGCTTTTTTGATTTTGAGTTTTATGGGTTCTTTATATATTTTGGATATCAACCCGTTACCAGATATATTGTTTACAAATATCCTCTCCCATTCAGTAGATTGCCTTTCATTTTGTTCACGGTTTCTTTTGTTGTGCAAAAGCTTTTTGGTTTGATGTAGTCCCACCTCACATCTGTCAGAATGGCTATTATCAAAAAAACAAGGAACAGTCTACTGACCCCTGGAAGCAACAAATATAATTTCCCTTAGATAAAAAGTAATATTTTTAGAATAAAATTCTTTCAGAATAAAATAAATACCACTTACAGCAAAATGGATGGACCTTGAGATTATCATACTAAGTGAAGTAGTCAGAAAGACAAATACCATATGATATCACTTATATGTGGAATCTAAAATATGACACAAATGAACTTATCTACAAATCAGAAACAGACTCACAGACATAGAAAACAAGACCTGTGGTTGCCAAAGGAGAGGGAGGATGGGGGAGGGATGGATTGGGAGTTTGGGATTAGTAGATGCAAACTATTATATATAGAATGGATAAACAACAAGGTCCTACTGTATAGCACAGGGAACTATATTCAGTATCCTGTGATAAACCACAATGGAAAAGCATATGAAAAAGATACATGCATAACTGAATCACTTTGCTGTACAGCAGAAACTAACACAACATTGTAAATCAACTACACTTCAATATAATAATTTTTTTTAAAAAAAAAGCAATTCTTTTATATCTTTAGCTATGTTTATGCCTAGAAAGTAAGACCAAAATAATGTGATGATCTGCTTAGTTAGGGCAAGTCTAGATGCTATAGAATCAAAAACGAGACAATTCCTGTTACCTTGCCTTCATCACTGCTGTTGATATGTTTATTGGGGGCACATCCTATCTTCTCTCATTCTGTGATAGGCTTTCCAAGTGCAGGGATCAATTTTGTAATTCTTCTTGGCACAGTCCATGCAGAAAATCAATATGCGGCCAACTGTCTTGTTCATTGATGACTTCCCCACGTACTTCTATGCCTTTTCGTAACAGTGCTCGTTGTTTGCTCAAATAGCTAAGTAAAGGCTAGAGATTTATTTTGCCTTCAAATACTCCTTTGCATTGCCACCCAGTTTAAAATTTATGATTTAAAAGGTAGAATAGATGATAACCCCAATGAACTAAACTAGAATACGTACAAAAAATTTTACAATAATGTTTTATATTGTTATCTATTAAGACCAAAGGCTCTCTCCTTTCCCCTTGCAACACAAACTGGCAAGTCTGCAGAGGGACTCTAGATTTACGAAAAGAACTTAATCCTTTGTAGCACTCTGAGATGAGTATGTTCCCAGGAAAGGAATAATAGAGGTCTCAGTTAATGACAGGTTCAAAACATTCCCCTCAGATGATTACACTGAAGGTTGAGTAGTTTCTTAGAAATGTTACAAATTTCCAGAATGTCAGAGAAAATAATTTCTAACTGAATGGCAAGAAACACCTTCCAGAACCAAATGAAAGCACTGGACTTGTCTTCTCTCAGCTCCACTATCAGTTTTGGGATAGTTGTGAGTTGACCTACATAGAATATTCAGAACACTTAACAAATGAATGTTCTTGGCTTTTTTTCTTTTGAAAAAACTATTCAGGCAAAAAGTCTACACAGTGGTCTACAGATAGTTTTCCTCACTATATTTTACACCCTTTAAAACAGAGGAGAACCCAGGCATGAAAATAATCCTGGAATTATACTGCAATCAGGATTTAACATGTCACATCCCACCTTCCTGACAATATTTTTTTTTATGATGGTCTATAGCCCTGATTGTTTATTATGCACTTTCATTATTTTTCAGTGTAGCACTTTGTGCTGTCTTACATCTTTCTCTGTTTCTTACGTAATTGCTTTATATGCCAATCTTAAATCCTCAGAAAGACTGATTTTAATCTCCTTGAAGGCAACGAGTGTACATTTTAGTTCTCTTCTATTCCTAACTACCAGCAATTATGGTCCAAGACAGAGAGAAGGAGTTTGATAAATATTTGTTGAATAGAGTTGAATTAATTTTCCTTTTTAAGGTCTGGAAGATAAAACAACGTACCCACCTTGGTCGTGTAAGGATGTCATTCCCCTCCCCTCTTAATTCTCCAGTGAAACAAGGTTTACAACCCTGAACTCGCTGTACAGCTACAGGCAATGCCTGATAATCTCACAGACACACACAACTGACCCTGAACACGGGTTTATGCAGAGGTCCTGGGAGGCATGGCCCATACCAAGTACCAGTCGCAACTATCTTATTAGTCCAGGCTAGGAAAATTGCTAGAGTTTAAAATTCTTTTGAAACCATAATGTCTGAGTGTATCTTAAAACAAGCTGCCTCCTTTCATCCCAGAATTTCCTGTTTGAACGCTATCCCAAGTCATATATTTCTTCCTCTTTAGTTCATATTCCAATTCCACAAAATTGTTTTCTTTCTAGCATTTGGAAGAGAAAATGGGTATTTCCACCTTAATGCCATATTTAGATATGGCTCTGAATTACATACAGATATGTGAAAGATATATTTCCATTTCTAATTTAGGAAATTAGGACCAAACATCAACAATAATATTCCCTATTTAAATACCAACATCTAACGATTCATTCACATATTTCCTCATTTGCATAGCTTCTCTCCCTTATCTGCACAGCCTCACATTCACTCAGTAGAAATATACTCTAATTTTGTTTTTCTTCTGAATTCTTATTTTCAGTATCCTTATTCATTCTTCCCTCTTGCTTCATAAAGTATGAGCATAAATGCAGAAGATACAGTATATGTTAATACATGTGTGTGTATATATGTGTGTATGCACACATACATACATACACTCACACACATTTTTGCTGTGGTCAATCTACAATTTATAAATGTGGCTGTTTCTAAACCATCATTGACTGATCAGTTTTTAGGACTTTGGCCTGCATTTTTACACAGAAGCAACACTTTACACGACGGTTAGGTCCTGAGAAGACTCCATCTACTACAGTATGCTGTGGCTGACTTAAATCCAATAGATTCTGGTTTCTTAAATCCAGGATGCTGAACTCAGAACACCTGGAACCTTGCTGGGCAAGGGAGAAATCTGGACGCCAAGATGAGGTAAAGGGATGGGATAACTGAACAAGCTGCAGACTAGATCCTGAAGGGAGCCGGCAGTTCAATATCGAACAGTCAAAGAAGTAAACGTGAACCCTGGCTTGGTTCAAGTTGGGTAATTCAGGCAGAGGAAGCAATCTGTGCAAAGCATGTGGTATGCAGAAGCACAGTACCTTCAGGGACCCACCAGTATTCTATACCGTTTATACTGCTGGAGCATAAGGCGTGTAGGAGGGAGGGAGGTGGGAAATGGAAGGAGTTTAGATGGGTGGTCAGGAACAGATCATGGTTCTGTGATCAGCCTTTGCAGAGATACTGTGTTACTCAGAGAACGGTAGGGCTAAGACAAAACCAAAGCAGAAGCCCAGTTATCTGAACTGGACCAGCAGAGTGAGGCGGAAGGAGAAGGGATGGCTTAGCAGGCATAGAGCAGCACAGCACCAGGCACCAGTCATTAGCACAGTGACTTTTAATGAGTTGTATGCCCACACTAGTGGGGTGGGGTCCCAATAAACTCCCTGCCCTGGTCAGAACTGGGAATGTTTGGCATACAAGGCCTGGTTACGCAAACCTAAAAGTGCTGAAACAGACCACCCTTTACAGCTTGGCCTCTAGGTGAAACCACATTCAAACTTCACACTTAGGACCCTAAGAATGTCTTCTCCCTAAATAGCACCGTAAAGGGAATGGAGATTCTCCATCCCTGAGCCACATTAGGCTACAGGAGCAACAGCAGGAGCCTGAGATGCTCCTGGCAGCTCCGAGGGAATAAGGGAAGGAGGGGAGAGAAGAAACTCAGGGATCCCAGCACTGATGGAGAACGACTAAGATACCCAGAGCCAGTAAAGAAGGAAGAGAAGCAGTCCTGGGGTGAAGAACATTCTCTAATTGGAGCACCACTGGCATGAAAGAGACCTCCCCCCTCACAAAGGATGCTTGGAGATGCTGGCAATGTCTGCATATGGATCGGGTGAGAGGTTTGTGATGCTCAAATCCAGATGAGTGTGATGGGGAAGCTAGGGCTAATATTTTTCTTCTTTTTGTGGATTCTTCTAAGTCTAAAAGAGAGATTTTTACAAAGAGATGAAGAAGGAGCTTGTACTTTAAGAGGAGGGAGGAGGCTTCCCTGGTGGTGCAGTGGTTGAGAATCTGCCTGCCAATGCAGGGGACACGGGTTCGAGCCCTGGTCTGGGAGGATCCCACATGCCGCGGAGCAACTAGGCCCGTGAGCCACAACTACTGAGCCTGCGCGTCTGGAGCCCGTGCTCCGCAACAAGAGAGGCCGCGTTAGTGAGAGGTCCGCGCACTGCGATAAAGAGTGGCCCCTGCTTGCCGCAACTAGAGAAAGCCCTCGCACAGAAACAAAGATCCAACACAGCAAAAATAAATTAATTAATTAATAAACTCCTACCCCCAACATCTTCTTAAAAAAAAGAGGAGGGAGGCACAGAGAGCATGAGGTGGTCCCAACAGTGATCGATGCTGCTGCCCCTAAGGAGTGGTGGTCTCCTCTGCGGTGACCCCTGCAGCCAGAAACAGCAAGCTCTGCGACGGTAGAGACCGGGCCTATTTCCCTTCCACTTCCACTGCATACATAGCACCTAGGCTAGTGCCTGGCCCATAGTGAGCCTCCTACAAATAATTGTTTAAAGAATAACAAGCCTTAGTATTTACTATGTGCTTAGTATACGAGGCACTTTTCTAAGCGCTTTCTTTGCATTAGCTAAGCGTCCTTATTTACAGAGAGACAAAGTTACTTGTTCTAGGTTGGGGTTCCTCAACCGCAGTGCTATTCACGTTTCAGACTAGGCAGCTCTCTGTTGGGGAGGACCCACTGTTCTGAGCACTGTGTGATGCTTAGCAGTATCCCCGGCCTCCAGTAGAACCCCACCCTGAAGAGTGACAACCTAAAATGTCTCTAGACATTGCCAAATGTGCCCTGTGGGACAACGCTTACCCTGGTTGAGAACCACTGCTTAGGAGTTCTAGCTGATAAATGGCTGCGCCAGGATTGGAGTCCAGGTTACCCACTGCAGAGAATGCCCTTAACCTCTCCATCTCAGCTGCCAGAAAGCACACAAGCTAACATTTAGCCACTGCTTGTTAGGAACCAGGTGCCCTGTGAGCACCTTCCCACACCCTCTCATCTCGTTTTCACCATAGCTGTGCGTCTGAATGGCTACTTTGAAACCAAACACTACAGAAGAATAACCTAAAGTATTTTTCTCAACAAGTTGATTCATATCTTCCAGACACTTTTTCAAATATTTTTGGAGGACTGGAACTACATTTTGGTTTTCTGATGGCTAAGGCCCTGACTTTTCCGTCCCATTTTGGGGAACTGCAGTGTTCCTTACAGAACTCAGTAGATTAGATTGTCCATATTAAATCAATTCGGATTTCAGCCTTAAGGACTTATACTGTGCTACTTTTATTACAATATCCTAAAATCATCTTAAAGTAGAAGCACAAATCAGTGGAGAATAGCTTCCCAAAGATGTGAGCTCCAGGAGTTAAATGGCCTTTGTGAAACCTGCACAAGGGGGACTTGACTGTAATGCTGCCAGTGCACTTCACAGAAGCCTCGACTCTAAGAACAACGGGAGCGGGCTTCCGTGGTGGCGCAGTGGTTGAGAGTCCGCCTGCCAATACAGGGGACACGGGTTCATGCCCCGGTCTGGGAAGATCCCACATGACGCAGAGCGGCTGGGCCCGTGAGCCATGGCAGCTGAGCTTGCGCGTCTGGAGCCTGTGCTCCGCAACGGGAGAGGCCACAACAGTGAGAGGCCTGCCTACCACAGGAGCAAACCACAATCCACAGAGCTTCTCTCTCTCATTTTAAAAACTTATGTTGAAACTGAAGTCCAAGGGATTTAATTTCAAATCCTTCTACCTGTCTTTAGTATTTAGAATATGTAGGATGAAAATACCTTTATTAAAGGTAATAAAACCCACTGAGAAATACAGTATCAGAATTTGGTATCATGGTGCTTCCCAGAGCACAAAAAGGATGTCTGAAATTATGTCGACAGAGGATACCTTGAAAGGTCAGTAAGATCTCTTATGTCATTGACTATAGTGAAAACCCAACAACTACCACTCATCTGGAACAAGCGTGAAAAATGTTTTTGGTAAGTAATGTCAATATGAGTTACGTAGGTAATTTACAAATTGTGAGCACCAATCTTTCACTGCAAAAATGGACCTACACTTTGAATAATCATTTTTGAATATGTGCGTGCATTCTGGACTAAGTGTACACTGAATGTCTATGCTATTCCCATCATTTGTTAGCTTAATCAAGCTATTTAACCTCTCTGGGCCTCAGTTACTTTGGCTCCCATCTGTAAAATGGGAATAATAATAGTACATAGGGTCATTGTCAGGATTTATATATATATATATATATATATATATATATATATATATATATATACACACACACATATATATACCACTTAGAACAGTGCTTGGCTATTAATAAGTGATGTTAATAAGTGCCCAATTAATATCACACACACTTTGATATTCAAAGAATTCAAACTGATGTGTGTAAATGGATAAACAAATAAATGAAACACTTATCTAACAGATGTAGATATGAACAGTCATTTCAACACGCACATCAACAGCTTTTAGCAGCCACAACTGTAAATGAATTCATCAACTACATGGGAACATGTTGAAATATGAAATTTTCTTCTGCTGGTCTGGGAGCACAGCTTCAACATCTGAGAAGGAGGAGGACCTGAAGACTGTAAGATGGCAATTTTCAGAGTGTGATGAGGGGATTTAATTTTGTGCAGCTCCCACACCTCCCCACGCACGCTTCAATCTGTGCCACATGAGTGAATTTATGTGACACTACTTCCTATTCTCATTATGATCTTTGTAAAATTTTTCTCTTATTCCTTTATACCATCTGTGAAGGATTATTCTGTACCATTGTACTAATTATGCTTCTGCAGAATATTTATGTGCCCCTTTGGTAACCTTGGTAACTCGGAACAAACATTTTAAAGACAGCTAAGACACTCTAATCATTTTTAGAAAAAACAGTCTATGTTTTCATGTTACTTATATATATAACAATGGTACTAAAGAAAAAGAAAATTGTACTAGAAGAAGACAGAGATGATCAATTATATATAAATTATGTGCAACATGGCATAAAAACAGAATTATTTGCAACAATCACCCAGATCAACGCTTGAAGCATCCATAAGATTTCTCTTCGTAAATATCGATTAAGAACACGAGCACTAGTAACTAAACCAAAAAAATCCTGCATTACCTTAAGAATAATATCAACATTTGAATACTGAATAATATCACAACTAAAACGCTTTCCAAAAGGCCCTTCAGCTCTATGCAGAGATACTAATATGAAATGTGTACTGGTAACAATCTACTTCAAGTTCTTTCCATTACTGGAATTGTTTTTCAAACTTCTAACACAACTTACTCAATGAAGTTTTCACTTGAAAACTATCATTCCCTCAGTGTGCTGTCAGGACTCTGATGATGGTGAAAAGTTTTCCTAATGACTCCACTGAAAAGGACCATAATAATTCTGCTCTTCTCACCCAGGATGACACGATTTGCCTGCCATCTGGGGACACTGCTTTGGATTGCTTTTCTGGCAGCTGGGCTTGGCTGCACTGCTTAAGTCAGGCTTTCTCAGTTCCTCCCATAACCAATGGCACACACTTGCAAGACAGATGTCACAGGTCAGGTTCCCATTCTGATTCTCAGAATTCAACACTGCCTTACTGTCACTACCTTTCCAACCTCACCCCAGCCCATGCTCCCACATGCGTGTTCCATTCCATCCACACTGAACTACTTGCATGCCTCCAAGCGCACAGGCTCTTGAACTCGCCGTATCTTTGCAAATGCTATGCCTCTGCCTGGAACATCCTTCCTTACCTCTTGGTCTGTCAGACAAGCACCTAAATGCTTTCCAAGTTCCAGCTTAATCAAGCACCCTGCTCCACGATGCAGTCCTGAAGACCCAGCTACAGTTGGTAGAGGAGGTGATTTATTCCTCAGAATGCCAGTCCACTGAGTGCTGGAGAGTTTACCACTGCAGAGCTTGTCAAACTAGAGTGTCCATCACTACACTGTGAATGCCTTGAAACCAAAACTCAGGCCTTATCTATCCCAATTTAGTCTACTTCCTGACATAATTTAAAACTCAATAAATGTGAATGGATTAATAATAACCCTCATTTATCAAGAACTTATGTTCCAAGATCTTACATTTTTTAATCTCACTCAACAATCCCATGAGGAAATGATAGATGACAAAATAAAGATTTTTAGTCATCATAGAAAACAGTCTCTCCAGTG
Organism: Phocoena phocoena; assembly: GCF_963924675.1. Lineage (NCBI taxonomy): Eukaryota > Metazoa > Chordata > Mammalia > Artiodactyla > Phocoenidae > Phocoena > Phocoena phocoena. Next base: position 67,420,636 of record NC_089229.1, on the reverse strand, counting down.
ATGAATGCCCAAATGAAGAAATGAATGACTGAATGAATAAATAAATCTTTCAAATAAACTAGAATATTGGGGCTAGTGATCATCACCACCCATTGACTCTCTTCCATTTCCATCACTTCCACTCGAGGTCAAGCTCTTGATATCCCACTTCTGGACTGCTGCAATAGTCTTCTAGTCTCCCTGCGTCTAATCTTCGCCTCTTCAAATCCATTCTACCAGATGGTTTATTAAACTGTATGTGCATGGATGCATTCCTAACAGTCCGTAGGTTACCTATAAGAATTACATCATTTTGTGGGACTTCCCTGGCAGTCCAGTGGTTAAGACTTTGCCTTCCAATGCAGGGGGTACAGGTTCTATCCCTGGTCGAGGAGCTAAGCTCCCACATGCCTCGCGGCCAAAAAACCAAAACACAGAACAGAAGCAATATTGTAACAAATTCAATAAAGATTTATAAAAAATGGTCCACATCAAAAAAAAAATCTTAAAAAAAAAGAATTACATCATTTTGTGACTTGTTTTGATACTAAAATTTAACATTTGTATTAATATACTCTTGAACATCTGGAAAACCACCCTCTGGAGCACTCTCATGAAATTTCGGTGACTGCCTTAGTATTTTTGTTTACAACTGCATTGACCCAAGAAGTACTATTATAATTCACAGAGACAACTATGAAAAGATACATGTAAGTAACATGACGGCTTTCAGGCCAAGAGATGGCCAAGTTACAATACTGAATAAATACTAAGAAAGGTTTTACAGTATTCAGAGCAAAATGATGAGAAAATTGAGTCATCCCACAGTACATGAATAGGGCTTAAAAGAACCTGCATCCTAGCAGTCATATTTATGTTATAGATAACAAACATATTTGGTATCATATTTACATTGTAAACAGCAAAATATTACCTATCATGTTAAACTAATGTTGTTAATTTGTATTTACAGCTTTGTTTGTATTTAAATTGTAAATGTGTTTTGATTATAGTGTTATTAGTATAAATGTTATTAGCACAAGGAATTTATACTCTGTTTTATATTTACATAAATTTAAGGAACAATACAAATAATTTAGGTACATAATGGGAGTCAGAAAGAATTAACTTTTCCTTTGGAAAAGGTTTATACAATAGCCGTGGTTGAGAAATATTGACTAAATCATCCCAGTCATTCTATATAGTGGCCTTTTTTTTAAAGTAATGTCTTTCCATAACCCAAAAGTCAAAATCCAAACTGGCCCAGTAGGTTCAAAATGCATACCTATTGCTTTGATGTTGAAATGTACTTTCCTAAACAAGGCTCTTTACTTTTCTTTCTAAATGGCAACATATATATTGCATCTGCTCTTAACAAACAGTAACTAAACAACGTGTCATAAAGGTTCCCTGCCAACAGAAATTTCTACCACTTTTTTATAGATCTCTAGCTTAAAACAAATTGTACTATGTATAAGTCAAAGGTGCTACAGTAAATGTAGCAATTCATTTTCTCTCCTTTTTACCAAGGCAGGAATAGGTCAAATACATGGGAAAGAGATATCTTTTAAAATGCTAAAAATGTCTTTCTAAGGCAATTGTTTATGTGTCTGAATTGAGGAGATAACAAGTAGTTTTGCAAAACACTACAAGCAGGCAGACCCCTAGGCCTGATATTTTTAATATTCTGAAAGTAGTGTTTTGTTGTTGGCATAACTACCTATTGGGGGGAAACCATAATAATTTTATTAAAATTCAACAGTTTAAAACAAATAGCCCAGTGAACCCTTGTGCACTGGGTAATGCCTCAGAAATCTATTAGCAGAAAGTACAATGGATAGAAGAGAACAGAAATTGGCAAGCTTTATGGTATGACATTTCAAAATGATTGCAATCCCCCTGACTGCCCAGAGTAATTGAACTTCTTTAAGTGTACCCCATGGCTTTTTTCACATCTCTTACTTCTATATCATGTACCTTGCCTCAATTTTCTATAGATCAAACCTTTAAAATTAGATATCATCAAGAATCAAACTGATTGGTAATAATATTTACATTTCTCTTTCTGAAAGGATAGCACATGCTTCTTGTCTCGGCCATAATGCAGGAATGGCTGTAAGACCTACCCACTACTATCTAAAACTATAATATTAGACAAAATGTAGAAAGCAACTATTTTTAGTCACTGGACAACAGACACCACAAGGTTGTGATCCTTGCGAGAACCTTGGCTTTCTGCCTGTGTACCCTCCTAACTGAGGCATAGGCACAGGGAAACAGATGGAGCCAAAGAGATAGCCACAGTCTTCACTGCACAGAGGCAGAAGACAGATGTGCAGAGGAAGAGCTCCTGGAATCTGCCTGGGGTTCCCAAGAACCAGCTTTAGCCAATTATTAAGCTGTGCATGCACTGTGAGAAACTCCAAAAGATTGGCAGAGGACAGCTCCCGGGGAGAAGGAGCCAGACTGAGATTCCAGAGGACACACACAAGCCACTGGCTTATGACCATCCAGAGTAGAGAGATCTCTTCAAGCACCCAAGAGCATTCAAGCCAAAAAGGCCATGCCTTAGGAAGTGGATCCATTCTAGCTACAGAGTAATGGCTACTCTAGAGCCACCTTAACAAATCTTAAGACTAAGCCATAATAGAACAATGATAATCCTCCAGTATCTGCCTGATTAAAACAAAACAAAACAAAAAAACTCAGCATTCTTTAAAAGAAGACAACAAAATCCAACAAAATGCAAAAAGCCTGCAACAGTCAAAACAATCCTGAAAAAGAGGAAGGGACGGAGGAAGATGGAAGACTTATACTACCTGATTTCAACACTTAACATAAGTCACAGTAATCAGAACAGTGTGGTATAAGAATAGCTCAGACAGCCTAGAAAAAGAGGTCTGTCCAATAAATTTTGATAAAAACACCAAAGAAATTCAAAGGGGAAAAGGTAATATTTCAATAAATCATGCTGAAAAAACTGGATGTCCTTATGGAAAAGAAAATCATCTTTGAATTCCATCTCATGCTATAAAAACAAATTCAAAAGGCATTATAGACCTCAATGTAAAAGGTAAAAACTACAAAACTTCTGGAAGAAAGCACAAGAGGATATGTCTGAGAACCTGAGTTGGCAGAGATTTATTATACAGAGCACAGAAAGCACCAGCCATTAAATAAAAAATAAATAAGTTGGATTTCATCAAAGTGAAAAACTTCTGTTTACCAAAAAACCTCATTAAGAAAATAAATAGGCAAGTCTATTGTTTTGCATAGTGTCTCCCCAAAATTCATGTTCACTGGAACTTCAGAATGTGACCCTATTTGGAATTAGATAAGATAAGATCATACTTTAGGGTTTAAGGTGGGCCTAAATCCAATTACTGATATCCTTATAAAAAGGCCATGTAACACATGGAGACACAGAAACACAGACACACACATAGAAGGAAAAACACCATGTGAAGACAGAGACAGAAATTGGAATAATGCAGGTACAAGCCAAGGAACATCTAGGATTGCTGGAAGCTACCAGAAGGTAGGAAGATGCAAGAAAGGATTCTTCAGAGGGAGCTTTGCTAACATCATGATTTCTTCTGGCCTTCAGAGCTGTGAGAGAATAAATTTCCATTGTTTTAAGCCCCCAGATTGTCAAATTGTGGTAATTTGTTACAGCTACCCTAGGAAACTGAAACTTCTCATCAAAAGACTTCATTAAGAAAACAGGCAAGGGCTTCCCTGGTGGCACAGTGGTTGAGAGTCTGCCTACAGATGCAGGGGACACGGGTTCGTGCCACAGTCCGGGAAGATCCCACATGCCGCGGAGCGGCTGGGCCCGTGAGCCATGGCCGCTGAGCCTGCGCGTCCGGAGCCTGTGCTCCGCAACAGGAGAGGCCACAACAGTGAGAGGCCCGCGTACCGCAAAAAAAAAAAAAAAAAAAAAAAGACAAATTTCGGATGTACAACATGAATGAATCTCAAAAACATTATGCTGAACAAAGAAATCTAGACACAGGAAATAGAACAAACAAAACCAGCTATGGTTATGGAAATCAGAGTTTCCTCAGAAGTAGGGGTGGCAGAAGGGGAATGGCAGGCAGGGATCACCTGGAAAGAGACACAAGGGTGCTTGAATTGGTTTTACATGAGAAATGTTGGAGTACCTGGAATCATGAGATACAGGATCCATAGGTACATGTATTTGTCAGACTCACTGAGCTGTACACTTAGTGTCTGTGCATTTCACTGTGTATAAATCAGCATCTGAAAACTATTTTTAAAGATGAGCACAAGTCTACTCAATTTTAAAATTCATTCCATAACTTAAATAAATCATTACTGTAGTAGGAAGTGTTCACTTCTGATGATCTGGTCACAGCAAACCTCTATTTTCCATATCTCGTATAAGTAAAGAAAAACGCCTCAGAGAGTGTTTATGAAGGTGCACAAGTGATATAATAGGAATCTAATTTTTAAAAATTACAATTGGTACCCATTCTATTATTTTAATTGTAGTAAGCCATAAAATGCCAGATAATTCCAACCTGTCCCTTGCTCAATATTTTGGACATAGCCTCCTAATCAGCTATATTTTCCATTCAAAAACGGGAATAATGAGAGTCCCAAAGTGCCAGTAAATTTCCTAAATGTAAGGTGAGCCTCCTTTTCTATACAAACTAGAAAAATTCAAAGTATTTGATCACTTCCTAACTTGAGAAGATGAGATTAAATAACACAGACTCCAAATTGTATTCCAAAAAGCCAGCTGTCCTACTAATTGTTGTACACGTCAAACAAGAGACCTTCCCCATCACAAATGAGTGATAAAGGAATAAAGACTATTAATTTAGTAAAAAACCTTTCCTTTTTTTTAACATCTTTATTGAGTGTAATTGCTTTACAGTGGTGTGTTAGCTTCTGCTTTATAACGAAGTGAATCATCTATACATATACATATATCCCCATATCTCTTCCCTCTTGCACCTCCTTCCCTCCCACCCTCCCTATTCCACCCCTCTAGGTGGTCACAAAGCACCGAGCTGATCTCCCTGTGCTATGCAGCTGCTTCCCACTAGCTATCTATTTTGTATTTGGTAGTGTATATATGTCCATGCCACTCTCTCACTTCGTCCCAGCTTACCCTTCCCCCTCCCTGTGTCCTCAAGTCCATTCTCTAGTAGGTCTGCATCTTTAGTCCTGTCTTGCCCCTAGGTTTTTCATGACCATTTTTTGTTTGTTTTTTTAGATTCCATATATATGTGTTAGCATACGGTATTTGTTTTTCTCTTTCTGACTTACTTCACTCTGTATGACAGACTCTAGGTCCACCCACCTCACTACAAATAACTCAATTTCGTTTCTTTTTATGGCTGAGTAATATTCCATTGTATGTATGTGCCACATCTTCTTTACGCATTCATCTGTCGATGGACACTTAGGTTGCTTCCATGTCCTGGCTATTGTAAATAGAGCTGCAATGAACATTGTGGTACATGACTCTTTTTGAATTATGGTTTTCTCAGGGTATATGCCCAGTAGTGGGATTGCTGGGTCATACGGTAGTTCTATTTGTAGTGTTTTAAGGAACCTCCATACTGTTCTCCACAGTGGCTGTATCAATTTACATTCCCAGCAATAGTGCAAGAGGGTTCCGTTTTCTCCACACCCTCTCCAGCATTTATTGTAAAAAACCTTTCTTAATCAAATGTTATGATTCCTGACTTAAGGTCCACCAAGCATAGGGAAGGTGACAGGAATGAGGCACAGTATTTAGAGCTATGCTATTCAATACAGTACAGAGTCGTGTACTCTGTGGCCTGCAGTGTGGTGTGCAGTGGCTATATCAGTACACTAGCCATGTAAGCCTATTTAACTTTAAGCTATTACATTTTTTATAATTAATTTTTATTTTAGAATGTTGTGTTAGTTTCTGCTGTACAGCAAAGTGAATCAGCTACATATATACATATATCCCCTCTTTATTGGATTTTCTTCCCATTTAGGTCACCACAGAGCACTGAGTAGAGTTCCCTGTGCTTTACAGTAGGTTCTCATTAGTTATCTGTTTTATACATAGTAGTGTATATATATCAATCCCATTCTCCCAATTTATCCCACTCCCCCTTCCATCCCTTACGTTCATTCTCTACAGCTGTGTCTCTAATTCTGCTTTGAAAATAAGTTTTTATCTGTATTGTTCTTCTAGATTGCACATATAAGCGATATTATACAATATTTGTTTTTCTCTTTCTGACTTACTTCACTCTGTATGAAAGTCTCTAGGTCTATCCATGTCGCTGCCAATTGCATAATTTCATTCCTTTTCATGGCTGAGTAATATTCCATTGTATATGTGTACCACATCTTCTTTATCCATTCTTCTGTTGATGGACAGTTAGGTTGCTTCCATGTCCTGGCTATTGTAAATAGTGCTGCAATGACCATTGGGGTGCATGTATCTTTTTGAATTATGGCTTTCTCTGGGTATATGCCCAGGAGTGGGATTGCTGGGTCATATGGTACTCTATTTTTAGTTTTTTAAGGAACCTCCATACTGTTCTGCACAGTGGCTGTATCAAGTTATATTTCCACCAACAGTGTAAGAGGGTTCACTTTTCCCCACACCCTCTCCAGCATTTATTGTTTGTGGAGTTTTTGATGATGGCCATTCTGACTGGTGTGAGGTGATACCTCACTGTAGTTTTGATTTGCATTTCTCTAATAATTAGTGATGTTGAGCATCTTTTCATGTGTTTGCTGGCCATCTGTATGTCTTCTTTGGGGAAATGTCTATTTAGGTACGGAAACACAAAAGACCCCGAATAGCCACAGCAATCTTGAGAAAGAAAAATGGAGCTGGAGAAATCAGGCTCCCTGACCTCAAACTATACTACAAAGTTACAGTCATCAAGACAGTATGGTACTGGCACAAAAACAGAAATATAGATCAATGGAACAGGATAGAAAGCCCAGAGAGAAACCCACGCACCTATGGTCACCTAATCTATGACAAAGGAGGCAAGAATATACAATGGAGCAAAGACAGCCTCTTCAATAAGTGGTGCTGGGAAATCTGGACAGCTACATAGAAAAGAATGAAATTAGAACACTCCCTAACACCATACACAAAAATAAACTCAAAATGGATTAAAGACCTAAATGTAAGGCCAGACACTATAAAACTCTTACAGGAAAACATAGGGAGAACACTCTTTGACATAAATCACAGCAAGATCTTTTTTGACCCATCTCCTAGAGTAATGAAAATAAAAACAAAAGTAAACAAATGGGACCTAATTAAACTTAAAACCTTTTGCACAGCAAGGGAAACCATAAATAAGATGAAAAGACAACCCTCAGAATGGGAGAAAATATTTACAAATGAAGCAACTGACAAGGAAGGGATTAAACTCCAAAATATACAAATAGCTCATGCAGCTCAATATCAAAAAAACAAGCAACCCAATCAAAAAATAAGCAATTAAAGTTAAATAAATATTTAAATGCTCAGCTCCTCATTCACACTAGCCACATTTCAAGTGTGTAATACCACACATAGCTAATGGTTACCATATTGGACCTTTCCACACATTACACCCTTCTATTGGACAACTCCAATTTAGAAAGCAAGCTGGGGACAAGAAACAGTCCTTAAGGTAAAAGCTACATTTTAAATTCAATGGAAACTTGGTATTCTGAGGCAAAGGCAATGGCCCAATACTAAGGATTAAGATCTGGAACCTTGTGAACCAGAGATTTTTCATAAACACACACACACACACACACACACACACACACGCACGCACATACACAACCCTAAAGCAAAAACTAGAGGTCAATCAGTCTTAGTTCACATGAGGGTCACCCCAAAGATCTTGTAACAGCAAATTCACTTTGCCTCCATTTCCAGGGAAAGTTTTTGAGCCAAGATGTATTTTTCTTTGCCTGGTTATTCTCTATTTATGTCAAGGATTTAATCCTGAAGGCTTTTAAAATTCAAGACTTTAGATTAGAAAATGACTTGAGCTCCATGCTAAGGCAGTGCTGATTCTGGACCTATAAAAATGCTAATATAATAAAAATGGAGTTGAAACATTTACACCAAGAGCACTAATAACCATATGGATCAATGATTGGAGTGGATCCACTGAAGTCACTGACTTGGCCATGTACATGGTTTAAGGCCATTTAAGAGACAACTTATAGGCCAGATGTCTATAAAAGTGCTCTCATAGCAACTGTGGTTTGTTATGCAAGTATATATTTAGAGATTATTGACCCCCAAAGACCACAAAAGTTCCTTTGGAGCCATCACAGTTAACGATGCATTTATCTTACGGGAAAATTCCAGCACTGTCAGGCAGTCTATGGTGTCAGCATCAACATGGACAGTCTGCTTTTATGAAGATTCTTAATGCCACAGATGGGGATGGCTTCTTTAGTGCCACTGTGGTCTAATCATACCAAACCCCGCTAAGAGAGTCCTCAGTTTATGGATCACTAGCAATATTGATCAGCACAGCTCCTCTGGAAGAATTATCATTTATCATGTTGATATTACTCCTGCTGCCATCTATTGTATTTTAAGTTGCCACAATAGTAGAATAGCCTGGACTCCAGGTGAAAAAATAATCTAATTTTTCTTACATACTCTCCCCTTTCAGACAATGTGCCAAAGCGTTATGACAATTTATTGTAAGCAGTGGAACCCATCTAAGATGATCAATGCAAAATAAATCCTAAAACATATTTTTTCTGGTTTTTCTCGGGCCAAAAACTTTTAAATTCTCTAAATGATCTTTCCATTTCCATTTGAACTCTATACGTATGATACATACAGATGTTACTTGGGATTTTTCAGTTACACCACTTTCCAGAACTAAAAACAATCCATCTCTCTCTCATGGCATTCTGACATCTCACAAACAACAATGTTCTGAAGCCAGTATCAGCCACAGGTCTTTGGAAAGTGGCTTTTTAATTCCAGGATATCTTGTAGGGACATAGAGAGAGCAGCTGATTATCACCAGGCAGTTTTCCCCCATACTACATAATGCCAGATACCAGAATTCAGAATATTATGTAACATTCTATGCTTCTAATAGCTTCAGGTAAGCCAGAACAGAAAAAAAACCACAGTAATGGCTAGAGACTCAGCTGTACAGTCACCACCATCACCAATATTACTATTGGCAGGGCAGTGAGTGACCCCATGCCAAGCTCACTGGTACAGTAAGGATGCAAACAGGATTAAGAATGGAATACGTAAATCACCATTCTTATAAAGTAAGTGCATTGGATTATTACCTTATTCATATATGTATTTTACTTCTATTAATCCTCTTCCAAACTAAGGTGCATGTTCCTGAAGCACTATCATCATATATCCTATTACTATTTACTGTTTAACTCCACTGAGACTAATATAGTAGATTTAACACAGTGGACTTATCTCTATTTCTTATGTATAACAGGGATAATATTTTATAAATTATTAATATGCCTCTGAATGCATTCACCTTAGCTAGCCTAAGCATCCTTCTGCCTAGGAGGAAAATCTTGGCTCAGTACAGACGGAATGCAAAGAAAAAAAGCCTAAGTAATATTCAACTTCTGTAATTCAGAAATAGGATTTTGCAGAAAGACTACAGCCTTGCAAGCCTGCTACTATCTCCAGAGAGGGTTTTATAAATTTCTCAAGTCCTTCCTTGTATATACCAAGAGCCAAGCTTGTAGAACACAGCTCTTAGAGATGCCTAGTAGTGTACTCACGATACCCCTTCCACCAGAGTAAACTCAGAAGTGCGATGGGCTAAGGAAGAGGGATGTCTTGAGATTTACCTTTCCCAAGGTCTGGTTCGGGACCTTGCCAGGGAAAAGACCAGGGGAGAAACAGTGAGGTGGCTTTAACAAAGAGCGACGCAGAGGGGTCAGCCACCCAGACTAGGGTCAAGTGGGAGTTACAGCCAGACCTCGTGAGGCTCTTGAGCATCAGCAGGACCAAGCTAAGGCAGTTAGCCAGGTGATACCACTGGCTCTGACCGAGTGCACAAGTACAAAAGCCAGTGTACAAGTAACGACAGCCACAGACTTGAGCCACGACCGCCAGCACAAGTAGCAACAGGTGGGCATGGGATATCACCCCAGAGAGCAGCAGAGAGATGGACATCAACACACACACACAAACACCCTGCAGATAGTGGAACCAGAGGATAAACCTCCCAAAGATCTCAAGTCTTTCCTTTGGGTATGAGGTCACCAAAGCCATATCCTCCTTATGAACCATCATCATTGTAGAAAAAAACAGAAGGCACAAACTATCTGAGACTGGGTTTTTTTAATCAACAGACTGATCACTCCTTCTCACCTGAAAAGAGCTCAGGTTTAAGCAGCGGTCACTGGACAAAAATCATTTAATAAGAATCTATTTCAATAGTTCTTTAAAGGCAGGGATTACAAAACCCCAGCTGGCCCATCCATTTCCAGAAACATAAATTTGAATTCGCATAGCTTTAAGTGAAACTTGAACTTTCCATTTAGCTATTGACCTCACTACTTATAATCTCATAGCTGGTCCAGTGAGCTTATTTGTGCTACTTACCCTGGCCATGTAAGCAATAATTTTGTGATGGTCTGCTTTAAAAATTTTAAGATGATATAGGTCTGTTTCTTTCTGCTGAATTTACATGTTGGTAAGAAGGAACTCACAAATTAAGAAGTTTTTAAAATTAGATGAACATCAGATTTCTTGGACAGGACACAAAATGCACAAACCACAGAAGAAAAAAATTATACATTGGACTTCATCAAAAGTAAATATCCCTTTAGAGAAAGAAGAACAAAAAAACCCCAAAGCTAGCAGAAGGAAAGAAATCATAAAAATCAGATCAGAAATAAATGAAAAAGAAATGAAGGAAACGATAGCAAAGATCAATAAAACTAAAAGCTGGTTCTTTGAGAAGATAAACAAAATAGATAAACCACTAGCCAGACTCATCAAGAAAAAAAGGGAGAAGACTCAAATCAATAGAATTAGAAATGAAAAAGGAGAAGTAACAACTGACACTGCAGAAATAAAAAAAATCATGAGAGATTACTACAAGCAACTCTATGCCAATAAAATGGACAATCTGGAAGAAATGGACAAATTCTTAGAAATGCACAACCTGCCAAGACTGAATCAGGAAGAAATAGAAAATATGAACAGACCAGTCACAAGCACTGAAATTGAAACTTTGATTAAAAATCTTCCAACAAACAAAAGCCCAGGACCAGATGGCTTCACAGGTGAATTCTATCAAACGTTTAGAGAAGAGCTAACACCTATCCTTCTCAAACTCTTCCAAAATATAGCAGCGGGAGGAACACTCCCAAATTCCTTCTACGAGGCCACCATCACCTTGATACCAAAACCAGACAAGGATGTCACAAAGAAAGAAAACTACAGGCCAATATCACTGATGAACATAGATGCAAAAATCCTCAATAAAATACTAGCAAACAGAATCCATCAGCACATTAAAAGGATCATACACCATGATCAAGTGGGGTTTATTCCAGGAATGCAAGGATTCTTCAATATACGCAAATCTATCAATGTGATAAACCATATTAACAAATTGAAGGAGAAAAACTATATGATCATCTCAATAGATGCAGAGAAAGCTTTCGACAAAATTCAACACCCATTTATGAAAAAAAACCTGCAGAAAGTAGGCATAGAGGGAACTTTCCTCAACATAATAAAGGCCATATATGACAAGCCCACAGCGAACATCATCCTCAATGGTGAAAAACTGAAAGCATTTCCACTAAGATCAGGAACAAGACAAGGTTGCCCACTCTCACCACTCTTATTCAACATAGTTTTGGAAGTTTTAGCCACAGCAATCAGAGAAGAAAAGGAAATAAAAGGAATCCAAATCGGAAAAGAAGAAGTAAAGCTGTCACAGTTTGCTGATGACATGATACTATACATAGAGAATCCTAAAGATGCTACCAGAAAACTACTAGAGCTAATCAATGAATTTGGTAAAGTAGCAGGATACAAAATTAATGCACAGAAATCTCTGGCATTTCTATACACTAATGATGAAAAATCTGAAAGTGAAATCAAGAAAACACTCCCATTTACCATTGCAACAAAAAGAATAAAATATCTAGGAATAAACCTAACTAAGGAGACAAAAGACCTGTATGCAGAAAATTATAAGACACTGATGAAAGAAATTAAAGGTGATACAAATAGATGCAGAGATATACCATGTTCTTGGATGGGAAGAATCAACATTGTGAAAATGACTCTACTACCCAAAGCAATCTACAGATTCAGTGCAATCCCTATCAAACTACCACCGGCATTTTTCACAGAACTAGAACAAAAAATTTCGCAATTTGTATGGAAACACAAAAGACCCCGAATAGCCAAAGCAATCTTGAGAATGAAAAACGGAGCTGGAGGAATCAGGCTCCCTGACTTCAGACTATAATACAAAGCTACAGTAATCAAGACAGTATGGTACTGGCACAAAAACAGAAAGATAGATCAATGGAACAGGATAGAAAGCCCAGAGATAAACCCAAGCACATATGGACACCTTATCTTTGATAAAGGTGGCAGGAATGTACAGTGGAGAAAGGACAGCCTCTTCAATAAATGGTGCTGGGAAAACTGGACAGGTACATGTAAAAGTATGAGCTTAGATCACTCCCTAACACCATACACAAAAATTAAGCTCAAAATGGATTAAAGACCTAAATGTAAGGCCAGAAACTATCAAACTCTTAGAGGAAAACATAGGCAGAACACTCTATGACATAAATCACAGCAAGATCCTTTCTGACCCACCTCCTAGAGTAATGGAAATAAAAACAAAAATAAACAAATGGGACCTAATGAAACTTCAAAGCTTTTGGACAGCAAAGGAAACCATAAACAAGACCAAAAGACAAACCTCAGAATGGGAGAAAATATTTGCAAATGAAGCAACTGACAAAGGATTAATCTCCAAAATTTACAAGCAGCTCATGCAGCTCAATAACAAAAAAACAAACAATCCAATCCAAAAATGGGCAGAAGACCTAAATAGACATTTCTCCAAAGAAGATATACAGAATGCCAACAAACACATGAAAGAATGCTCAACATCATTAATCATTAGAGAAATGCAAATCAAAACTACCATGAGATATCATCTCACACCAGTCAGAATGGCCATCATCAAAAAATCTAGAAACAATAAATGTTGGAGAGGGTGTGGAGAAAAGGGAACACTCTTGCACTGCTGGTGGGAATGTGAATTGGTTCAGCCACTATGGAGAACAGTATGGAGGTTCCTTAAAAAACTACAAATAGAATTACCATATGACCCAGCAATCCCACTACTGGGCATATACCCTGAGAAAACCATAATTCAAAAAGAGTCATGTACCAAAATGTTCATTGCAGCTCTATTTACAATAGCCAGGACATGGAAACAACCTAAGCGCCCATCATCGGATGAATGGATAAAGAAGATGTGGCACATATACACAATGGAATATTACTCAGCCTTAAAAAGAAATGAAATTGAGCTATTTGTAATAAGGTGGATAGACCTAGAGTCTGTCATACAGAGTGAAGTAAGTCAGAAAGAAAAAGACAAATACCGTATGCTAACACATATATATGGAATTTAAGAAAAAAAAATGTCATGAAGAACCTAGGGGTAAGACAGGAATAAAGATGCAGACCTACTGGAGAACGGACTTGAGGATATGGGGAGGGGGAAGGGTGAGCTTTGACAGGGCGAGAGTCATGGACATATACACACTAACAAACATAGTAAGGTAGGTAGCTAGTGGGAAGCAGCCTCATGGCACAGGGATATTAGCTCGGTGCTTTGTGACAGCCTGGAGGGGTGAGATAGGGAGAGTGGGAGGGAGGGAGACGCAAGAGGGAAGACATATGGGAACATATGTATATGTATAACTGATTCACTTTGTTATAAAGCAGAAACTAACACACCATTGTAAAGCAATTATACCCCAATAAAGATGTTTAAAAAAAAAATGCCAAAATTCCAAGTACAATAATACACAATTTTGTTTTTCTAATGAAACTGTTTTCATCTGTTGCATTCTTCAGTGGTTTCAGGAAAGGGATATAACATTGTAAATCTCATACAGCAATACGTAGAGCCATATAAAAATCTTCAATGGTCATCAAAAAGTCATTAAATCCTTAGCTCACATAGGCATTAGCCACGAAAAGACATATTTCCAATTAGATATTCCCTTATTTATTTTCCATCCATTTTTAAATGGATGAGTCTTTACCTCAAGCATGAACACATTTCTTAAAAAAACAAACTAGTTTAGTTGGAGATTCATGAATTAGGAGTAAACATAAATATCTATACAGCTTTGGATACTCTCTCTAAATATTAATTTTTGTGGGTCTTAGGAGCACCTAATTCAATTCTGTTCAACTAGATAATTTTTGCAGCCATCCTGGTAAAATCATTTTGTTCATTTTTATTTAAGACTTCTTTTTTCCCCCATTCAACCTCAGGAAATGGGGTAAATTGATTTTGAAAACTCCAGAAGCATTTAGGCCATTTGTCACTTGGATTCATTCTCCTTTGTAGAGGATGAATACATCACATGATAAAAAGATCACATGCCTAACATTTCTAGTTAACGACGCTCCCAAGTCCTTTCTCTTCAAAATTTACCTCCGTTCCCTGTCATTGCTACAGTTGTGCAAAAGTTTCTCTGAGCATCAGAGAAAATGGGGGAGGAGATAGAGGTGAATTTGAAATAAGGGTATATACAAAGAGAGATACAATAAATGTAGTAAGAGGATGAATGCTGTTGTTTAGTGGTTTGATATGATTTCAGATCTATTTGTTCATGACAAAAATTGTTTTGATCTAAGAATACAGTTGTTTTTATAAGTAAAGTTGTTTCGATAAAAGTATTGAAGTTGTTGCGTCAGGATGTCATCATCAACATCTGCGGTTGCTGACAAGCACTCAGTAGTAGCTCAACTGCTGAGGGGCACCACCAGGGTCTTATCAATAAGAACATATGAAGAAGCAGCTATGGCAAGGGGACATTAGAGTATAAATACCCAGAGTGTGTGAGGACCATCTGAGAGTGTTTGGTCTGGGCAAGGTGACTCTTTGCTGATCTAAATAACTCTCTGAAGACTTTGGGGTATTGGCTCCTGCCTAGGAAGGTGGATCTCTGCTCAGCAGTGGTGAAAACCATGAAGCAGCCCCAGGGAAGGAGATTATCATGCTTGCCAGCCTCAGTGCCTTCATGTCCTAGCGATGTGCTCTACAACAAGAGATTGTCATCTTTGCGCTGGCAGCTGGACATCAGCTCTCAGTTGACTAAGCTCTCTCTCTCGAGAACCAGCTCATAGAAATGTTAGGGAGTCATTGACTGAAACCTTGACCAGGCATGATGATAACCTCTTGCCTGAGTTGTCTTGCAACAGGAGGTCTCGATGAAGAATGTGGTGCTGCCACCAAAAACTAACCAGGAATATTCGGGAGGGGCCAAAGGAAGGAGGACATGCCAACCCATAGTATGTCTTGTAAAACTAACCTGGAAGAATTTGGGAGGGGCTAAAAGAAGGAGGGAGGAGACGACATATCCTGCCCACCTCCCAGAAGCCCTCATGCTGGAATCCATCTTGGCTGAGAGATGTGAATGCCACCAGGGAAGACTCTTAGTTAGATCAAATATGGGCCATGCAAGATGATTGTCCAGAGATAACCCGGAAACTAATCCCATTACCATAAAACCTGAGACCACAGGCCACGTAGCAGAGCAGTTCTTCTGGGTTCCTTTACCTTGTTGCTCTCTGCCTGTGTGCCCATTTCCAATACAGTCTTTTGCTTTGTCAGTACATGTGTCTCCTTGGACAATTCATTTGGGAGTGTTAGACAAAAGCCCACTCTAGGCCCTGGAAGGGGTCCCCCTTCCTGCAACAGAAAGGTACACCACAACTAAATTTGGACTTTATTCCTTTCATCGTGCCCTTTGCCTGGAACAATAGTGTAATTAATCAGTCATTGGTTTGGAGTATGCTATTTCTTTATTGGCTTATTAAAGGACATTATCTTGTATGCTATTGGCTTGTGAAATTATAATTCCCACAGTAGACCTGTGTTAAATAAAATATTGGCAAAGATAATCTCAGTCTCTGAGCATAATTTACCTTGAAACAAACAAAAAAAAAAGTAAATATCCCTGTTCATCAAGGGACTCCATTAAGAAAATGAATAAACAAGCCACAACTGGGGGAAAACATTCACAAGGTATATATCTGATAAATAACTCATATCTACGATATATTGGGATGGCCGAAAAGTTTGTTCGGGTTTTTATAGAAGATCTTACAGAAAAACCCGAACGAACTTTTTGGCCAACCCAATACGAAGAAATTCTATGAGAACCAACAATAAAAAGATTTTTATTTTAAATGGACAGAACAATTGAGCAGATATTTCACAAAAAGAAATAACTGAATAGTATATTATGCTATAGCAGGAAAATGCAAATTAAATCCAAAATGAGATACCTGTTCATACCCACAAAACTGGCTAAAATCAAAAAGACTACAAAAACAAATGTTGGTAAGGGTGTGGAGCATTTCTATAGGAGCACAGAGTGATACAAAACAGTACAACCGGGCTTCCCTGGTGGCGCAGTGGTTGAGAGTCCGCCTGCCAATGCAGGGGACGCGGGTTCGTGCTCCGGTCCGGGAAGATCCCACATGCTGCAGAGCGGCTGGGCCCGTGAGCCATGGCCACTGAGCCTGCGCGTCCGGAGCCTGTGCTCCACAACGGGAGAGGCCACAGCAGTGAGAGGCCCGTGTACCGCAAAAAAAAAAAAAAAAAAATATATATATATATATATATATAGGCAAACTTCATCTATCACATAAGAAATCAGAGCATAGTTGTGGGGGACGGAGTGGAAGACAGACTGCAAAGGAGCCCAGGGAACTTTATGGGGGAATGGCAATGTTCTATACCTTGTTCTGGATGGTACACACACAATTGTATACAATTATCAAACCATATCAAACTAAGTACTCAAGATTTATACA
Source organism: Phocoena phocoena (assembly GCF_963924675.1). Lineage (NCBI taxonomy): Eukaryota > Metazoa > Chordata > Mammalia > Artiodactyla > Phocoenidae > Phocoena > Phocoena phocoena. The sequence goes on along the minus strand of NC_089229.1, from coordinate 67,403,553 downwards.
TTCAACTGTATGTTAATTGTGTCTCAATGAAAATATATATTTATAGACCAACACAGTTCCATAGGGAATAATGATCATATTGAGAGACAGAACTACTAACTTAGTAGTCCTGAAAAAGATTTTTTAATTATTATTTTTTATGACAATTAAAAAAAACGCAGACATAAATAATTCCAACAACATAAAAAAGGAACTAAGTAGGAAGGGAAGTCTCTGTGCAAGTGGAAAAGTGTAAGAGACTGAGTGACAAGGATGTCTATTCTGTGCACTTGGTCATTTTCTTAATGGTATCAGGAGAGTCATTTCAAAAATACTTTAATTTGCTCTAAAACCATAATATATTCATGGTTTTGTTAATAAATTGTAATTAAAGATTATTTTTTATAATATTATTTTTGAAGATTACATTTAATTAGAGAGTGAGGCTTCTCTCATCAAAGAAAGAGGGTATCGATACAAAATCATAATTTTTTCTTCTGTAAAAAATTAATATTGGAGGTGTACACGAAAACAATGGAGTACAGCTCATTGAAAAAAGCAAATTTATGAAACAAGTTTCTCACAGTTCTTGCAAAATTTAGCAACTTGAAGTATATGATAAACAGTAATAAAATGAATAGTTTGAAACAATAGGGACTTGTAACATAGCCCTGGCAACACCGTTAAATGGAGCCCATAGGGACTGTATAAACCTTTGGCAACAACGACAACAATGTAGATGTTAATGAAAGAGAACAGCCAAAGAGATCAGGGAGGAGAAAGTGTAATTTAGGAAGAAGGTGGTGAATCCAGATGAAGGGATTAGATGAAACAGACAAATACGGTTTTGCACTTGGGGGTTATCCAGAGGCTCTGGGAGCCTAATAATCTTACATACAGTATGCTTAAAATACCTATATTGTAGGTACCTATTTATATAATTATGAATAAGATTCGGCTAGAATGCTATCCATATTGTATTAATCAAGTAATTCATCATTCCCTTTTTTGTTCAAAGAATTAGCAAGAGAACCCTAAACAGTTATTGTTTATAATAGAAATACCTTAATCCATCTGGGTCAGCACATTACTGTCAGCACATAACCCAGTCAGAAGGATCTGACTGGGTTAGTCTGACAAACTCACACACCCACCACCATAAATCAAGAGGAGTAAAGAATCCACATTCATAAATAAATATTAATGGTAAACCTCAGGAAAAATTTGGTAAGGGATTTTGTAAAGTCATTTCTATGCATTTTCTATAAGAAAAATACTGAAACATTAAATGGACTAAAACGCCAGACAAGTCCAAATTTGGGGGTTTTTTGCTTATGATTGCATGTCAATAACAATATATGTACATATTAAAAAAAGATAACCAACCACTGTTAGTTCATGGTAATACCAAACAGAATGATATAAAGTCAAGTATTATCTATCTTTTTTTCAGTCTTTTTTAGCATCCTGCTAAATCTTCAATTTTCACCAGCAATTTGTTTATTTACTGCTATAGCTACAGACAGAATTAACCTATAGCTCCAAAGATATAGTGCTTTCAAAATCAAAATGCAAAAAAGCTTCACGGGTCTATCTGGAGGACTGAATAGTGGCTAACACTTGTTATAAACCCCATTCCTCCTACAGAGGGAGGATGCGCCATGTGAAAAATGGCCTATTTCAGTTCCAAATGTTGGCAGCAATCTGTACCAGTGAGACCCAATTCCAGAGCCAGCAGTACCCAGGTCTTTTCACGCATCACATACTGACAGCTGAATCTGCTTGCGGTATCTTATGCCATACAGTGTTCTTCCTCAGTACCTACATGCCACAAAGACGGATTTTGTCCTTCAAAAACATTTGATCTTTTCTTCGAAAGTGCACTCCGTTCTACTTTCTCTAATTAAAAATAAGTCTCTCTGCAGCAAGAATGTAGAACATTCATTCTACACTTCCCATCGTCCTCTCTCATATTTTTATAGATTTATTTTACGAGTTCTCTCCATTTAATCCACTAAAATCTAAATGTATTAACTGTCCAATGGTCATCAATATCAACAGAGCATTTGATTTACTATTTTTCCTTGAATAGAGAGCTTGTACCTGAAATTCCACATCTCAGTTTAATGATTTGAACACTTCCTTCTGTGGAGTTATATCCCAACATACACTGTTGGAAAAAAAAAATAACAAATTATATTTTCCTTACCTACTTCTTCTACTAAGATAGTGTGGAAAGAAAACGAAGCCTCCGGGACTTCCCTGGTGGTGCAGTGGTTAAGAATTCACCTGCCAATGCAGGGGACACGGGTTCGAGCCCTGGTCCGGGAATATCCCACATGCTGCGGAGCAACTAAGCCCGTGAGCCACAACTACTGAGCCTGTGCTCTAGAGCCCACAAGCCACAACTACTGAAGCCCGTGTGTCTAGAGCCTGTGCTCCTCAACAAGAGAAGCCACCGCAATGAGATGCCCACGCACCACAACGAAGAGTAGCCCCCACTTACCGCAACTAGAGAAAAGCTCTGGCGCAGTAATGAAGACCCAACACAGCCAAAAATAAATAAATAACTAAATTTATAATAAAAAAAAAAAAGGAAAACGAACCCTCCGATATCTCCCAGTAGTACATATTTGTTGCATGGTTATATAATGACTTCAGAAAGTCTAAAAAGAGGTAGTTCTGCATTTGCACCTCTATTCTGTTTTCTTCCCATGAGAGAAAAGCTTTGTTACACACAGATGGCTACAGTTTAAACATTCCCTCTAGTTTCTTCATGACAGCTAGGATAGTGTTTACTTAAAAGCAGGCCTTTTCTAGTCTGATGCCTGTGTAATTAACATCAGTCCCAGAAAGTTTCAGAAATAAGACTGAGCCTGCAACTTTCCACAGCCTATCTGGCCTTTCCCCAACTTCACCCTCTGACTTTGCTAATTTGCTGACCAAAATAACAAAAAGTAATCATCCATTAAATAGGTGGGTTCTCCCCACTGGACACTTTCCTGCCTGCTCAATGATTCACAGAGTGAACACTCATTTTTTTTCCATTAGTCTCTGAAACATGTTCTAATTTGGAAGTGTGTTATCAAAGAACAATTTAAATTACACTATTGTCACTGGAAATGCAACTCAATTATTAAAAAGTAGACCCACAGCAGCAAAAGGATGAAAAGTACCATGAGATACTTTGTTGTACAGAGGCATCTATGATAAGGCTAATGAAATTTTTGCAGCAACTTGAAAAAAATTGACCTCTGCATCAGAGTCAGTGTTCCAAGGTGAGTAGCAGTAAATACACATTTATTCTGAGTTCTTTTCTTTCCCTTTATAGGCCTGATTTCTTGCAAATTCCCATACTGCAACTTAACATTCCAACTCAAGCGCTTATATCCAATTCATTTCAACCTCAAAAAATTCTTAATTTTAACCCATAATAGCCTATGAAAAGTATAATTTAAAACAATGTCCTGTCTCTTCAGGACTACTGTTTATCACAGAAATTAGTGATGAACTTCAGGAAGAATTTAGTAAGGGTTATGGTAAAGGCAACTCAGATTTGAGTTTGAAATGTTAAAAGTCCAATTAAATTGAGTTCCAACTTCTGACCCTCGAATTTTAAGTTAAAGAAATTTGGTAAAGTCATGTCCACATGTTTTCTTTCAGAATAGTAATGAAACATGAAGTGTCCTAAAACCCCAGACAAGCCCAAGTTTGGATTCTTTGGTCTCAAATTTGGATGCAACACTCCCACCTTTGAGACATCTTAAAGCAAATCTCCCCTTTACTTGGGGTATGATGTTTCCTCTCCTGTAGTGAAAAATCTCCTTGTTTTCATTTGAAAGGCAAAAACAGAAAGCCTAGAGTCACAGTGCTTTTCTAAGATGTTTGAATTAAATTATCTATTAAGTATCCTATAAAAATTCAGTCTGAACATCAGGGGATAGGAAGTCTTAACAGAAGCAAAGTATTTACATTTCAACTGAACTTTTGAAAATGTCTCAGAAGGAAGAACAAACATGAATGATGGTAACATAAAATAAGCTGCCTCTCAGGAGTACTCAAACACTTTAAACAAATCTGTATTTATAGTATAATTAGCAATTTGATGAAATGTAGTAAGAATACACCAAAGTATATCAGTGAACATGTCCTCCTCCAAAATCAACAGGCTCTCAGGAAACATCCAGGTTCAACATTGAGTTACTAGGAGCACTGCCTCTCATTGGTAGCATGCAGCAACCGTTTTTATGTGTCTTTTTTTTTTTTAACAATCTGTTAGTCTCCAGGAAGAACTCTGCTCAGTTACAAGTATATGTCAACACACACAACTCATAGTGAGGATGTTCAGCTACCAATTACTGCCGGAAATTTAAATGAGTTCTAAAAATATAGGTTATATTCTGCTCTAAAATACTTAATCTATTTGGCACTTTTTCTGGAACATTTAATGGTCCACCAGTACAATGTGTTAGACTATAAGAACATAGAATTAGACATACTGCTTGCCTAGGGGATTCTCCATTTAAATAGACAAGCAAAATAGATTAAACACTAAGACACCAGTGAATGGAAGAAATAAAGTGAATCACTACCATTAAGAAGGAATATTCATATGACACAAATGAACCTATCTACGAAACAGAAACAGACTCACAGGCATAGAGAACAGACTTGTGGTTGCCAGGAGGCATGGGGGTGGAGGGAGGGATGGATTGGGAGTTTGGGGTTAGCACACACAAACTATTATATATAGAATAGATAAACCACAAGGTCCTACTGTGTAACACAGGGAACTATACTCAATATCCTGTGATAAACCATAATGGAAAAGAATATAAAAAAGAATGTTCATATATATATAACTGAATCACTTTGCTGTACAGCAGAATTAACACAGCATTGTAAATCAACTATATTTCAATTTTTAAAAAGAAGGAATATTTATAAATCAGATACAAAATGCACAGCACAGGAGTAAATGACAGAATATCTCTCAGTAGCAAACTTCAGAGTACTAGAACTTCAAGATGCTTTTTAAAAGGGAACTGTTATGAAGAGAGAGTCAAGGATTGTCAGACAGATGAAAAAGAAGATGCCCTGGACACCTGTAGTTACAATAAAAAGTTAATTAAAAGGGAAAAGATAGTAATTCACTTTTAGCTGGAACTAAAGTAACCTTAGAAATCATTTAGTCCTAATCCCCACCCCACACCCATTGAAACATCTTCCCTGAAATAGGTCATTTAATCTCTATTTGAGTATTATTAGAAGCATGTTTATTGGATGGATGGATGGACAGATGGATGGATAAATATCGCTTAAAATAAGCCTCTTAATTTTTGAATTTATTTGTTGAAAATGCTTTTCTTACGTTGACTCCAAAATTTCCTCTTCCTAACTTCCTTTGCAGATCCTAGTTTTGCCCTCTATAACAGTTCTGCCCAGTAGAAGAAGTAGGAGAGCCACAAATGTGAGTCACATAAATAATTTTAAGTTTCTATTAGCCACATTTCAAAATAAAGGAACAGGTGATTTTCATTTTAATAATGTACGTATTTGACCAAATACATCCAAAATATTATTACAACATATAATCAACATTAAAATATTGAGATTTTACATTATTTTTGTAGACTGTCTTCAGAGCCCCATGTGTATTTTGACACTTACACTGCATCTCAGTCTGTACGAGGCACAAGTGCTCAAGAACCACATGTGGTCAGTGGCTGCTATATTGGACAGCTTAGTTCTAGACAGTGGTTCACAAATTTGGCTGAACATCAAAATCACAGGAAGATTTTTCAAACTATAGATTCCTAGGATTCACCCCCCAGAAATACAAACTTAGTTAGTTTAGGAAGGCCAGAGAGTATTTTTAACAAGGCAGTCAATTAACCACTGATCATCAGGCTGACATTTGGGCATTACTGCTCTAGAACAACACAAAATAAACCTAAGCCCTCCTGTACATGACTGTCCTTCAATTATCTGAAATATAGGGTCCTATCTCCAGTGTCTTTTATTCTCCAGGCTAAAAATTCCCAACTCTTTCACCTGTTCCTCATCTGACATGGTTTCCAAACCGTTCAATTCTCCAGTTGCTGTCCTCTGGATACACTCCAGTCTGTCTGCTTGATTTGCAATAGTGGAAAAGTACCATAGCATAGATAACCCAAATCAATCCCATCTGCCTTGGAAATCTTTCTTAGTACGTTCATATGAATATGAGTGTCTCTGCTAAATGGTGAATTCACAATACTTCAAAGTAAAATTTTAACAAGTGTTCACGATGTCCAGGTTCTTCACCATGCTGCTGTTTCCTCTGTGGCACACTTCATCTTGGGATAGAGAAGAGCTCTCTCAGAATAATTCAGAGACTAAGTTAAGCAGAGCTACCTTTTTTCAATGCCTCTCAACCCTCTTACCTTTTCTTACTGGAGAAGAACGTAGGTGTTTGGATCTAGTACAAGAGTTCTTCAGCCTTCTTTAAAGTTACATAAATATAAGATATAATAATGTCACCAAAAACAATCAGATTAAAAACAAACAATCATGACTAAATGGACTCAATTCAACATTACAAATATTCACTTACTGATGGTTTACTGAGCATATCATGTGTGCCACCACAATAGGCCAGGAGGCCACAAGGAGCAAGGCAGAGTCCCAAGCCTCAAGGAGATCGCAATCTAGTTAGCAAGACAAGTAGATTCAAGTGACAAATATTTATGGAGTTCTTACTATACGCTAGGCACTTGGGTGATATATTAGTTAATAAAACATCCAAGAAGCCCTGCTCTATGGAGCTTACTCTCCAGAGAGAAGAAAGAGAATAAACAATTCAAATGATAAATAAGTGCGTTACATAGCATGTTAGATGGTAAATGTTATGGAAATTAACAGATCAGAATAAAGGGTATCAAGAATACTTGTGGGGTAAAAGACAAGTTGAAATTTTACTCAGTGGTCAGGGTAGGCCTCATTAACAAACTGATACTTGAGAAAACATCTGAAGAAAGTTAGTGGGAAAACATGTAGACATCTGGGAGAGTAGGATTCCAGGCATTACAAATAGCCAGGGCAAAGGCCCTGAGTCAAGAGAGTGCCAGGCCTATTGAAGGAACGGGAAGGACAGTAGGGTTAAAGCCAACAGCAGGGCAGAAAGCCGCAAAGTAGGCCAGAAAGTAATGCGGTGGGGTGGCAGTGTTCATGTAGGTCTTTGTAGGGCATAATGAGAACTTTATTTTTGACTCTGAGTGAAATGGGGAACCGTTGAATGTTTGGGGCAAAGCAGTGACACGATGTGAATTATGTTTTGCAAAGATCACTCAACAAGTATGTTGAGAACAGACTGCAGGGGGGCAAAAGGGTAAACAGGAAGACTGCTTAGGAGGCTATTGCAATAATACAGGCAAAAGATGACGATGGTGGGCTTCCCTGGTGGCGCAGTGGTTGAGAGTCCCGCCTGCCGATGCAGGGGACACGGCTTCGGTCCCCGGTCCGGGAAGATCCCACATGCCGCGGAGCAGCTGGGCCCGGGAGCCATGGCCGCTGAGCCTGCGCGTCCGGAGCCTGTGCTCCGCAACGAGAGAGGCCACAACAGTGAGAGGCCCGCGTACAGCAAAAAAAAAAAAAAAAAAAAAAATGACGATGGTGTGGATCGGGGAAGTAGCAGCAAGGAAAATAAAAGTGGTCAGAGTTTTTATGTTAAAAAGAAAACCCTAGCTATAATACAGCGAGGTGGTTGTTTCAGTAAAGAAAGCTTAGAGAACACAGAAGAAGAAACAACAATTCTACCAAGGAAAGATTAGTATCTTAGGTGAGTCCTGAATAATATGTAAAAGTTCACCAGGAAAAAGGAAGAGGAAAAACAATGCAGAGAAGGAACTGGCACAGAGTTTTTAGTGGCCAGGAAAAGTATATGGCATGATCCTTTCCCTGGGGAACTTACAGTCTCAACAGAGAGACAAGACAGTACATCACTTAAGACCAGAGTCCCAGGTGCCACTGGAATGAAAACTGGCAAAGGGACTATAGAGAGAAACAATCATGCCAGCAAGATATTCAAGAAAAGCCAAAGAGGGAAGAGATTTGGGAACATATGTATATGTATAACTGATTCACTTTGTTATAAAGCAGAAACTAACACACCATTGTAAAGCAATTATACCCCAATAAAGATGTTAAAAAAAAAAAAAAGAAAAAGAAAAGCCAAAGATGTAGCAGGAAATGTAGGGAAAGTGATTCTGATTCAGAAAGGACCCAAAGGACCACCCCCAAAGGTTCTGTCAACATTACCCTGGCCCCTAAACCACCATTCAAGGTTCCCTGGAATCTTATCCTCTACCACCAGCTCCCACCAACAGACCAAGCTGGTACCTTGTCAGGGAAAGCCAAGGTGACCCAGACAGAGCCAGGGAGAACAACTGTGTTGTTGTTCAGAACTTCTAATACTTCTCCCCACAATACATGACTCAAAATCTAAGCTAAACCTTTAATACACTTAAAAAGTAATGTGTGTTGGGGTGACTGTAGAGGAACTATGTTCTGAATCTTCTTTTGCTGGTTTTCTCTATGCCCCCCCCCAACTTCTGAACAGTGGCAGATTTTACCCCTTCCTCTCCAAACTGACCGTTTGTTCTAATTTCTCTCTACCTAAAACCGCATGTCCTCTTCTCCCAAGTAAAGCCCAAACAACAAAAATAGAACAGGAGATGCTTCAGGGACAGTTTCTCCCCCACTCCACTCTACCTTCACCTTCATCCCTGCATCACGTGAAAGTCACCTTAGGTTAGCTAGTAAATGCCATACACAGTTTTATTCATATAATCTACACATCAACTCTAAGAAATAGTACTGTCATTATCTCAATTGAAGCAGAGATACGTTAAACAACAAATTCAAGTTCACACTAGTGAACAAAGGAACCAAAATTTGAACCCAAGATACCTAGCTCTGGAGTCCATATTCCTAATGACTACTGCACATCAATTTGAACTTGGAATTGTCTCCATCATTTCTTCCCTTTGTCTAGACAGGTAGAGTGTGACCTTCCAAGCACTGGTTTGTTGTCCACATTCTAAATCTTCTCTTTGAAGGGAGAGACACCTGGTTGTCTGGGTTCCCCATCCCTTCCCCAGAATGAAGGCTGTCAGGAGGGTTGCCATCAAGAACAACTCAGCAAATACTTGTCCAAGGGCCCGTGTCCAGTTCCTGGCAGCAGCCCTAATGGGAAAGGGAAGAGCTGTGCTCCACTTTTCTTCCCATCTATTCTCTCCCTAATTCTTCTTAATTACAGTAGTTTATATCTGAGTTTCAACATATGTGAAGCAAAAGTTACCATAACAAAAATTATCCCCTAAAAAATGAGTTTCCACATGACTGGCATCTCTCTTCAATGTCAATTCTAAACTAAGACTAGCAAAAGATGAAAAGTTTCATAAAATTGATAAAAACAATGTAAGAGGAATGCTCAAATGACACACAAAGGCACTAACTTATGACGATCTTATATAGGTAGATAAATTTTTAACATGAAAAATAAAAATTTGACCAAAATGATAAATACCTCAAAATAAATGATTTCTTATTATTAAAAGGTTAAGAGATAGTCCTCAGATATTTTTGCAAAAATAAGCAAACAGAAAACCCCAACACTTGATTTTATTCACTTGTTCTTATAACTGACTAATAGTTAAATGATCACCTACATTTTGTCAAATGTAGACTAGGACAAATGATTGTCACAGTTTCTAGCTTCTTTAACATAAAGTCCCAAATTTACTTTTTCACTATTTACAATTAAACTTTGGTTCCTGCTTTACCTCCTGTAATAACTTACGTAGACATCTTCTTTCCTCTATTATACTGTATGTATGTCCTATCCTTATACATAATAGCAGTGCAATAAATATTTGTTAAATTGAATTAAAGTAAAATCAACAGGAGACATCACACCATAAGGCCTTAATATCTAATACCAAAGTTACCAGATAGCATACAGACAATAATTATCTGAATTATGGACAGATAATAACAAGAACTCAGAAAAGGATAGGTGTCTGCAAGAATGGGGTCTGGGACCAGCATGAGGTGAATGAGCTAGTGGGAGATGGAATGAAGCCACAGAAAGGCCCTTCACTTCAGCTATTATCCAGGGTGCGCTTTAGCCATGACATTTGAGATCATTCACCAGTCAGAGCCTGTCAAGACTGCTCCAGCTTCTCCCAAATCAAACCTAGTTGGCATCCTACAGATACCCCTGTCCCGTTGCGGAGCACAGGCTCTGGATGCGCAGGCCCAGCGGCCATGGCTCACGGGCCCAGCCGCTCCGCGGCGTGTGGGATCTTCCCGGACCGGGGCACGAAGCCGTGTCCCCTGCATTGACAGGCGGACTCTCAACCACTGCGCCACCAGGGAAGCCCACCCCTGGCACTTTTGATAAAGAACTCTAGTAATTCTTGCCCCTGTCCATAATTCTGACTACCATACTTACTGAGTGCCAAACACCATGCTAAGTGCTATCCATTCTACTTCCAAAACATGCATGCTTTCTAATTTTCCCCCTCAACCTCTGGATGAACCTTTTCGGGGAAGAAGGGGTGCATTTTTGAAAAATAAGCACAATTGAAAAAACCCACAACTTGATTTTACTCTGTTTGTCCTCAGAATGATGGAGAGAATCCCTTAAAGACTCATCATTTAGTATGAAGACTCTGAATTTACACTTAAAAAACTTTTAAGTCCCAAATGACTAAGATAACTTTAACTGACTAGTTCAAGTTTCCAACCACTGAACAAATTTATTCTCATGGATAGTAGAAGGAGGGCTCAAAAGAAAGTGTAATTCAGTTACAAAATAAATTAACATTTAACACATACAGCAGTTTCCTATCCCTGCTGTAGCAAATCACCACAAACTTAATGGCTAAGTCAATGCAAATTTATTATCTCGCAGTTCTAGAGGTTCAGAAGTCCAAAATGAATCCCACTGGGCTAAAATCAAGGTGTCTGTGAGGCTGAGATCCTCCTGGAGGTTCTAGGGGAAAATCCATTTCCTCACTTTTTACAGCTTCTAGAAGCTGCCCACATTCCTTGGCTCAAGACCACCTTCCAAGTGCAAAGTCAGCAAGGACCAATCAAGTCTTTCTCATGTTACATTACACTGACACTGACTCTTCTACCTCCCTCCTCCATATTTAAAGGAGTGCCATGGCCATGGCCCTGGGTACATGGCCCTGTGGGCAGCCCCCGAGTGATTCCATAAAGTCCACCCAAATAATCCCAAATAATCTCCATATTTTAAAGTCCACTGATTAGCAACCTTAATTCCTTCAGCAACTTTAATCCCCCCTTGCCCCGTAACATAACATATTTACAGGTTCTCAGGATTTAGTATGTGGACAGTTGGAGGACCATTATCCAGCCTACCATAATCTGTCCTTCAGCAAGATTTATAACCATCTCACAGGCAAAACACATTTACTCTATCCCAAAGTCTCCCAAAGTCTCAACCCATTAGAATATCAACCCAAAGTTTAAAATCTGGTCTAAATCTTATCAATTCAAAAGCCCTAAATCTCATCATCTAAATCAGGTATAAATGAGACTTTGGGGGCTTCCCTGGTGGCGCAGTGGTTGAGAGCCCACCTGCCAATGCAGGGGACATGGGTTCGTGCCCCAGTCCAGGAAGATCCCACATGCCGCGGAGCGGCTGGGCCCGTGAGCCATGGCCGCTGAGCCTGCACGTACAGAGCCTGTGCTCCGCAATGGGAGAGGCCACAACAGTGAAAGGCCCGCGTATCACAAAAAAAAAAAAGAGACTTTGGGTATTATCCATCCTGGGACACAATTTCTGTCATCTGTAAACCTGTAAAACTCAAGAAACAAGTTAACTGCTCCCCAAATAAAATGGTGGGATAGAAGTAGGATAACAGTTATAGACATCCACATTCAAAAAGGGAGAAAATAGAAGTTAAATAAATTAGACACCAGATCCATGCAATTTTGAAATCCAGCCAGGTAAACTGCATTTGGTTTTAAGATCTGCGAATAATCCTCTGTGATTCTTGGCTCCACCCTCTAGGCTCTGAGCTCTGTCTTCTGGGCTCTCAGTTCTGCCCATGAAAGGTGGCACATGTTTGCAGCTGAGTAACTTAACCAGCCTATTTCTTGCTTGTAGAATTTTGGGGACCCAACAACCTTCTTTCATTACATCTTCTCACTTGCCCTTTCAGGTTAAGCCAGGAGTGTTATTGCTGGTATGGTTTTCTCAAGAACCTTGTGGGTCTCCCACATGCGTCATAGAGATTTACTCCATTAAACAACAGGCTCCTCCACAAATATTTCCTGGATAAATCCATCTCTATTACAGGTTTCTACTGAGTTGTCTGAGGGAATACATGAGTCACACGTTCAATTTCCTCAAAGTGCCCTCTATGTGACTGAATACTCTGACCTTACTTCTAAGGCACCAGCAAAAGGTTTTTAGACCACACTATTGGCTTTCTCTCCTGAGTAGGCTTTCCTGCCAGTGAATCTCCTAATTTTAGCATATTTTGCAATCTGGATATGTTAAGAATTTCTCAAATACCAAGTTCTGCTTCCTTTTTTGCCTAACAGTTCTTCTCTCAATCTATCTCTCTCCTTTCACATTTTACTATAAGCAGCAAGAAAAAGCCAGGCTGCACCTTTAAAACTTTGCATATATATCACCTCAGCTACATATATAAACTCATGTTTACAAGTCTTGCTTTCTACATAACTGCAGGGCAGAATTCAGCTAAGCTTTCTGCCACTATATAACAAGGATATTCTTTCCTCTAGTTTCAAATAACATGTTCCTGATTTCTATCTGAGCCCTCACTAGCATTGCCTTTAATGTCCATATTTCTACAAATAGTCTGTTCATGACAGTTCAGGTATTCTCAAAGGTGATTTGGGTTTTGTTTACCATGTTCCATCTTCTTCTGAATCTTCACTAGTAGAATCACCAATGTCCATATTTCTACTAACAGTCTATTCAAGGCAATCTAGCCTTTTTTATCATGTCCCTCAAAATTCTTCCAGCTTATGCCTATTGCCCAATTTCAAAGCCACTTCCACAGTTTTAGGTATTTCTCACAGCATCCCCACTTCCATGAATCAAAATCTGTATTAGTTTCCTATTGCTGCTGTAACAAATCACCACACACATAACTGGCTTAAATCAACACAAATTTATTATCTCACATCTCTGGAGGTCAGAAGTTCAAATTGGATCTCACTGGGCTAAAATCAAGGTGTCAGCTATGCTGTGTTCCTTCTGGACACACTAAATGAAAATCTGTTTTCTTGCTTTTCTAAATTCTGGAGACTGCCCACATGCTTTGGCCGTGGCCCACTTTTATCTTCAAAGCCAGCAATGAATGGCAGGTCTAGTCATTCTTCTTTGCCTCACTCTGACACTGACTCTTCTACATCCCTCTTCCAGATTTAAAGGACCTTTGTGATTACATGAGGCCTACCCAGATCATCCAAGATTTGCAACCTTAATTCCCCCTTGACATGTAACACAACATATTCTCCGTTCCTAGGCTTAGGGACTTTGAGGGACTATTATTCTGCCCACCACAGTATATACTGTATAATGATAAATTTTCAATTCTTCTGTATAAATATGATCTACTGTGTAAACTGATCCGTGCTTTCTTTGTTTGCTTCATTTCATATCATAACACTTACATTTCCACTACTCTGGATTTCTTCCATTTTCTCAAGTGCACCATGCTCATTTCAGGTCAGGATCTTTGCTCATGCTATCTCCTTTGCCTGTGTTACTCTTCCTTTCTGAATCCCCACAGCTCCTCTTCCCCAGACTACTCTTATGTATCCTTTGGCTATCAGTGTAAATGACTCTCCTTCAAAGACAGTTTCCTTGATCCTGTGACTCCCTAAACAAGAACGTAGATTCCCATTACATCCTTAGCTTCTCTTCATATCATTTATCTTAACAGTGATGAAATTATTATCTGTGTAATTGTTTGTTTAATGACTATTTTTAAGGCACTATGAAAGTAAAGTTCTAACTTCATTTGTTATCGGCCTAACACCTAGCAGAATAGGTGCACAAAAAAATTCTTCATAACATTAATTTTATAATTTAGGGTACTGAAGCTCATAGAAATTAAGTAACTTCACCATAGAAACACAACTAATGAAATTCCACTTGGGTCTAACTGGTTTCAAAGCCCATCTCTTCAAAGCCCATAGTCATTGTGTTATTCTATTCTAATGCGGCATCAAAATGACCATTGTCTCTAAGTCCACAGATACTCTCTGATCTTCATACTGAAGAAGAGTACTACTCACTGCCACCTCACTTTCCTTAATGCAGTTACCGTTGCCTAGTCAAGCCAATGACTCACCACCAAATGCCCATTTTCATTCCTGTTTTCAAATACTGGCATAAGGTAGACTTGTGAACATTTTTTTTCCTTTAACATCTTAAAGTTCTTTAAAAATAATTACTAAATATTTATTTCCCAATGACCAACTCGGGGAAAAAAATGCTTTGATTTTATCTACTTCCCTCGTGGGGATTAGTGACATTATAAAATCTGTGAACGCCTTAGAAGAAACTTTATTAAACCAACAGAGGAAACTATCTAGTTTGGGAACCTGGCCAGACAAAACGTTAAAACCAAAGATCTAAAAATCATGTTAGAAAGTCCTAGAACTATACTTCTGTATTCTCTTCTCATTCTTGGTGTCTCATGTATAAACAGGAAAGATTATTATAATCATTATCTTGAAGAATATTCCCTAGACTTTAAACAAGGTTGGTAGAATTCTATTTATAATTGCACTAGCCCTTAACATTTCAGAATTCTTTACCACCTTTCATAGGTCTTTTGACTGTCAGAACCTGGTCCTCTATTTTTTAAAACCATAAGTGTATTTTTGTGTCTATCAGTCAGACTGTAGCTAGAAATACATGGAAGATCTTGATATAGACTCCAAACTGTTGCCTGGTCACTTTTTTCTTTTGAAAAATATAATTGGCACAGATCAAAAGCCACATGTATCAAAAGATGATCTAATTTAGCATCTTATTACTTCAATTCCCAAAGCAACTGTAAACCAAATTTCAACAACAACAAAACAATTTTAGTGATGCTATATATGACAAAAATCAGGTATGACTTTGAAATACATTTCTACTTGCTTTCATTATACATATGTAATAAATATAATAGTTATTAAGTAATAGTAGATTCTTAGTGCACAATAATTTACAAAAACTAGTTTCTAAAAGTACTGAATTATAAGCATATTTAAAAAACAATAAAGAGAAGAATGAACTAGCTAAATGGAGAAGCAATATTAAATGAGCAAAAATCATTGGGAAATTGTATGTTGAGATTTCTTTAATTTAAAGATAAGAGACAAAAGAAGATAGAGAGATTTGATGGTTCAAAAAGCTCTTCCATCTATTTGGAACATATCTGATAGCACAAAGTAACTTATCTGATAAGTTTATGTGAAATCTGAGAGCACCTCACAGGTTTGTAACGTGTTACTATTCCTGCTATGCCATTTTGAAGACTATACAAAAATATCCGCCACACCCTCAATTCACTATAAAGCGAGTCCATAAAATCTTCAGAGGCTGAAAGCTTTTGTCTCTCTAAAATCCATGTAATCCCAGCAAAGCCCAGAACTGACTTCTTAAAAACAGTTTCCACATTCTAATAGCAGAGAAAAGACCTTTCCAAGGTAATGCAAAACTATCAAGCAGGGCCAAAGGTCTACCTATTGTCCATTTTATAATCTAAATCTGAGAATCAGAGAAATCATTAGAGCATAATAAATACATCAGTAATACACGCCTACTGAGAACACAGCAGGTAGCAAATACTTGCTGATTGATTGGCTATATGAAATAAGGTGCATAATTTGGCATGAAATAAAACTTTACACCTCCAAATCTCGTACACTATATTTGCCAGGCATTTACTCTGTCTAAATATTGTGCTTGGTACCAACAAGGAAACAAAACAATTCATCGGTGTGCACTGATACGTAGTAAGTATGGCCAATTCATTCACAACACAATGCCTACCTTGAAGAACTGGCAATTTAAATAAAAATGAATCCTAAACATTTCTTATAAAAATTTAACCAGAAGATATTGGTGCCTTGAGACTATTTCCTAGAAATTGTCTAGCATCAGAACATAAAATGCACAGTCCTGAAGGTTTCTATTTGTGACAGCTCAGACGGTCTTCAGAGAAAGACAAGAACACCAGTATAATTTAAAGGACCTTTGGAAATTTTAAGGGCACTTCAACGCCATTTGTTTATCAGGAGCTTTAGCTTCTGTAAAGCTTTCCACTTAATCAAATTGGCAGCCCTGAAGTAATTTTGTTTCCAGCTCACAGGGATTGAAAACTCAGAGATTGAAAAAAAAGGAGAAGAAGAAAAAGAGAAAAACAGAAGCTTAACTCTAATGACACTTTTATTCTGCTCTGTGAATTTTGCTGACAGTCTAAGTCTTATTTCCTTTATTAGATTTGGTCATTGTTCTTAAAGGAGTCAATATCCAAATCACACCCCCACTCCCCACCAAAAAAAAGAACTTTAAGTAAATAAAATATTATCACGAATATCCCTCACAATAACAGCATTTAGTGGGCTCACCATAATTAAAACAGAAAATTGCATTTAACTTATTGTAAGAGTAAACTTGCTTTAAATAAATGCAACACATGTCAATTTCCTCCTTTTCCAACTGTAAGCTTTGGTGTTACTGTCCATGGTGACACATACTGGCTATACCACGCAACAACACCACTACAGAAACACTCAAGTTTTATTTTATGCCTATTTCTTGGTGGCAAATTTGCTGAAGTGGCTTTATTTTGCATATCCAACTCTTTAGTAATTATGAGTTGCACTTTTTTTGAAGCCACAGCACCGAAATCACAAAAGAAAAACTGGGTGGGGTGGGGAGAAGATGCTTTAGTCAGTCCATCAAATATGTTAAACCAAATTCCATTTCTCTTTAGCCTTCATCTTTACTTTACCATATGTGAAACTAGTCTTTCTGTATGTGTTTAGCTACCTTTTAGGAGCTCATGCTACAGCACCTTCCCACAAACCAAGCAGTCTTCAAAAAGGTTGGTAAATCAAAGCTGAAGGATCGATGCATTGGAATTTGCTCTGACTACATAACACACCTAAATATAAATTTAAATGTAGACACTTGTGCATAGCCAAAGCCCACTGACTTCAAAAGAAAAGTTTAAAAATCCTAAGTACGCGATTAATGGTGAGACAAAGTATACTTTTGAATTAACATTTATTTGAAATATTTTCAAAATAACTTTTAAGAGAATATTATTTCCTTTCTCCTATCATTGATGGAGAAGAATCATTATCTTTCAATGAGGAATCTTGTCTCAAATATAGTGTGTTTGTGACACACAGTAGTTAAAACTATTGAAAGATATTAATTTTTCCACAAAGCTACCCACATAAAGAAATTCCTCTGCAACTGGGCACCACTGTACTTGAAACTTTCAGAGAGCAGTGTGTTAACTAAGATTAAGCTACCCTATTCCCTACCTAAATCAATTTCACCCAAATGAGGCGTTTGTGTTATAATTCATTGTTACTCAGACTCCAAAATCAACCATCTGCCATCGGAGTTTCTGTACAGTAATTAAGGGACTATCCATTAGAACTGGCAAGAGTACAAAGTAAGAAAGAGGAGGGGGTGGGGGAAGAGAGAAACCAAGCCACTTAAAAAGAGATGGAAGGTGTGTGTATTTCACACTGACCCCTCCACATCTCAGCTCAGATGTCATCCATGAGGCAAAACAGAAGTTAGGAAGAGCGGTCAGGCCAGCTCTTCCAGGGGTTATCCGAACTGAAACCACACTGGGGACTGAGCACGCCCCTCTTACCTTGAAAAAGAAAGGCTTTCGTCCCATTATGTAGCCCGGGGACCTGGCGCACTCCGGTCGTGGACTCCCCAAGTCCTAACTCCGTTAAGACGTCAATCTGTTGGGAGGGGTCCACACCAAGCCCCCAGACTGGTGGGAGTGGGGGAGGGAGGAGGAAAGAAAGAAAAACCTCCATCAAAATATAAGTCTCTTCCTCCAAGGCAGCAAAGAACCGCGTCTTAGAGACAATATTGGAAACTGACAAGAGGCGACTCCCTCCGCTGCCTTACCTGAGATCAGCAATCAAGATTTAAAGAGCAGAGCACCCAGTCCCATTTCCGTGACCTACTTTAAACCCCTCTCGGTGCAAAGTTCCCCTTGGCCCTCAGACCCTGGACTAGGGGTGTGACCCGCCCTGCTGTCTCCAAGACAAGCACAGAAAAACATCCAAATCCAAACCCACCCCCTACTCCAAGCTTCCCACTCCAGACCTACTTCAGGTGGAGGAAGAGCGAGGCGTCCCCAGGCAGCTCGGGCTGCCCAGAGGCGGGGGCCATCCCTTCTCCCGCCCCAGCTCTGAGGCCACTCACCTGCTCCGAGACCGAAGAGCAAACAGAATGTTCTCAGTAAGACCCGAGACTCCATGGTGTGGATCTGCTCAGTCCATCGTCTCCCTCTTTAAAAATAAAAATCGAAGAGGTTCTTGGAATCAAGCGGGAAAAACAGCGTTCGTCTTTCCTGCCGCTGCCTTGGATTTATTGATTAGTAAGAGGAGTACGATTTGGTTGCCTAAGAAAAA